>NC_071517.1:3946893-4249924 GCF_027887155.1 Malaclemys terrapin pileata
CGGAGTGGAAGGCTTGTAAAGCTCTGTAAAAATAACCCTTCGCAGAGTTATAATACTGAAGGGAAATGAAGAAGTGGAGTTCTTGTGCTCCGCGGTGGAATTGTTTTGCAGCTGTGTGGGAAGGAGGAGAGCTAATGCCATTGCGTAGCTGAATCATCTCCGCCCCCCCAGGGAGAGAGAGAGGAAATGTACAATGCGTTGGCGGTGGGGGCACCAGAACACGTGCCATTGTAAACACTGATTGATTTCTGGGGCGGTTCTTTTGCCTTCACGCTACCCACACCTCTGCTCAGTTGGATGCTCAGAATCCATCCAGACGTGCCTGTTACGTACATGAGTAACGTGGCCTATCCTATGGAACTGATGGCTTGAGATGATTACCCTGCCTTAGAGTGTCTGCGGGGTGAGATGATTGCTGTGCATGGACGCACGCAGATGCCTTCTCTCTATAAGCTTCCACCCACCATACTTTCCCCTTATTGCTTTCACTGACTCAGGTCCACCCATGCTGGCAATAAGGGTCTGGACCAAAGGCCACTGTAGCCAGTGTAGAGACCTACATTGACTTCAATGGGCTTTGGGTCTGGTCCCATGTGAAACTGTCACCACGATAATAAAATGTTTCTAGTCCTCCCTTGCAGAGAGAGGAGCAGGGGCACTCCGGCTTTAAACCGCCAAGGAGCCACTTCATCCTCTAAGATCCTCATCTGAGGAGCAGAATAGCAGCTGATAACAAATTACTCTTCATTACAGCAGCGTTGTTGACCGCGAAAGCAATCAAAGCTGAGCTAGCTACCATCCCAGATGTTGGGATGCGTGTCGCTGTTCGGCCATCCAGCTTTATCTCAGCACCTCGTGCTCTGCTCTTGTGCACAGCTGTGGAGACCCACAAGAGGTGTGCATTGAGGGTCGCAGCAGTAGGGCACTGAGAGGCAGCATAAGTGGCAAGCCTTTGTGTTCATCTCTGAGATGTGGAGAAGAAGGAGACGAAGTGTGGAGTCCAGGCTAGCCGGGGAGAACGCCCCTGCTCTATTTCACTCTGCAATGGTATCGAAGCGATTCTCTACTGTTGTTCCCTTGTCGTGGGGCTGAAGTGATGGAGGCAGAAGATGATGATGGATTGAACTGAGGTCTGAGGGACAGAAAAGATTCTCTGTTAAATAAAGAGCAGTTTCAAAGTCGGCAGTTCGCTTGCCCTAGGGTTACCACTGTGGTCCACAGTTTTCAGTTTTCAGTCAGACAGACAGAGGTTGCTTATTTGTAGCACTCAATCCACTTTCAAGGCTGGGAGGGGGCTTCATGGTGGCGAAGCAGAATGCAGCCTAACCCTGTTCGAGCTCCCTTCGGCCAGAACTCCCCTGGAGCCAGGACACTTTTCCACAAACAGGGCCTGCTTCACGTGGTTCCCTTGTTTATCCACATCTCTCTCTTGCTGAATGTTTGACTGTCTTCGGAGAGCCCTTGGGAAACGGGCTTGTCCTGTGCTGCGTATAAAATGTAAGCCTTCAGTCCGTTTGCAGCGGTAGGATTTTCAGTGTTTGCCTTATCCTGTTTGCGTAAGGAAGTGAAGATGTTTCTGAGAGAGCTTCTGCATTGGTGGTGTGCTCCGGTGGGCAGGGAATCGGAGTCAGGATTGGGAGAACATGGTTCTCTTCCTTGCTTTATCACTGACTGCACTCAGGTTTCAATGAAAAGTGCCCCCGCATTGCTGGAGCTCAGAGCAGCTTCAGAGAACTCTGGGATAAGAGCCCTGGGGGCCAGTCTGTTCAGCGTTCCCGCCTGTGGAGCCGCACAGATGTTCCAGCAATAAGGGGGCTATATCAGAGAAACCTCAATATGACACTAAGCAAGTCCGCTTACTTCCCTATAAAAGAGTGAGGCTGATACCCAGGCTTTCCTCTAATAGCACTTGCCTTTCTTTGCAGAGCTCTTGGAGATCCTGGGATGATAAATATCATGTCAGTGCTCTGCCCCCTTGAAGCTCATTGCGGTAGAGTTGAAAAACAGGAAAACTGATGCAAAAAATACTCCCTTTTCGAAACTTGAACTTTTCTGATTTGCTCTGCATTTCAGGATCTGTGCCTGTATTAAGATTCTGTTGCTTAGAAATGGTTTGTGATTTCTTCAACAGCCTAGTGTGTCTCCAAGAGGAACGCTAGGCATACCCCAACTTACTGAAAGAATTTAAAGTGTTGTGTTTCAATGTTCCATTGTTTTAAGAGGGCATCAGGATGAAGTCAACCGCTTCCTTGTGCCTTTTACTTTAAATTAACAACCGCTTGAAAAAAAATTCATGTCACCGTAACCTGCTTTCATGTTTGTTTGTAGATATTTGTCCTTTCCAGGGGCTATTTAAGGAATAGTGCAGCAAAAAAATCCCCACATCTTGGTCCCTCCTTCTTTGACTGCGAGCAGTCTACAGGGAGGTTTCAGGCACTGCTGTGTAACTTATAAATGAGCTGAGTTTGAAGCAAATGTTGATCGTCATTACGGGTATGAGATGTGCTATCTGCATTTCTGCCTTACTCCTAACCTCTGAGATGTGTTTTGCATTGTGGTGAGCGATGGCTCAATTGTCTCCCATCAAGAGATAATGATGTAGTTCTTGACAGGGGGGGGGGAAAATGGATGAATTGTGAAGACTTACCACTCTCTCTTAAAATCGAGATTACAGTAGAAGTGCTACTCTGACCACAATGATGGAATAACTTGCTACTGTGGTGTTCTCTACTTCTTAGAAATTTATGCAGCCTTTTAAACTTAATACATCAGGCAGCTGTATTATAAAGAGCTTTTTCATCTTCAGAGTGCTTTTGTCAACATCTTCCCCATAAAACCTTGTGAGATACTGTAGGTAAAGAAGAACTATCCCCAGTTTACAGATGGGGAAACTGAAGCCCAGCAGGTGGTTTACTAATCTTGTCAAGCTCCCTTGGACAGATTCTACAGTTCTGCAAACAGCAATTTAAATATAAGTGCATATTAAGCAGGGGTGGGTCGCAATTCCATAGTTAAGGTTGGGTCCATTTTGCACTTAGCGCGAGTCTCCTTCCTCTTCGTAGCTCATTGCCGAGCTGTCTGTTCATTTCAATCCAGTGACCCATTTTCAATCCATTAAGCAATGGTGGTGGTGTGTGGTCTGGAAATCAGAGAAGGGAGAAATGTGATACCACTGGGCTTTCACATTCCAGAATGTAGCCGTCTCTGGGACGTACCGTGTGCCTGCTGTCCACTCTCCTGTATTGTTCTACCAGCAGCGAGCTGACCATTGGATTACCCTGGTGTGGTAGGCAAAGAAATATGAAGCTTGCTCCTTCCAGGGGAGCCTGGATTGATTTGGCTGGTCCTAGAGCTGCATTGCTGAGCACAAAGGAGCATTTTATTTATTTTCTCAGAACACAAGTGTTTATTCATTTCGATTTTTTACTTTGAAGGTGATGGAACAGGCTCTTTTCTGAGTTGCATCTCACTTCCACCCACCATATTCTGTAGTAATGCCTGTGCGCCAGCTGCCCGGACACTGGCCATCTGGAGTGGAGGATTCACTCTCCCTGGTGTGCTCAGGTGCAGAGAGGCACTTCTAGGGGCTGCCCATTGAAGTCGATAGGAGTCTTTTCATTGGCTTCCATGGGCTTTATATCAGGCCCTTATGTTTTGCTTATTGCCCAGGATTTGACCTGCAGATGCTGGAGACCTATTGGATCACCCAGCCCCATCACTTGGCTAGTGCAGTGTTGTTCTGTGTATATCACCCCCCTTCACTCCCCCCAGCAAATAAGGGCATAACCCCAAACCAGTGGCCAAAGGACAGAATTTGGGGGCTCCGTTTCAGAACGTTCCTGCGGCGCTGCTCAAGAATCTGTCCTCGCCAGCACAGATGGCTCCAGAGGCGAGGACTGTCAACAATCAAATTGAAGTGAACGGCAAGATCTGTAACAGATCCCGGAGAAAGCTGCTGTGCGAACACCGTTCATTACGGAAAGGAAGCCACAGTGGACCATGCTAGTTCCAGAGTCTGCAAAGCGCAGCTGCTTCCCTTCGGAGTGATTGGTTTTAGTCCCTGTCTCTGCTCTCCAAATTTGTGCCTTGCTCTGCGTCTGATGCTCCAGATCCTTCGTAAATCGGCCCTGCTGTCATCCATCATGCGAGTGGGATTGTCTCGCGTTTTTCTTTTTTTAACCATTCGCTCATGCCACTGATTTATTTATATCTGAATCTTCCCTTGCTGCCGGACGTCGCTTCTGGCATGAACAAAGCTCCACCATCCCTGTCTTCCTTGGGTTGCGCTTTGCACGTCCTCTGTATTCTTGAATCACTAACATTTTCCCTCTCTGAGTACTGCTCGCTGGAGGACTTCTTTCGGTCAGCTCCTTTTGCATGTTCCTACAACTGCCCAATGGCATGCAAGATGCTCTGGGTCATTACCACATCTCAGACATTTCTGTCTTCTGTTCCAGATAACTTTTGGGATAAGACGTTGAACTCTGAGAAATCTCTGCCTTTGTTAGAAAGTCATTCTATTTACTACCTAATATTTTTCTATGGCATTTACTTCCAAAGGCATTTAGGTGTCTGACTGTGCTTTTGGTGAATTTCCAGCTTTCACATTCATAAGTTTGAGAGAAATAACATTTGTGTTGAAGGTTGGCAATTTCATCTTTCAGTTGTAGATTTTTTTAATGACCAGATCTTGTTTAAGCTGATAAATCAGTTGCCACCTTCCAATTGCCGACATGATTCCCCTCCTGGACATCCCCATTGGCTTGAGCTTTGCTGCCAACATATGTAAATTTATACATAGTGCCTGTTCATTAAATTAGCTCAACTTGTCCCACAGCAATTTTCTGTTGGTTGTCGTGATGTCCAATGGGATGGGCACAGCTGATTGGTCTAATCCTGAACCCAATGAAAGAGCTGTTTGGTACTGTCCTTCTCTAGAGTGGATGGAGAGACGCTGTCCTCCGGGAGTGTCCTCCTTTCTGGGTGGACTCCCAGCCCTGTACTAATTCCTCTAGCTCACGCTGCTGCTTTGTTCAGAAGCAATATGGGGGATGTTGCTGTGTTACAGTTTTAGGCCTAGTTCCATGTGCTCCTCTCACCTCTGGTCCCTCATGCATTTAAATCTGTTTTAAAACAAAAACCATGAATAATTAATTTGCAAAGAGACCTTCTCTAGTTGAAACCGCCACACCCCCTTCAAATTGACAGGCGAACAGAAATTGAAATAGACATGCTAAAATAAAGGAAAATGAGAAAAACGGCAAAATTCTAACTGAACATGATCTCAGTTAATCTTGCTCATCTAAGGCTTTGCTTTTAAAAATATAAGCCTATAAGGGGATGTTTTCATAAAAAGCAAATCGCAATAAACATGCAGGACTTTTCCCCCCTGAAATAATAAAAGCCACATGGTTGTTCTGACTAAAGAGGCAAAATTGAAACCCTGGGCATCAAAGCTTCAAACTCCCTTTTGTTATGATTTTTTCCATATTTCTGTATTTGGTCAGCTCAGTAGAGCATGCATATAAATAGCCACCATTTGGAAATTGTACCTGGCATATTTTCTGCTCTGTGGATTTTCATACTTGCATCCAGCTTTAATTAAAAAGATGTTTTACATTTGTAATGGAAAATGGCCTTGGTGCCAGATTGCAAATAGGCAGATAAAGGACCGAAATGGAACGACGCCTGCTCTTGTGGAGGGAAGGAGGCAAAAGACAATGAGAAATCCACATGCCTGCAAATGGCACCCAAGGAATATGATGGGGTGGATCGGCATTTGCTAATATTGAATCGGCTTTTACTTGTACCAGTGTAAATCCAGAATATCTCCACTGAAGTCGTTCGGCCGGCTCTGAGGTGCAGGGCAGTGAAGGATACTTGGCTTTTTCACTTCAGTTTGAGGGGCTGATGTCACTGCCTTGTTCTTGGGTTTCTCTTTATGCAATTCATGCTTTAATCTCCCTTTGCTATGCGGCCCCTATACAGTCACTTCTGCAGCAGCCAGCTGGAATGGCACAAACCAAGGAATCGTGCAGCGAAAAGGCAGCGTGAGCAGATAAAAACAAACATCCCCGCAAGGAGGGGAGGGGAGGCTCCCAGAGCCCGGGCGCCAACCCAAGCTCAAGCATCTACACTGCAATTACAGGCCCATAGCCCGAGCCCCAGGAGCTGACATGGGCCAGCTGTGGGTGTTTCATTGCAGTGTAGACATACCTGAGAAAACAAACCCTCTTAAAGAGCAGGCACATGTCCCAAATGCCGTGCAGTGATTCTGTCCTGTTTAGGTTCTTGCATCATGCCTGTCACCACGGTGCCTAAAGGATCCCAAATGGGTCCTAATAAGGTGTCTGATTTCTCCTCCCCTCCCCTTACAAGTTGTCTGTATCTTGGCAAGATAATCATCTTGGTAACTGGCCCTCTCACAATTCCTGTGACAAGCCTTTTTCCATTCAAGCAGGTAATGAGATTTTTCTTGCATCAGGAAATTTGGTATGGTTAATCTCACTAAGATCAGAAGCTGCGGCTTGCCAGGGATCGGTGTTCCAGGCATAACTCAGCCCTCTGAAATGAAGTGATTAAATTAACTTGAGTGAGTAAAACTTCAGCATAAAATGGTTTCACAAAACGCTTTAAAGACTTCCAGGCAGTCAAAAAAAGCTCTTGGAATGTAGCGTGAATTAGTTTTTTGAAAAGGACTTCATGCATCCAGTTAAATTCAAGAATGTGCTGTTGGTTTCATCAAAGAAATTACTCTTTAAATGCTTTCCAAATATTGAACTGTGATTTCCCTAACACTCCTCTTCTCCCTTAATATCATACTGTGCATGCTGTCGTAAGGGAACGATCCACACTTTGATTGCGTTAATACAGTAGGGTGTATGAGTGTCAGCTTTTTCGCATTGAAGTCTGCTTATTGTATAAGAAGGCCTTATACTATATCATGGGAACTTGTCTACCATCTATCAAGGAGTCTATCAGCTAGAGTTCAGGGCGGCCCTGCACGCTACATTGCAGGAAACCAATATTTTGAGTTTGAAATTCAATGGTGATAATCTTCCGTGTGCTAGGGAAGAGCTTTCCTCTTCGATCCCAGGGGATGCGATTCTCATTCTTGCTAAGGGAATCTTAGAAATCTCCTTTTGGTGCCCAGCATTTGTGATGGAGGAGGAAGTCTGTGCTGGGCAATTCAAGCTTCTTGGACGGGGCCTGGGGTCAGCATGAGGAATGGATGACTCGAAGGTGCTGCTTCCATGAATGGGAAAAGGGGCTGAAACACGAGCAGCCCAATCCTGTACTGCTCTGAAGAGAAGGTGCTGCACCTGGACTGTTTGCTCGTTCACATCCAGCAGTTTCCAACTCTAGGTTCTGGAGTTTGCAGCCCTGTCTGAAAGGAAATGGAAAGTAGAAAGGGCGGAGTTGTCTAATTGTAGGGAGGGCAAACGTGTCTCGTGGGCAACAGCAGCAAAGTGTCCGTGTCCCTGGCCCAGCCTGACATTCTTCTGCTGTGCTGCATTCCTTTTACCTTATGCTGGAACTGACGGACGGAGCACCTACATTTGTGTTCCACCCCAGCCATGTGCGTCATTGTGATGCTTGTGAGAGTGAGTTACAGCGGGTCAAGAGAAATGGGCTCATTCTTCCCTTCAGCGGTTCTTGATTTTATGCAGACAATTGCTTTTGTTTTCAGCTATCTTATTGGTCCAGATGGGCCAAGCCAAACTTTGACAACCTGTATTCTTTTTTCCCCTCCCTCCCTCCCTGTCACATCTCTTTGCAAAGTCCGTGTATTCTTCGCGCTCTTCCCCTCTCACTTCCCCTTGCTCCTGTTGTCTGGAATAAAATACGCACAAATGAATGTCGTTGGGTCTTTGGGAGCAATGCTACGGGAAGAAATTGCTACAGCAGCATGCCTGCTGAAAAATAGTCTGCCGTAGAATAGAACACAAGGTGGTACAATGTAGTACGGCTGTATTTTGTGTCATGTGTCTTTCTACATACAAAAGCTCAAAATGCTTTAGAGAGAAACTTGTGTGATTTCGGAGGGGAGGCATGCAAGGGATGCCGAGGAACGTCAGGTGAGATTTGACAGTAGAGGGATGGCTCAGTGTGTAGCAGGGTGCAGGAAGACAGACCACAGGAGCAGCAAGAGAGAAGAGGCGTGCGCTGAGATCATGTGAGAGGACAGAGAAGAGGAGAGGAGAGGCTAGTGTTTTAGATAAGTAGAGAAGGCTGCGAAGGGAGAAGAGAGGCCTGAAACAGATGGGGAGGAGCAAGTTTTGGAAAGTTTTGTAAAGTTTGGAAAGTTTTCAGAAACAGGAGGGCAGCTTTGAGCTGGATCTTGAAATGAGAGGGTGGGCTGCTGGGGCATCGGGCAGCACTGGGTGATGTGCTGGTCTCTCTTGTTTCTGTGTTTGTAAAATAAATGAGGCAAACTTTGGGGATTGCGGGAAGTGCAGGGGCAGCAATGGAGCCTCTGGGGGGAGCTAGCCATAGGGGGCTGGCTCGGAGTCCCCCAGGCAATAGGTGCATCTTCAGATGGAGTCATGCTGCCAAGGAAGTAAGTGTGTGTGTGTGTGTGTGTGTGTGTGTGTGTGCGCGCGCCTTACAGTGTTACCCATGCTGTACCTGTCCTGTAGGAGAGAGACTTTTCATTCCCAGTGTCGTTATCTTGGCGATCACTAAGGCTCACTCAGAAATCCAACGACCGAAAGCCCCTCGCCCAGAGCGGCTCGTTGGTGCCTGCCTCTCTGGGGTTAACGGGTTTCAAACGTAGCCTCTCTGCCTGACTTTGAGAACTCGGGGTGGGGAGCCAGCGATAATGATGAATCTGAGAGCAAGTGGCAGTCACTCATGATGAATTAAACAACCTTTCAGGAAAGCTCGTGAGCATGCTTGGATAAAAAGAGGCACCTTCTTGACAATGCGTCATGACGCTCTCCATTTATCTTCCCAGCTGAAAGCGTGAGCCGATAAAGCACGAACCCTTCTTATCCACCAGAAGTACTAGACATTAATTTGCTACAGCAGAGAGTGATTTAAATACAAGTGAGATCCGCTAAGGAATGAATTCTGAGATCAAGCCAGCAGGACTGGATGCGGAACTCACCATAATAAAGAAAACACATGTTTCAAGTTGTTTTTTATTATAACATGGGAAACAGGGTTATTTCCTGGCATTGAGTCTAGTTCCTAGGGAGCTAGTATCCTCCTTTAAAACCAGCCAATATCACGAGGGCACCTGCCCTCGTGGCCAGCTGAGCAGAGACGCAAAGATAGAACGGGCTCTGGAGGCCTGGGCCCTTTCCAAGGAGTAGTCGTGGCAGGTTACAGTATGGGTGGGATGATGTCCAGGAGACACCGCTGCCTGTTCTGTACCTGTGTCGTGGAGTTTGGTCCCCAGATGGGCCATCTGTCACTTTCTCACCAGTGCTAAATTAACTTTAAAAATATAAAATACAGTTACTTGATTGTGTCTTATTGGCTCCAAGAGGTTCTGCGTTTGAAGATTCCTTGAACTATACATGACCGAATAGACCGAGCTTTCTTGCTTCTGAGACGTTCTTCCTAAAGTTCATCCTGTGCAGAGTCTTATCTGCTGTCGCTTCCACGTGCTGCGCAGTGTGGAGTGCTGTCTGGTGATTAGAACAAGGAATCGGGACTCCTGGGTTTGGCTCTCCAAATCTGCCACTGACTTGGTGTGTGCTGCAGGACCCATCACGCAGGTGCTTTCTTTACCTGTCTGTAAAATGGGGATAGTACTTAAGAGGTATTGGGAGGTTTAATTACTCGTCATAAAGTATGAAATCCTCTTATGACAGGTGCTAGATAAGTCCAGTGTGCCGTGGTGAGTGGCAGTGAATGGATGATATAGAACATCCACCCGCTCTTCAGTACGGAAACACCTCTTTGCCCACTGAAAATCCACTCTGTTGGTAGAATAAGGTGCGAGGGAAAGAAAAGTATCTAAAATTGCCTATGGCAACCCAAGCGTTCTAACTTGGAAGGCTATCCAAGGGCACTGTATCCTCGCCTTACTGTGCATTCCCATGGCAGGACAGCCCCAAATGGAAACCTTACTGGGAGTTCACACTCCCTGGCTGAAAATCAAGACAGCTTCCTCTATGTTCTGTTGAGGCATTAAGGCTTAAACAGGAGATGCCGTCATGGGTTTTGTCATTTTTAAAAGGTGTCTGTCTTCAGTGGAACTGTCACTGGCTCCTCCTCAAACATTTGCATAACTTTCTGTTTCTTAGTCCTACAAAGTTCTTTTTGGATTTCTTCTCCTTAACGTTCACCTAGAAATTTTCCTGCCTTGGTTTCAAGCTTGCTCATTACTCCTGATCAGGACCTCGGTGCCTAATGTGATTAATACAATTCATGTATTAATTCAATTTATCTTGACATCCCTTTTTCGAATTTGTAAGCAGTGTGGAATCCAGCAGGTAAAGCTTTCTAGATGTTGCCCTGATATAGTTGCAGGCCTGCGGGCTTTGAGAGAGTCCCCTTTGAAACTCTGCCTCCTGGTAGTCATTAACTTGGTTCGTCGTGTGCTTTTCTGCACATGTTCTCAAGCTCAGGGAAGATGACACTTCTACACAGATGCACTGAGTCTTTCTCTTTCTTGGATCCAGTCTGCGTTGTATGCTCTTCAGCGGATTAGTTTCGTTCTGAACTCCTTATTTAACTCTCCAGATTTTCAGGATTATATACATCTTTTCTTCCTCATCTGAGAAGAGAATGTATTCCGTGATTCGGGCAGGAAGCAGTTCGTACAAAAATGTAACCTGCTGACACCCTCTGTGGTCCTTGAAGGGCAATGAGTGAGTGAATAGCTGTCTAAACAAGTTGCCTTTTCAGCCCAGGAGATGATAGTGTCTGTGGGTCAAAGCAGAGGGTCTGAGTGGCAGTGATTTAGCGTCACATCTTCCCCTCCCTCCACCCGGCCCACCTTCTCCTCAACTCGTGTTGTGCCAGCATCCCACCTGGCATTAACTCCACTCCTTTGCCAACGTGGACCCACTCACCCTCTCTTTAGCTCATTTGCTTTTCTTTTTCTTTTTAAGGGACCCTCCCCCCTCCCCCGTTTTTTTTAATCTGCCCGGAAAAGGTCATTTTTTAATGTTTGTTTGTAGTGCAGAAATGAAAAGCCCTTTCTAACGAGTTAGTCCTTTTTATTGGCTAATGACACAGTCCCGCTGTTAAGTGCTTTTTATAAACATCTTAAATTTTCAAACATAAAAAGGCTCCCTTCCCATTTCGCTCCACGATCGATCGTAGGGAATCAATGAAAGAAGCCAGCGACTGCAGTGTGCACAGCTGGCGGGGTCATTAGGTCCATGTTGCTCTGCCTTTATAAAAGGTGCTGGGTTTGGTTTTTTTGAGGTTTTCTTTTTATTCTGCTGCCTCCATCCTTGCACTTAGATTCATCAGGATCGAGCTGTCAATTAGCTCTGTTTGCACCAGTGTGTCATGGGAGAGCGGCACAGCTTCAGACCCAAGCACTTGTCAGTACTCTTTTATTCAAACCACTGGTGGATTTTTTTCCTTTACATTTTTTTATTAAAAAAAAAAAAGGTGATCATTGTTGTCCTGTTGCCGTGATGCAGAGCAGTGCGTGGGCGCTGCTGTCTGTGTCTGGCTTGGGTTCTGGAGACTGATTTCTATGCAGTTTCTCTTCTGGCAGGCTGGGACCTACCCAATGATAAAAAAAAAAAAAATAGAAATCAAAAAGGAAAGGTGGGCTGCAGATGCAGAGGCTCTGGGGGGAGAGGGTGTCTCCAGCCGGTCTCACTTCTGTAGGCCGTTGACCACTGTGGAAAAGAGATGCTTTTTAATAGGCAAAACCTCCTTTGTGTCCCAAGCTACTTGGTTCTTAAATCGGTCCATGCCCTCCAGGGGGAGTACCGGGAGAGCCCTTTGCCTTGCACTAGAACTGGCTGTGCCCTAGCAAGGAATGACCCCAAATCATTGATGCTAGAGGTGCAAAAGACCCATTTGACCGTCCAGTTCATTTCTCATCCAGTGTGGATTGTTCCCTACAGCAGGATTCTCAACCTTTTTCTTACCAACCCCCCCGAACCCCTATGCTATAAAAACGCCATGGCCCACCTGTGCCACAACACCTGTTTTTCTGCATATAAAAGCCAGGGCCAGCGTTAAGGGGTAGCAAGCAGAGAAATTGCCTGGAGCCCCACACCACAAGGGGCACCACAAAGCTAAGTTGCCCAGGCTTCGGCTTCAGCCCTGGATGGTGAGGCCCCAGGCTGCAATCCTGCACAGTGGGGCTTTGGCTTTCTGCCCTGGGCCCTAGCAAGTCTAATGCTGGCCATGCTTGGCAGACTCCCTAAAACCTGCCCGCAGCCCCCCAGGGCGCCCTGGCACCCTGGTTGAGAACCACTGCTCTACAGTATGGTTTTTGTTCAGCCCAGTTTTAAATATCCCAAGCGATGGGTGCTGGAGGGAACTGAATCGAGCTCTGCTCATGCAGAAAGACAGGTCTGCTCGATAAGGGACCTTTAGCTAGCGTGGCGCGGGGCAAAGGGAGCGGGTTTGAAAGCCCTGCCTCTTGTTAAAAAAACAAAACAAAAAGAAAAACAAACACAAGAGCCCGAACCCCTTGGCGAGAGAGATTGCTGAGACGAAGCTTGGAATGTAAAATGGGCTGGAAAGGTTTTGGAATCTGTTAGCTCTCTGCTGGGTCCTGTCTGCGTGCGATGCGAACACAGAACTCTCTGCAGAAGAACTTGCACAGAAAATAATAGAAGCTTTCTGGCCTGGGGGGATTCTCATGACTGCAGCTTTAGTGCAAAGCCTTTCCCGAAATACGAGTGGGAAAAGGGCTTTCTACCGCACTTGGCTTATGGAGATTGTCAGTGCTTTGGGCCGGGACTGTCTTTCTGTTCTGTGTTTGTACAGCACCCAGCACGCACTATAACACGTTGGAGTCCTGCTCCCTGGCTAGAGCTTATCGGCACTACTGCTTTGCAGATAATAAATAACACTGCAGTGCAATTCCATTTTCATTCTAAGGCCCACCACGCTCTTAGATTGCAAGCTTTTGGGGGTAGAGACCTTGTGCTCATCATTTCTGTTGGTATGGCTCTGTTTCCATCTCATGACATGATGTAGCACCTTACTGAGCGAAACTTCTGTCCAGACTGGTTGAAACAATCTTGAAACCTGAAGAAGAGCTCGGTAGGAGATGGAAAGCTTGTGCCTTTAACCAACAGAAATCAGTCTGGTAGAAGATAATACCTCACCTGCTTTGTCTTTGAAACAACCCTGTCACTTCCTTGTGCATGGAAAATTACGGGAAAGCGATCTTGGTCACACAGGGTACGTCTGCACCGCAGCTGGGAGCGTGCCCCCTGACTGGGAAAACGGATGTGCTAGCTCTGCTTGAGCGAGAGTGCTAAAAATAGCAGTGTGGTGGTTAAAACAATGAGGAGTCCTTGTGGCACCATAGAGACTAACCAATTTATTTGGGCATAAGCTTTCATGAGCTAAAACCCACTTCATCAGATGCACGGAGTGAAAAATACAGTAAGGTGTGTGTGTGTGTGTGTGTGTGTGTGTGTGTGTGTGTGTGTGTGTGTACACAACGGGGAGTCCTTGTGGCACTATATATATATATAGTCATGGAAAAAAATATATATATATATCTAGTGCCACAAGAACTCCCCGTTGCTTTAACCACCACACTGCTATTTTTAGCACTCTCGCTCGAGCGGAACTAGCACATCAGTTTTCCCCAGTCAGGAGACACGCTCCGAGCTGCGGTGCAGACGCACCCTGTGGGACCAAGATCGCTTTCCCGTAATTTTCCATGACCCCCCACTTGGTAAGGCAACTCCCATCTTTTCATGTGCTGTGTGTGTGTGTGTGTGTGTATATATATACACACACACACACACACACACACACACACACACACACACACACACACAGCACATGAAAAGATGGGAGTTGCCTTACCAAGTGGGGGGTCAGTGCTAACGAAGCCAATTCAATCAAGGTGGACGTTGGCCATTTCCAACAGTTGACAAGAAGGGGTAAATATCAAGAAAGGGAAAATTACTTTTTTGTAGTGACCCAGCCATTCCCAGTCTTTATTCAGGTCTAATTTGATGGTGTCAAGTTTGCAAATTAATTCCAGTTCTGCAGTTTCTTGTTGAAGTCAGTTTTTGATGTTTTTTGGTTGAAGAATTGGAACTTTTAAGTCTGTTATTGAGTGTCCAGGGAGATTGAAGTGTTCTCCTACTGGTTTTGGAATGTTACAATTCTTGATTTCTGATTTGTGTCCATTTATTCTTTTGCATAGAGACTGTCCGGTTTGGCCAATGTACATGGCAGAGGGGCATTGCTGGCACATGATGGCATAGATCACATTGGTAGATGTGCAGGTGAACGAGACCCTGATGGTGCGGCTGATGTAATTAGGTCCTATGATGATGTCCCTTGAATAGATATGCAGACAGAGTTGGCAACGAGGTTCGTTGCAAGGATTGGTTCCTGGGTTAGTGTTTTTTGTTGTGTGGTGTGTAGTTGCTGGTGAGTATTTGCTTCGGGTGTGGTGATTGCAGCCCAGGTAATACCACCAAAGTGCAAGTCTGCTCAGCCTCTCCTGGGTCTGTACACGAGCACAGCGAGTGCGTATCTGTCTACCCACGCTGGGAGGCTTGCTCCGGGTGTAGATGTCCCCTTTGGGTTTCATGGTACACAGCGGCAGTGGTATCCCAGACAAGTTTGAGGCAGGCTGTGAATGGGAGGAGTGGGCCTAGAAAACGCCATCTGACTGTGACAGCACATGTAATAAAACTCAGCCTGATTATTGTTAATGGTTAAAGAGCTGCGGAAGCCCCATGGGTCCGTGCTTCTCAGCTGTTCGGCCTGGATCTCTCCGATTTTGCCCTCCCCGGGTGCTTTGTGATGCATGCCTGGGGTCTCTCTTCTTCAGCTCCTGCCACCTGTTCCCAGTGAACCTCGTCGAGCTGCGCTAGGATTCCAGATGATGCTGACCCAGAGCCCAACTTGTGGCTGTTCGTAGTCCCGGGGCTTTTCAGGCACAGGTAGTGTCATAAGTGTGACCTCAGGTGGTGGGGGGGAAGGGGCCAGCGGCAGGAGGGCTGGGAACATTCCGGCCCAATTTCCAACGCCAGCCTGTGATCTGCAACTGGTTTTGCGGGCACGCCCCTGAGCTAGCGAGGTGGGGGAAAGGGAAAGGGAGCAGGGAATGCAGCCTGGAAAAGCCACGCAGTCAGTGGAGGAAGGAGGCGGTGAGCAGGCGCTGCCTGGGGAAGGAGACCCCTCCCGCTGTGCCTCTTCAGAAACAGCTGTTGGTAATCTACCCACCGGCCTGCTCTGCTGCCTGATTCATGGCTCGTGTTTCCCCCTCCTCCTGTCCAGGGCTCTCGGCTGCTTTCCCCCAAGCAGCAGGGTCATGCTGGGGCTGCTTCTCCGCCCCAGCTGGCTCCCTGGGGGAGGAGGTGGGGGGCCAAGAGGAGGTTTATTTTAACGTCAGCCTAGCAGCTGGGATTCTGCTTGTCTGCCCGTGGAGAGGTGCTCTGTTGGCATCGGCACCTCCTGGGATCAGGGCCTCTGTCTTGTGCTCCTTCTGTGACCGGAGCAGCTGTTTTGTTGTGCAGAAAAGCTGCCGTCTGAGCAACTCCGCTGTGTGTGGCACTGGAGATGTATTTTCTGTAGCCTGTCTGTCCTGTAGCTTTCCTGCAGGATTAGTTATACACTGTGGGGAAGATGAGACCGTGGTGCAGTTCTAGGTCGATTAGTCCACCTCCATATACTCCCCCCTACCCAGTAAATTTTTGATTGAGATCCCATTTCCTGTCTGAACCCATTGCTGTGCCCTGTTGGAAAGCTGCCATGTTTCGCCTCAGAGGTGGCTGCCTGTCAGTAGTTGGCAAAATGAGTTAGGGGCCTAGCTGCCCTGGAATGTTGAGGTACAAGCAGCAGGAATGTAAATAGTAAATAATTTATTCTTTAGAGGCCGGGCATGTGCTGAATCTTCTGTGGAGATAGATACACACATGCAAACACGATCCTGTGTTCAGTCATTAAAAGAACAGATATTGTTTCAGAGAGGAGTAGCATTTTCTTAGTTCAAATCTGCTAACTGGAGATTCAGGAGACCCGGGTTCAAGTCCTAGCTCGGCCACAGACTCCATATATGACCGTGGGCAAGTCATATAGTCTTTCTGCTGCTCAGTTCCCCACCTGTAGAATGGGGATAACTGTACTGTCCTGCCGCACAGGGATGTTGCTCTGTAACTATGTTAAAGATTGTGAAGTGCTCCGGTACCATGGTAACTGGGCCATATAAGTATTTGAGAGAGAGAAACGTGGCTAATCTAGGCTTTGAATTAAAAATATTCCCTGAAATGTGTTTGTCTTTCTGTCTGAGCTGCCTGTTTCTTATATGCATTAATACTGAGCATCTTTCTGAATACCTTGCTACAATTAATCATCATTTATAATAAAGCAATTGTGCACCAGCGCTCAGCGCATTCTCATTTCCCATCTCCCACGTTTTCGAGACGGGACTGACAAGTTTATAAATCGTTAGATTTGGGGAGCTAATTAATCTGAAAAAATAAGCTCTCTGGAACCTCCAGACAATTTTGCTTCATTAATAACAGTCCAAAGATTTCTCTGCTGTCTGTGTTTGCACTATCATTACAAGAACAGATACTGTTTTGGAGAGGAGTCTTGTGATGAAAAGTCAAGGAAAAAGCCGATGGGAAAAGATGGATGATTTGAGGAGGAATTTCAGCCCCGTCGGTAATTTCTCTGCTAGCATCTCCAGCCCGGGAGCAGCCAGACTTGGTTTTTTAAGTATGGGTTTTGCATTTCAGATGCTTCACAGACATAACCTGTTATCATCCATCTCTTCTCTTCAGTTCACCCACCTCCCTCTCTCTCCACCCCTCTGCAGAGTGCTTGCAAGAAAGTGGTGGTGGTGGATATTACTAACAATACTGTGAAGCTACCTATGTTGCTTTGAGTGAGCGAGCTATCTTGAGAAGAAACAGTTCTTAATGCTTTGCCCAGATTTTCCGTAGAGGCACCCACGCAGCAATATTGGAATGTAGGGGTACAGAGAAGCTCTGCATTCCCTCTGTTCTTGGTACTCTCCAGCGCTTGCTGCCTTGTGCCGTAGGCCATCTAGCTCATGTGGTGTGGAGACAGTATTTCATTCATGCAGAGGAGAGACCAGGCTAGACCAGGGCAGCTAGGTTCGGCCACAAGAAGGTCCATTAATCTATTCAGACACTATGGAAGGTGCCTGGGTGGGAGAGGAACCTACAGTAAGTAGGTAGAGTTGCAGACAGATGTGAACTTGAGGGGCAAAGGTACACAGGCAGGCCTTATAAACTGATATTGGCAGAGAAGGCTACAGACGCAGCCCTTTCTCTGGCAAGGCGGAGTGTCACTATTGGTCTGAATATGCTGGGACAGAAGGGGCTCATTCACAGAATGCAGCAGGGTCATCTCTCGTTCTTTTACTTGAAATCTGAGCTCTGCCTGTGAACTTCCCCATCCTCGAAAGATGCTGCTTGAAGGCAGACCGCCAAGGACAGCGCCACCTTGGGGAAGTGACCTCTTACATCCGCACATCTGAGAGGCTCGGCCATCTGTGCCTTTGCCCAAATCCAGCCTTTGTATTGGCATCCCTGCACAGGGGCTGACCTGGAAGTGGACTTCAGGCAGAGCTGAGCAGCAGAGCTGTCTGGAGAATTTTGGTGAGAAAAATGTCATTTGGATTAAATCATTTTTGCTTTTCAAAGTTGTATCAGTTTTGATTAAATTTCTCACAGCTTTTGGAAAACTTCATTTAGAAAAAAATATTTTATTTTACTTTCATTTTTGTATTATTTTTCGTTTACATCTCCTGATATGTCAGCAGTAGAGCATAGGATTTGACATATGCCATGTTACGTGCTACTACTACTTACATGTTAAAATGGTAAAAGTAATATAAAATATAAAATTTCTAAACAAATATTCATGTTGAAACAAAACTTGGAAATGTTTCCGAAACACAACTTTCCAAAACCAAAAATTTTTTTGTGTCTTCCATTTCATGGGAAATTTTAAAAATATTTGTTTTTATTCCACTTTGGAGCAAAGCAAGTTTTGAAAGATCAAAATTTCTCATGAAGTGGAAATTTGAAGTTTTTGACTAAGCTGTAGTATTCAGCTAAATGTGACCAAAATCTAACAAAGCCCAATACTATCTCCAGTTATTTGCATGGATACAGCAATAGACATTTCATAAATTCCAAGCACAGAATCCGTGTAGAAGAGATGCTGGAAGACAGTGTATAAGTATCCAAGGACTCAGTTCAGTGAAACATACAAGCACACGTTTTAAGTCCATCCATATTCAACAAAAGCACTTAAAGCATAACTGGATTAGGTCCCGAATAGAAGGGGAACAGGCAAGCAGGACCAAGTTCATGTTTCCCCAATAGACTAAAGTTTGAATTCCCGAAGAACTTTAAAGAACAACTTGAATAAAGGGCTGGGGGTGTGACTAGCTATTGATCTCTCTGTGTCTCGCTTGCAAACACAATAATGCTGAGTTAGCAGCTGGTGCCAGAAGTTTTTATTGAGAAATAATCAAAAATTAAAAAGCCATTTCACACACTGCTGAGAAGTGAGTTGCCTTCATAAGGTGCCTGCAGTTCAAGCCACATTTGAAGCCGTTTATCTCTTTCCAGTGCTGGCTGCAGAGGCTATGAAAAATGTAGCATGCTGCACACATGTAATTAAACTTTTGGCAGAAACTTTGCCCTACAGCTTTCCTTTGAAATTCAAGAATGATAAATCAAGTGGAATATTTAGAGGCGTTTTTGAGAACACAATTTAAAATAATGTACATGGCACACTTAATTATATGCCAGGTGATTACACTGGAAAGATACTTTCCAGCACCCTCATCTAATTGCACCTGCTGCTCCTTCCAAAAACAACTCATCATTCCACCCTGCTAGCACTGCTGCAATTTACTGTTGATGCGCTTCTGATTTTGAACCCAGGCTATATTTAGAAGCATTTCAATCCTTGAACGTTTTGGGTGCTGTATTGTCTGTAATAGCTGAACCCCAAAGAATCCCCATTTCCCTGCCTCCCTTGGCTATGTGCACCATTTTCAAGGTGAGCCTACACGAAGGATTTGCTGCCCATAGGCAGCCTTCTTTCATAGACAACCATTTGTGACGTGGTTTGGCACAGTGGCCTTCTGCCTCCAATTTCTCCGTATCTTAGCGCTCAGGCATACCTTAGAATCAGCCTGGGCAAAACTCTTGAGACAGCTGAATCAATCAGACATCTAGTAAGAGGCTTTCCTGGAGGAGCTAGCAAAGGTTTTCATTCCTTCATATTTGTCATTCTGTTTCTCTTTGATATAAGATGGAGGTTCAGACTCATTATTCTCTCTCTGAGATCCACTGGTATTTCGAGTGGGCAAGGTGTTTTCGGCATCTTAATTTAACAGCTCACTTCAACTAAATTTGTAACAAATCAAATATTTATTACGCCCCAAGCTTTTGTTCGTTTCAATAATGCACAGCGCAGGCTACTTTTTAAGTGTAAAAATTGCTTTTAATTTACAATGTACCTCGGTTCTTGGAATGAGTACGCATCTTCGCAGGTGGCAGGCTAACGTGCAGCTGAGGGGCTGGACTGGGCATTCGTTTTCATTAGCAAGAGGCATGTAATGAATCTTTTATGGAAATTTGATAATGGGGAGAGGGCTGGTAATTGTCATCATAATGGGAGTAGCTGATGTTTTCCCACTTGTGCGAGGTTTCTAATTTATTGTTGAGGGTGCGTTTTGTGGGCATTTGTATCTCATGCTGTCTGAATAAATGAGGCAGTGGAATAATTTCATTATACAGGGGGCGGGTAAAAATTTCACAACGTTATGCAGGCACTTTTGAAAACGTTGCTCATGACATTTATCTCCATTTGTTTACAAGCACTTGAGTGGTGTTTGTTCACTTCAATATTCTGGGTTTGAAGAAGACATCACTACCGCTCTGAGGACACTGCCATCTGTGGGATGGAAAACGCTCGGGCGGGGTGAATGTATCTATGCATATGTGCAAAAGGGTTGTATATTCTTAAGGAGAGAACATTGTATGTGAACCCCCCCATTGCATCAGAGTCACATCTGGGACACTCGTCCACCTTGCAAACAGGGAAGCTGCATGCATGTATCTCCGCTCTCGGTGTGTAGCAACCAACGTAACTTTTTTCCTGCTCCCCTTTGCTTTTGTAGGAGTCCTGATCGTGTGCAGTAATCACCCTTTTGTAACATCCAATGAAAAAGTAGATCTCAAAGTGTTATACAAAGGGAGGTCAGTATCATCACCCCCCTTTTACAGGTGGGGAAACTGAGGCACAGAGCAGGGAATGATTTGTGTAGGGTCATCAAGAAGGCAAGGGGCAGAGCCGGGAATAGAACCCAGGTTTCCTATGTTCTAGTCCAGTCCTCTAGCTACTAGGCAATGCTGCCTCCCAGACATGTTGCTTATTACACCACTGGAAGGTGCAGAGATACTGGGGGTGATGAGCAAGATATCAGAAACTCTGTGGAATAGAATAGGAAAGGACTTGTGTGCCAGGAAAGGCTATTGATTTGCAAAGCAGGGGCCTATTGTGCAGTAGTGGAGTGGGTTTCACAGCGTCCCAAGCCCTAACTGGGCAGGGGGGCAGAGACTGGCATTTGGACCCAGTATTCTGCTGCGCTGCTAGGTGCTAACTGTGAAGGCGGCTCAATCAGGAAGTCTTGGAGCCAGAACAAATTGTTTTGCAAAGTTTTTTGGAAAGATGTTGGAAGTTTGTTCTATTGTGGTGTGTGTGTGTGTGTGTGTGTGTGTGTGTGTGTTTTGGCTTGAATATTTTGTTCTGAGTTGATTTCTGTCGAGTTGCATCTGCTGTTCTCTGCCCCACTCCCATATACATACGGTTCAGTTTTTGCACATTTAAAGGCCATCGTGTTTGGGGTTTATTTTGATCTGTTTTGTTGTTGAATTAGTTGGTTCTGCTTGGGGCTGGTACCGAATGGGGAGTGAAGGGAAGAAGAGGGCTCCCTGGAGAGCTGGAAAACCTTACCTTCAGTTTTGTGCAGCACCGTGGGCAGGTATTCAGCCAACCAGCTGGCACTTCGCAGTGTCTGCAGTTTGCTCCCGTGTTCAGGAGGACGTAGTCTTAACGCCACATCTCATGAGTCTGTTGCGCCTCGTACTTCAAAAGGGAATCATGCTGCATATGTTGTAGCAAATCCACTTTCTCTGGGTGTACGTTAAAGCTAAAAAGATTCATCTTGGTGGCAAATAGATGTGGAAGGGGTTGGGCTGCAGCTAGCAGTCAATGCTTACCCTTAAACACGATTGCCTGAGATTGCTAGATAATGTTACCTCTGTATTTGCAGACTTCCCTTTATGTAGCTTAGGAATGACTAGGGGTAGCTGCATATATGGAAGTCGGGTTACTTAATTATCTTAAGCAGAGCTGGCTTGTAGTTGAGGGCATCCACCGCAGACCTTTGTGATGTACAGAAAAATGTGGTGTCAAATGTGGCTTTTTGTATTTAGGGGAGCACAGCCCCTTATGCTGAAACGTGGAACTGGCTTCATGTTAAAATCCCTGTGCTCGTCAGTACTGAGCATTGGGCAGGGTGTTGGTACAGGGTGCTGGAACGTTCAAACTGACTTGGTTCTTCATTGTTGTTTGCAGTGTTGTTATAGCCGGGTTGGTCCCAGGATAGTCAAGAGACAAGGTGGCCTTTTAATGGACCAACATCTGTGGGTGAGAGAGACAGTTTGCAAGTTTACACAGAGCTCTTCTTCAGGCCTGTGTGGCTCGAAAGCTTGTCTCTCTCACCCACCCTGGTTCTTCACTGGTATTTCTAGGCTCCCGGGCACCTAACTACACAAAGGGAGAACCCAGCACTTCAGGTGATCCAAGCTCTGGCTTTCTGGGTACATGCGCACAGCCTGCAGCCACCATTCTCCCCACTGGGTTGACAGCCTCAGGTTTGCAGGGATCGCGCTAGTGCTCTACCAATAGCCGCGTAGAGCGTGCTTTGAAATTGCGGCCCGGGCTGGAGATCAGGCTTTGAAGCCTAGAGAGGGGTTGGGCTTCAGAGCCCCAGCTGCAACTTCAAAAGTGCTGAGTCTACGGGTGTTTCTGGGGTGCCCATCACTGTCATTCAGGGAGACCCGGTGCACTGTTTGGTGCCTCATTATGTAACCCACAACATATGGGGTGGCAACGGGGGAATAAGAAATGGTGTGACTTAGAAACGCCAAACAAACAAAAATAGGTAAAAAGGATTTAGGTGCTTGAGTGACAGACTGTTCTTTTCCCATGGACTTACCAGTTTTGACAGCCATATTGAGCTGTAACGTGAACTGTCTCGTCTCTTCTCCTGGGGTTTTTGTTGAATGGTGCAGGGGAGAGAAGAGGGAGTGTTGGCTTTTTGGATGTCTGATGCTCTCAGAGCTGTCTCTCCTCTTAGATGCTAATTTGGGCAGAGCTGCCGCTCCAAAAGCAATAGCATATGAAAAATAGCTGAAGGGGGAGACTGGAATGAAAGAAAAAGAGATTAACTCGCTCTTGAACAGAACAGGCGCCAAAGCAAAGTTGTTGACTTAGTTTTTTTTTTTTTGCTTTGAAAGTCAAATTTTGGCAATGGAGGTAATTTTTCAGCTCTTTTCACTGCCAAAAGAGAAGCAGCAGCATGGGGGCTTCAGAAATAGGAAGGACAGTCTGCCGGCCGAAGCAAAGGACTACAACGCGGGAGACCTGGGTTCTGTTCCCGGCTCTGCCGACGGCCGGCTGTGTGACCGTGGGCAAGTGCAAGTCCCTTCACTCTGTGTGCTGCAGTTTTCCCATTTATAAAATGGAGGTGACCAGAGATTCCGAGGGGAAAAACGAATGCAAGCCAAAGCCTCTGGGTTATGGTCAGGTGTCCCCAGTGCCATGCAGGGCTAGTTGTCGCTCAGGTTAGCTATGGAACACGTCCTGTGGGAATGTCTGGCTCCCCGAGTGTGCCAAGCAAACCCCTTGTTCCTGCCTTCTCATTTGCTTTTTTGTGTCCCTTAGTGCTGGCACTTGTTCTGGCCGCCTGAGGATGGACCCATGTACTCTCTGTGGAGTGCCCAGTGTGGGCTGCATGCAAGTATCCCCAAGATGGCTGACAAACAGAGGGTGGCACCTGGTGGAGCACAAGCAGCCTTGGCTGGCGGAAGCCTAACGAGGCTCTGTTAAGTAGCATCAGCTCCAATTAACAGGTGTTGATTGCTCTCTGTTTTGCGGGCTGTGCTGGTCTCACAGAGGTGCTGTTACAGGGAGCTGGATTCATTTCCCAGCGATAAGCAGCTGTCAGCCTGCAACTGCCCTGTTGCAGGAAGCCAGCCTTTTAAAACGGGACATGACTGACAGGAACGCATCCAGCAGTCGGGCTTTGTCCGGCTGCGTACTTGGGACACCCTGTGTGGTGATGTTCAGCAGCGCTGGCTGCCAGCTAGAGAGACAGGACCTGATTCAGGACTGGGGCTGTGTCTGGAGGCTGATTTGGCCCTCAATGCAGATGGGGTTGTGCTACTTTTCACCCTGGCAGCTGGGATGTCTGAGCCATGGCTCTCCTGCCCCCAGAACACCCCTGCAACTGGGCTTCTGTGTGTTTGGAGGGGTGTAGCCGGCCCGGCAGATGCCAGTGCTTTTTATCTTCACCTTTATTTAACTAGTAACCGTGTTAACGCGCCATCTTCCTTTTCAAACATGCCCTGTGAACTGAGTCCCTGAGTGTTGGCAGAGTTAGCCCACCCGATGACCGGGTTCACCCAAAGCCGGCGCCTATTTTTTTGGAGCGCGTCACGCACCTTTTTCCGCACGGGTCTGCCTGACACCTCGTCTGCCTGCACAGACAACTCTAGCCAGGACTGGGAGGTGGGCGGCGTGGGGCCTCTCTGTCCTCTATTCAAGTCGATGGGAGTTTCGCCACAGCGTTGAGTGCAGCCCCGTTCTCCGTGGTGTGTCTGTAGTGCAATCGGGACGGAGGACTGCAGCATGGATAGACGTGCCCTTGATCTAGCTAGAGCAAAGTGAGCTCGAGTAGCATTAGCAGTGAAGCCTTGGCAGCCCCCCGAGTATGTACCCAGCAGAGTCCTAGGTGGGTGGGGTTAGTTCGTGTTAGGTTTGATCAAAGCCAGGTTGGTCTGTGTGCACGCTGCAGTCATGCTTCCCGACTGCTGTGTAGACACATCTTGTGTGTGTGTCCCTCTAGCTAGTGCACAAGGGCTCTTACAGGGACTGAACTTGTGCTCCCGCAGCTGATGTTTGGACGCACAGGAAGAAACATCGGAAGGGGAGTTGCAGCACATTTAGCAAAACGGTGTAGCCCCACCCAGCAGATGGGAGGCCTTGGGCATAACAAGTGCCTGCTGATTGGCTGGCTAACATTTCCATTCCTTGAATACCGCTGATCAGGGGAGTCATTTTCTCCCCCATCTCTTAGAGAAGATTTCCCTCCTTTCCCGCATTGATTGGGTGTGTGCGGCAAGGAAGCCGACCTGAGGACGATCCCATAATGGTGATGCTGATGAGGGAGCTTGCTGAGAGAAAGCTGCCTTTGTGCTATGGGGCTATGAATTGATGCACTTTCTTTGATTGGGGCAAATAGCTCTAGGCAGAATATTGGATAGCAGACGCATCTTGATTTTTGTCTGTCTGTCTGTCTCTCTCATCCTGGCCCTGTAACTGGGCTTCAGACAGGAGGACACAGGGTATCAAATAAAGCTCATCAAGGATTTTATCCTATTCCTTTATATTCTTTGCTTCCTAACTTTCTGCCAGAGGAGGAGGTGGGACGGTGTGATGAGGCGGTATTTGTTGTCAGACGTCACCGGTGTGGTGCTCTGCTCTATTCAATGTTGATAAGTCGGCTGCGTGCGTGTGTTCCCTCTGCGTGCTGCCCTGGCTCTGTGCAGATCGCTGACACAGCTGACCCCGAGAGAACCCCCAAAGACCACAGACTCCGATAAGGTACGAAGGCACCCGGCCAGGTTTATTGTCAAACGAAACACGGTAATAGTTTCCCACAGACTCTACAGGACATATTACGAATTTGTGCCCCTGACAATGGACCGGCTCAGTCAGTGGCAGGATTCTTCACTGCCCCCTAGGCCGGACAAAACAACTCCTCAGGGGTACAGGTACAAACAAGTTACACGTCACTCCTGACATATAGAGGGGCAACCCCTTCACGTGTTAGGGTGCTGCCTCTCACCTTGTACATGTTGGTTAGAACAAAACAACTCTAGCCATCGTATTACCCTCCTGCCCTCAATTAGCCTCTAAGGCTCTATCTGCAAGCAATGATTAACCTTCTCCGTACCCCAGGAGATGATTACCATCGCTACTTTAGAGATGGGGGAAACTGAGGCAGAGATATTGGGCTCCCAGTCCTGTGTTCAGCCTCTTGGCTCATTGTACATTTTAATCAGTGTTCAGAGATCAGAAACGCTAAGGGAGAGTTAAGGGCAGGTTGCACCTTGAAGTTTAAATTAAAAAAAAAAAGTATCCATGAACATTTAGTGATGCAATCCTCACGCTCTTCCTTTCTCTGTGTTCAGTAGCACCCGTCAATACACAATATTAGAGGAAATGATTATATAAGAGATGAAAGAGCAGGCAAGGGAACATTACCTTGGTTCAAGTTAGGGGTGTATGTGTGTGTTTTAGTGTCTTTTGATCTAGTTTAAAAAAGGTGGCAACAGAGATATTGGAGTCTGCATTTATCGTACACTCACATGCAGAAAGGAAAATCCATAAGGGTTGCTATAGATACACTTCATCGCATGCCCCAAGCAACACTAATGCTCTGTGTTGCAGTTACGCTTCATTTGTAGCCTTTGCATAATCTGATTCTGTTACTATAAAAGGAATCGCATAATGAGGTAAAACGGATGAAGGGTGAGGTTACAACGAAACCAGCCCTTCTAACCACGTAATTAGACTTTGGAAACCAGCTTGCTACCCAATCAGTGGCCCAACAGCTGTACAACCTGGACATCTGAGAAGGTTAAACTGCTTGAGAAACATGAGCATTGGTGGAAAGTTGAGCCCACTGTCTGCTTGATGAGCTTGCTAACACGTCTGGGTACCACGTAGGTGCTTTGAATCCAAATCCTTAGGCAACAGATTGTCTTTTGAATATTCGTAGAGGTGCTCTGCTCCCCAGACGATATTTGCATCTTTTATGTGCGATGGCGGAAATGTCTCACCTTGGCCAACGAGGAAAATCTGTGTGTTAGAAAAGGCCCAATGCAGCGGTTGGATGAGTTGTTGAATTGTAGGTGAGAGATCAGAGGGGAAGCAGTTGTATCAGACGAGGGTATTCTCTTGCTGAGCAACCAAGATCTCAAAGCACTTTCCTGGCATTAACGGGTGAATCCCCACAATATTTGCAGCACAGGGATGTTATGCCCGTTTTCCAACTTGACCGGTAGAGGGGAGAGCACGGCTGGGATTTTCAAAGACGTCTGAGAAAATTGGGCACCTTCCCACCCCCCCATTGAATTTCAGGAATTTCACTGTAGGTCAAACGGGTAAACCATCGCACAAAATGTCTGAGCTCACAGGAGGACATTTGCAAAGGGAGAATACTGGAGGCACGAGCACAACTGAGATCTTCGAACCAGCCTATCTAGAAAAGGCGGGCGAAAGTCCAGAGCTTCAGCTAGTGTACATCTGTGTAGCTCCACCGAGTGCAGCGAAACTGACTCACAATCAGCTGAGGAGCTGGCCCCCAAAATCTTCAAATTTTCAATAAAAAAAAAATTCTCTAGCGGCTAACCTAAAATCTCCTTTTCCTTCAGCTTTTGAGGCCACACGGCAGCAAACGAGGATTGCAAAATTGCATCTCAAACTCCATTTTCCCTTTCTTCTGCTCTTGCTGCTGCTATCAGATGCTTTTCCAGGCGTTTTATGACTACTTTTAAAGAAAACAAATTCTGCAAGGATGGAAATAACTTTGTCACTTGAATTTAAGTGCTGTTCTCCACAGCTCGGCTACATGGGTTTTCTCTCACTACGTAGCATTTTTTTGACAGAGTAATTCCTACTCCCGTGCCTGCTTTGTCGTTTCAGGAATTTCCTCAGGTTTGTTTTTACATGGGGGCATTCATTACAGCGAAGAGAGCTTTCCATAAACATCATCAATGTTGCTGTGTCTTCAGCTTGCTGTGCCTTCTTGCTCTGAACCCTGATGTCGATAACCTAGAGGATGGATACAAACCCTGCAGAGTGATCGGCTAAAATGAGTTTTAGAAGAGGTGGAAGGGATCTTTCTTTAGAGAGGAAGCATGGTCCAGTGGTTAGAGTGTTGGCTTGGTACCTGGGAAACCGAGGTTCAATTCTTTGCTCTGTGTAACATTGGGCAAGTCACTTGGCCTCCCTGTGCCCCAGTTCTCCACCTATACAATGGGGTGAATCGCCCAATGCTGCCTCGGAGGATAAATACATAAAGATAACGATGTGCTCAGATACTGCATTCATTGGGGCGGTAGAAGTATCAAAGACAGATTTCTGAGCACCAATTCTTACCTTGTCTTTTCATGGGATTTTTTTCACTGTTGTATTTGCACCAACATGTTTGCCCCAGTGTAAACTCCAGGGTATCCTGGGTTTAAGCTATGCCAGTGCAATTGCCCCGTTCACACCAGTGCAACACATCTACAGTAGGCATTGGTACGGCTGTAGCTACACTGATACACAAATCCCTAGGGTAGACAAGCCCTTAGCATTAGGGTGTGTTAGTGGCTCCATTTCCTTTCCTGCTAGGTGTACCACCTGATGGCTGGGTTCTGCCCAATACAATATTCATTTTGTCTGAGGTTTTCAACTTCTTCCTCTCCATGTAGTTCTCCCCATTTTTTGCTCCCCACATCCAGCAATCCCAATATTTTTCATCACATCTTTCCAGGCTGCATCTTCGTTGGGTTGAGTATAATCCAGTGCCTCTCTGGGGGTGTTTTTATGGGAGCAGATAGCCTCCCCACTCTGCTCCTCACCGCCTGCCTGTTGCTTACCTCCCCGCTAGTCTCCTTGCTGTCCGTCTAGTGTCCCCCACCCCCCTGTCTGCCCGACCGCTGCTCTCCTCCTCGCCATCCACCCGCCTCCTCACCCCATCCCACCTGCCCGCCTGCCACCCGACTTGCTGTTCGCCTCCTCACCCACCTCCCGCCTCACTTCCCCGCCCGCCTCCTCACCTGAATATTGGGACAAATGGCGTCCCCATTGTACATCAGTCGGGGCGTGGGACAAAGGGCTAAAGAGCGGGACAGTCCTGATTTTATCGAAATGCGGAAGATCAGAGACTGGTTTATTTTAGGAAGCCGGGCGCGCACACTCTTAAAAGCCAAAGTTGAGCTCCCTCCTCTCTCTGCAGTGTGTGTGCATCGGCTCTCGTGCAGCTCAGTCTTAAACATAAATAGAGAACGTCAAAGACCCCTAAAGAGCTAAATGCTCACCAGCGAGAAAAGAGTCTGCACCACTTCTCTGAACATCAGCTGCAGCCCAGGAGAGCACGATCTAGTACATCTTCATTTTCAGCTACAAGGCTTGATAGTCCCACTGGTCCTTCATATGCCCAAACTCCCTGGTACCCCTGCTGTATTCCCTTCTCGGGCACACCGTCCACCCCATTAGCACCTGTTAAACTGCAGCCCCAGAAAGCTTCAGCCCACTCCCCATACACGTGGCGCTCTCTTTCTGCCATCTGCTCTGAAGGGCTGTTTGTCCCCTGTGCCCCGGCGATGGCCCATGGTGTTGAACATCTCGAGTGGTGGTAGAAGGCAGGAGGCCAAAGAGGGGCACTACCCGAAAAGGATAAACCTGATGCACAGCGGTGCATAAGGAAGGAAGAACTCAATGAAATAGAGAGGGGATGTTTGGGCTGAAAATTTTCCTGGCAGATCTGTTGGGCTGTGGAATGGTCTCCCCTGGGAGACAGAGAGCCCCAGAGCTTGGAAATTTTGGAATTCGGCTGGGCAAAGTACAGGAAAATATCCTATGGGACACACGGCTGTCATGGCTGGGGGATAGATAATACTGAACCATTCCCATTCTGCAATTAAGTGATGCACTTGCAGGCATTACAGGTCTGGGTGAAGGCTCAGAAGATTCCATTCGCGTTTGGAGTCTTCAACCACATTCATAGCTTATTGTAACGCCTGCTGATTATTTAGCTGGTCAGAAGAAGGGGCAGAATGGGCCCTCCCTCTCATACCTATATGAGGTTTGTGGTCATCTATGCCACCTTTCCAGTTCTATGCAGTCCCAGATTTTGAATATTTGAGTAGAATGCTCCATTGCCCAAGGACTAAGATATTGAAAAACACAAGCAAGAGCTACCCGGTTAAAAGCAAATAAACTAAGCCCAGGCACTGGCTGTACATCAAAAAAGCCACTCAAGGGTTTTTAATCCCCGCTATCAGGTCTGCATCACTCACTGGCTTTCCTTTCCCACTGACAAATAATGTTCTGTTTATCCTTGGGGACTGGAATGAAATCCTGCAAGCAAATGTGTTAGCACAGACTGTCGGTTTGGCTCGAGTTTTGGGCTGACCGGGTGTCTGGTCCTGTGTATTATTTGCTAGTGTTGTGGACAGCCAGCGTGGCTGCAGATGTTGCTTTAAAAGAGAAGCGCAGGTATCTGTGAGCAGACTACTTTGCTGAGCTGGGTAACATCAGTCAGATACACCCCAGGAGCGTGGTACTTTGTAGTGGTTGCCATGCTGACATCCAGGAAGAATTGGCTGGTCACATGGCATCTGATTTCTTTGTTTCCAGCTTTCCTGTCGTTTTTCTGATTACTAAAATGTGCTGATTCTTTGGTGTTGAAAATGTAATCCCGACAGTGTTTTTTTGTTGAGCATCTCCTCAAAATGCTTTTAAGTGCTTTTCCTTTTTTTTTTTTCTATTATAGATGGCATGAGGTGAATTATAAAATGACAACACACACACACACACACCTCCTTTTCTCTGGTGACCGTGTGGGTCAATTTGCATGAGCACTTTGATGCAAAGATTCTTAATTGGCACTGAAAATGCATGCTTTGCAATGTGCAACGCGATAGTTGAGCATTATCCTGCCTAGAAATGGCATGGGAAGCAGTTGACATTCAATCAAAACAATTCCAGATGACTTCTTGCACTTGTTTGTTTGCCATTAAAATTCTGAGGTGGGGGGAGTCGGGGGAGGGGGAGAGTTAAGTGCATCTAAAATGTCAAATCTTTTTTAGTGCAAAGCAGCAGCTGTTGCCTGTGTGAGGTGCAGGAATTTCTGCCCATGTAATTTCTTGGCTTCTTCTCGCCTTTTCAAACTAAAGATGAACAGGGAGAGAAACGGTCTGAGTGGTCTTGATTATAGTGCAGGCCATTGCTCGTTCTGTCCTTTCACAGCCCCGATGCTTGGATTTTACTGACGTGCCTTTAAAAATGCTGGCCAAAAGAGAGCCGGATGCCAGTTAATGTCCTGCTGGAAGCCTGGGTTGGGGAGAGTCTTGGAGTCTCGGCTTAGCAGGAAACATGCTAGCAGATGAAAATGAAGCAAGTCTTTTGAAGGTGGCCGGGAGCAGCCACTGACTATAGGTAATGACCTGGTCTAAACCTGGGAATAGGGCGACCAGACAGCAAGTGTGAAAAATTGGGACGGGGGTGAGGGGGTAATAGGCTTCTATATAAGAAAAAGCCTCAAATATCGGGACTGTCCCTATAAAATCCGGACAGCTGGTCGCCCTCCGTGGGAATGAAAACATAACTGAATGTAATGGTGCCTTCCTTCAGCAACAGATGGAAAAGAGACGACGGAGAGGGGACGTAACAGTTTTCAAGTACATGAAAGGTTGTTACGAGGAGGAGGGAGAGGAATTGTTCTTCTTAATCCTGGAGGATAGGACAAGAAGCAATGGGCTTCAATTGCCGCAAGGGAGGTTTAGGTTGGACATTAGGAAAAAGTTCCTAACTGTCAGGGTGGTTAAGCACTGGAATAAATTGCCCAGGGAGGTGGTGGAATCTCCATCATTGGAGATTTTTAAGAGCAGGTTGGACAAACACCTGTCAGGCATGGTCTAGGTCAGTGGTTCACAACGCGGTGCCCACGGGCACCATGGCGCTCGCTGGGGCATCTATGTGCGCCCGCGTACTGGCTGGTGGACGAGCATCCGCCGAAATGCTGCCAACGAGCAGCGTCATCCAGAGGTGTCAGTGGCATTTCGCCGGCGACGTCTATTGACATTGCCACTTCTCGGTGGCATTTTGGCGGATGCTCATCTGCTGGCCACGGTCTGCAGTGGCTCGTCGTCTGGCGCCCACCAGACGAAAAAGGTTGGGAGCCACTGGTCTAGATAATACTTAGTCCTGCCATGAGTGCAGGGGACTGGACTAGATGACCTCTCAAGGTCCCTTCTATGATTCCCAGGAGGCAGGTCTTGTGTGTGCGGGATGGAAACGGGCTGGTTCTTTTTCAGACCCTGTGTGACTGGGGTCCTGGGGAGCCATGTTGAGATTGCTCAATCAGGGCAAACTGCGAAGAATGGGGCAGACAATCCCCCAAACTGATGGTTATTTCAATACGTAGATTCATCAAGCTAGACTCAAAACGACTTCTATAATACTGTATTGGTTACACAGAAGCCAAAACACAGTTCCTTTTAAAGCAACTCAGTCTTGGGCTTCCCACCCAGACAGCCAAGTCAAATAGGATGAGGATTCTTGAAAATATTGTTCATCATAGAAAAAGGTCTACCAATCCCAAGGATCGGACACATTCCCCACCAAGTTAATGAATATGTTAGATCTTACCCAAATACACGCTTACAGCCAGTCCTTAGTATTTAATATCTAAAGGTTTATTTATAAAAAGAAAGACAGAGATGAGAGTTAAAATTGGTTAAAGGAATCAAATACATACAATAATTGCAAAGTTCTTGGGTCAGGCTTAAAGCCGTGATGACATAAACTGCTAACTGATTAAGTCTCTGGTTGCTCCCAAATAATTGGAAGGTCCTCAGTCCCTTGGTTAGAATGCTCCCATTAGTATAAGAACATCGAGATCAGAGCAGGAAAGAGGACAAATGGAGATGTTCCCAGGGCCTTTTATAGCTTCTGTCATGTGGAGGGGAACTTCATTATCCCAAACAAAGCCCTCAGAGTCAGCATAGTTTGGGGGGAAAGCACAAGCACACAAGATGGAGTTTAGCATCACATGGTCTACTCACATGCCCTTGCATGCTTCAATGAGTCACAGCAGGGACCATAGCTGGAACCTCTTCAGGAAGGTCCATCAGGTGTGGATAGGCTTCTTCCATGATTCGTTGTGAGTTGTGTTTATAACTTGAATAGTCCCTTCACAGTGTGCTGGCAAAAACCCTTGTGGGTGTTACCCCAGGAGCAAACACCTTTGAAATACAGGTACATAGTCAATATTCATAACTTCAGATGCAAAAATGATGCATGCATACAAATAGGATAATCAATTCAGCAAATTATAACGTTTCCATTGACACCTTACATGACCTACTTTGTACAAGATGTGTTGCAATTATGTAACAGTGGTCGCAACAATGATTTACATGGGCCTATTTTAATCTTATAACGTCACACTCTGTAATTCGCACCCTTTCCTGTACCTGTAGCACAGGAAGGTCCCCACATCACTGCCACCCTGCCCCTTGTTGGAAGGTGACTGGACATTGCTGCCTTATAGGCCTATCAGTTTTAACCACCACATTGTCTAGACCTGCTCAGAGCAGGTCTAGACGGCATGGTGGCTTTAATGCAGGCTTGTCTACACTAGCACTGTCTGCACTAGTACTTGTCAACCTTACAGCTGCAGTGGAACCATAAATAATGTGAACCAAAATGGAACGCTGAGGGAGGCTTGACCTTCTCCATGCTGCGGTTTGAGCAGCATCTTTCCTGCTGGTTTTTTGGTTGTGGGTGGGGCAAATGGTTCCCAGCATGAGCCTGCCCCCTTTTGAACTGATCTCGAGTCAATTTCTCTTTCCCCCTCAGACAGAGGTGAAAACGGGGAGCCCTATCAGAGACGGAAGGGCGCGGGAGCCAGCCAGTCAGAAGTCCCATCTGCATCTCAGACTTCTGGAGACAGCGCGTTGGCCCCAGGAAGCAGCAGTTGGCGGCGAATTATGCTGCTCATTCTAGCTGTAACGATACATAACATTCCAGGTAAGCACCGTGTCTGCTTTCAGTTGCAGGGTGGGTGTAGCCGTGTTTGTCGCCGGCAGCGATAGAGATGAAGCGATATCTTTTATTGGACCGGCTTCTGTTGGTGCAAAGAACAAGCTGTCAAACTTCACCGAGCTCTTCATCCGCTCTGGAGAAGGTAACCAGAGTGTCTATCAGACCTTCTGTGTGACCCTCTTGTGCTTAACAATCTGTCCGACCTTTTCTTTAGCTTAGACACCCTGGTTACCTTCTCCAGACCTAAGGAAGGGCTCTGTGGAGCTCAAAAGCTTGTCCCTTCCATCAGCAGATGTTGGTGCAATAAAAGATACTAGCTCATCCACCATGTCACTTGCAGTGGCCTGTTCCTGAAGATGTCGTTCCCTCGGTTGGATGAGAGAGAGAGAGCCTTCTTGCCACCGCATCAAGGATTTTGGAATGGCCATTTTGTTTTTATTGCTGTTTCACGATTGCAGACGCTGCCCATCGCAGTAGCATCTGAGCACCTTTTTGCTTAAATCTGCTACAGCTGGTCTTGCTTGTCTGTGTTCATGTTATTCGGTCCTATAAAGGCTGAATCATCAATATACATTAGCGGGTGGCAGTTTCAGGAGAATGGCTCCTGATTCTGCACGGTGTTCTAAATTCCCTTGGTCTCCCCCTACTGCCAGCCCCAAGTGTTTAAAAATCATGTCAGACCCCCCTCCATCCCCCCCAAATCACGAGAGTTAAAAACCATGAGCTCTTAAAAATGACTGTTAGGCTTTTTATTTGTCTGCTGGTCTTTGCGCTGATAGGGATTTGCTCTGCAACCATGAGGGACAGAAACATTTTCTTTTTGGTTAATTAAAAGAAAGCTGAGATTCTCACAATCACATGAATCCAGGAGCTGGGGCTTTAAGAAAAATGATACCACAGGACTGGCATTAAAATTGTGAGCGTTGACAACACTTAGTTGCTTTGTAATTCTTTCTTACGCTGGGGGTAAGACGGGATAACTCTTTCAGGCTGCTTTCCTTGTATGCTCTTTTTCCCCCTCCCCTTTCTATCTCTTTTCCTTGTTAGAAGAGCCCTTATTTCATTTAGATGTGTAACCTGTGTTATGGAAGGATAGAAGGAAACTGATCTGCATAGCTTTGATCTTGGGGAGACTGAAATGCTGGATTCTCTGTGCTCGCTTGAGAAAGCAGGATTCCAAAACACGGTGACTGTATCGCTCCGTGGCAGTGAAGCTGCTACCGCATACTAAATGAAAGGTGCTCAAATAAAACAGACACTCTTCCCATCAGAACAGAGACTCTAGAAATTTCCGTGTTCTGTTGCGTGTGCTTTCTGATTTTAGGGGTGGCTTCTCGCTGCTGTGACAGAACTGTAATTTTAAATTTCATTGTTGGATGCTTCTCTGTTGTGTTGACTCGTGAAAAAGCTCAGAATTACGTGGCTTTGATCACAGCTCCTGTACCCACTTCAAGGACAGTCAGGAGCCAAATGGCAAAAAAATTATAGAAACATGAAGCTGGAGATAGTAGCCGTGGGTTGGGTGTGGGTGTGGGTGTGTATGGGTGCTTTCTGCTCATGCATTTCAAAAAATGCATTCTTTCCATCCTTCTGTTGCTTGCTTGTCTCTTTGAAATCAATTGCTTCATTTCAGCTTGTAATCATTTTTCACTGTCCTTCATTGCTCCATCTACTGTTTCTGGGTGGAGGCATTCACTTAACTAGGTTTCCTTCATCCCAAAGAGGGTGAACGATAATACCTTCGCTTCACTTTTCGTTGGATGATCTCAAAGTGCTTTGCTAACACTAATTCATTGTGCATCCCAGCCTTGTCTGTACTAGCAATTGTCAACTACGCTATATCTTCATCAGTGCTTAGCTGCAAGTGTAGGAAAAATTCTGGGGTTTTTACCATGCGCCTGTGAAACCTGCTCTAGATTAATTGAAACTGCTCGAAAGCTTATACAAGTTTGTATCGCTGAGTGGCCAGTGGGCAAGTAGAAGATTGACTGCAAATAAAATGTCATTTAATGCAGCATTGGGGTTGATGCTTTAAACTCGCCAAAGCCAAGAATCTCGGAGTTAAAATTCTCCCAGGTGCCATAAATCTAACCGGTGTGTGCTAGATCTCATTGGTTAGCACTGGCTATAGTGACATACTGCACAGAGTGTTTATTTTACAGTGTGAGCAAACTAGAGGGTGGATGAAGGCTAGTAGTAAATTCAGCATGCTAAGCCTTTCGGTCTGGGATAGGAATACAGGAATTGCCTGAGTGGGTCAGAGGAATAATTCATCTAGCCCAGCGGGCTGTCAGCTGTTTTAGATGAAGACGTAAGAAACTCAGCAGTAGGCAGTTATTATGCCCGAGGGCACTCTGCGCTAAGAAAACTTAAAATTCTGCGCACAATATTTTAAAATTCTGCAGGTGTGGGTTGAAAGGGTTCTCTGTGGGGCAGTCTGGGTGTGGGCAGCTCAGTGTGGGATCTGGATGCACAGGTGCTTGTTGGGGGTTCTGGATGCAACGGTAATGGGACTCTGCAGGGGGGTCCAGGTGAAGGTGGTTGGGGCTCAGTGAAGGGGTATGTCTCTGGTGTGAGGGGATAGAGCTCAGCAGAGGGGTCTGGGGTGGGGAGCTCAATGGGTGGGGGTCCAGATGCTGGAGGAGTCGGGATCTGTGGGGTGGGGATCTAGGTGCAGCTGGTTGGGGCTCGGTGAGGTGGGGATCCGGGTGCGGGTGGCTCGTCAGGGTGGTCCAGGTGCAGGGGGAGTGGGGCTCATCGGGGGATTCTGAGTGCGGGGGATGAGGCTCGGTGGGGGGGACTGGGTATGAGGGGGTCTGGATGCACAGGGGTTGGGCGGATGGGGGAACAGCTCTCTGTACAGGGATCCTTCCCCCTGCAGCTGAGGAGCGATGGGTGCAGAAAGCTGGGAGCGGGGAGAGTTTGCAGTGATTCTTGCAGCCAAGGGAGAAATCTGGGGGGGGGTGGGTCTCATCCGGCCCCAGATGCCGTGCAGGGGATGAAGAAGTCCCATCCTGCCCAGCTGGGACTAGCTGCTGAGCCCGGCACAGGGTAGGAGCCATCAGCTGGGTGTTCCCCGGTCCCACCTCCTGCCCCACAGTGATTTACCTCTCTGCCAGCTGTCCTAGGCACCTGAAACATACTGCTGGGGAGGATTGCATGCCCACTCTTGTGGATTCCCTGTCAAAAAGTCATTTTTCTGTGGGAAAGCAAGGAAATCTGCAGGGGACATAAATTCTGCGCATGTGAAATGGCGCAGAATTTCCCCAGGAGTAAGTTACTGGAATGTCTCCTACCATTCCTCAATAGTAAGAGATTGGCTTATGCCCTTAGGCCTTGTGACTCGATATCTCAATGGATTGATGCCCATTTTCCATTCAAAAACTCTTGGTTTGGGGTTTTTTAATACGCTGATAATTCCAGAAACTCTAATTACCCAATTAACTCTCCAGTCTTTTTTTTTTTTTGTTAAAATCTTCGCCTAAATGATCCCTTGTGGCAAGGAGTCCCACAGGCCAGTTCTGAATTGTGTGAAAACATGTTTCCTTTCTTCATCTGTTATGAATTTGCTGCATCTTGCTGTCTCTGATGTATCCTCTTTATAGGAGTCATTACTTCGCATACCTTTATCATGTCCCATCTGATTCACCTCTTTTTCTAAGGTAACTGGCCCTGTTCATTCATAGCCTTGCTTTAGTCAACGATAACCCTATGGCTGATGAAAATGTTGTTGGTGGGACTCCGTGACTGCAAGCATTGGAGACATGATGCAAAGGGCCTCGAGGAGGGAAGCTGAATTGGTGGGGTTATTGGGATTAGGGAGAGGGGTGATGATAGGCTACCTTGCCCATCACCATAGTATGTGACCCATCTTTGTCTCCTCCTGGAACAGGGATTTCCGCAGGATGCCGACCTGCTGTCGTGGCATTTAAAAGGTCCATGATGTGTGCAGCAGATGAATAGGGAGTACACAACAGTGTGGTGTAAAGGTTTCACTGACATGAGTTTGAGATGGTTGCTGTAAAAATTAATATGGTGAGATTTGCTTTAATATCATGAGATGCAAAAAACTATAAAGATGAGGTTCTTTTAGTTGCTCTCTTCTGTTGGGGTGTTTGGGGTTCACATTTTCAAGCTCTTCTCTTTAACTATGTGAACTAGAAACACTTTTTAAATGCAAGCTGGGATTCTTAGTTAATAAGAGTGATTTCAGCCGTGGGTGGCTTTAGGAAAAATGCCAAGTACCGTGAGACTTGTGATAAACTCATGAGAGTTGGCCACAGGAATTTTCAGAAGCGCTGACATCATCCTTTGCATTCGGGGAGAGTTTTACCATTGAATTCAGTGGGAGCAGAGTTAGGCCAATTCTGAACGCTTGACTCTCCACCAGAAAACTCCACTTGATTGAGTCAGCATGACTTGTGTCTGCAAGATGAGTTGTGTGTAACTTTCTCTGTATGCAAGCAGATCCTGCTTGGTCTCCCAAATTAGGAAAATCTGCTCGTGATTCCTTGCGTGGCTTTTCTCTGTCTTTCTCAGGAATTTTGTAGTTTGTGATTTAAAAAAAAAAAAAAAAATCCATTTCCACCTTCTGATGTTTTTAATTCAGTTTCTTCCAATCTGGCACATCCCATACATTATAAACCCAGTTGCTGAGTTGTAACAACTTGGAATCTGTGCTTACAACTCTAAAATTACAGCACAGGAGAACAATTTGTCTTAATTATTAGAATTCTCTGACTAATGAACTACAGACAGTGCTTTCAGAGATCTAAAATAAAATCTGTGGCCTTTAATTGAATAGGAATTTGTAAAAAAATGTTTTTTAAATAGATAAAACATTTGCTTTGTGTTGGAGATGAAACTGATTTTAATCCCTTTCAATTCAAGCAAGTGAGCAGCAGATCTCCAATGTGGACTCTTTCACCATCTGGGAGAGCCAGGGGACATAAGTTGACATATTCTTCCAAATCAGACTTTTGTTAAGATGTATTATTTGGATTGTGGTACTGTGCCTAGGAGCTGCAGTGCTAGACTTGATTGTGGTAGGTGCTGTGCAAACACAGAACCGAAAGATTGTCCCTGCCCCAAACTAAGTGCAAGCTTCTACCAAACTTGTGCTCACTAGGAATATTGACATTTTAAAAAAGAGAAACACTGGTAATGGTTAGTTTAAAGCAAAGACGTCTCCATTTGCGTTTGCAAACCCCTCCCCTCCGAAAGGGAAACTGCCTGTCGTTGTTCTGTGTCTGTACAGCACCTAGAACAGTGGAGACCGGGACTAGGAATGGGGCTCCTAAGCATTACTGCAAAACAAATACTAATCAACAGTGGCACTAATTGCAGTGTGGAGTGCTCATGAACAGCATGACGATAGGGCGGTAGCTGCTTTAAAGGTGACCATAATTTTAAATAGAAACCAAAAGAAAAAGGTCACTCGCGTTTGAGTCGAAAACAGCGTAATTGGATTTTATCCCTCAGCCGAAGCTGTCGGGAAGCGCAGGAGTGAATAGGGTGCCTGCATGCATTTGTCTCTTGCTGTCCTGCGCAGCGTCTGCTAAGGAGCTGTGGACTGTCACTGAAGAAACAAACCTTTGTAAAGGAATGAACAAAGTGTCACCCAAAGCAATAGGTTAATGACCATAATCTCTCCGTGGCTTGGAAGAGGCTGTTGTAACCTTTTTTTGTTCTGACACCGCACAAAGTCCCCCTTGGGCGATTATTGAGCCTCAGAAATGATCTCTTACTTCTTAAAGGTCACAGCATTAAAGTTTAACATTTAGAGTGGTGTGGGAGAGCAGTGCCCTGTGAATGTATCTGTTACCGCTCAGCAAGTGAGTTGTGTTCATCTCCTGCTGCAAGGCTCCCGGGCTAACAAATAAGGTCTTTTCCTGAGGCCGTCAAGTGCATGCAAGGCAGGGATACAGACAGCCCAAGCTTTGATGCAGCCCCTGCAGATTTCACTAACTTGCAGTGGACAGGCTGGCAAAGCGTGCGAGATGGAAACGGCCTTGTTGTTGAGGCTGAAGTTGAATAGGTTTCAGTATCGATGAGTGGGGCAATGTTTATAGTGAGCTCCGTCCTTAAAAGAGTGGGGGCTCGCTTTCTTTTCCGGTTGACCTGTGTGTCTCCATTAGCACTGCATAGGCAGGCCAGCCTGTTACGCAGGTGAGGTGAATGAGTGTAACATCCGTCTTGTGCTGTCCACTGAAATTGAAGCCCCCTACAAGCGTTGTTATTTCCATTTCACAGTTTGGACAACTGAGGCATTGAAAGGCGAGGTGACTTGCCCGGAGTCTCAGTTAGCGTTGGTGGTGGGAATAGAAACCAGGTCTCCTGACTCCTAGTCCAAAGCCCTGGACACTGGACCATGCCTCTTGGGCAGTTTCCCAGCGTGCCCTGTCTAAGGAAGTGATGCGATAGCAGAGGGAGCCTCTAAGGTTGGTAACTCGCTGGCCAGTTGCAAACCCTCTGACGATGGGGTTTGTACTTATCCATCCTTCTGTTTCCAAAAGGGCATCCCTGTTTTATTTCGTGGCTGTATTGCTCTTTGGGACCTCAACATTTATTATGGAGCTGCCACGACACCTCCTCTGCACTGTTGCCAGAGATTGTGAGGGCTGTGTAGAGACCAAAGGTGTCAGCCACAGGTGAGCGAGTAGGAAGAGGGGCAGTCTTCCTCAAGGTGAAGACAAGGCCTCGAGAAGGGAAGCTGAACTGGTGGGGTCATTGGGATTAGGGAGAAGGGTGATAGTGCCCATCACCATAGTATTTGACCCATCTTTGTCTCGTCCTGGAACAGGGATTTCCCCAGGATGCCAACCTGCTGCCGTGACATTTAAAAGGCAACTTAAAGAACTAAAAATCAGGTGTCACTGAAGTTCTTTTTGTTTTCCTTGCAAAGCATTGTACTCCCCTGGCATTGCTCGTCGCTCAGCAGTGCCTCGTGTCACGTCTCCGGCAGGTTAAATTTGATGAGGCCTCTTTCCACCGCGCGGGGTTTGTAAACACTGTAATGTTCTCCCTTAATTATAACCCTATAAGTGGAAAGCCTGACATAATTAGCTCACACTCCTGCAGCGCGGGGCCGCTTTGCTGAGTGTAGCATGTTACAGGGAGCGCCCTGGTGCAGAAGCTCGCGTGGTGGGTTGTTGGATTGAGCTGCTGGGTTTTTGTTTGGTTTCGTTGCAAACTGGAGAAGTTGAGGCTGGGGTGAGCGTGCACCGAGTGGATCCTGGGTAGAACTGCATGCAGTAGCCTCCTACTGCCACCCGTTACCACAATCTGGTTCATGAAATTGTGCCAGGCCATCTTTGTCAGTGTGAACGTAGTTCAATCCCATTTGTTTGGTGGTAGCAGACTTATGTGTTAGTGTCAATTGATGCTGCTGCTGCTTATGTCGAGCCTGTCATCAGAGGATCTCAGAGCACCTTGCCGGGGTTTCTTACCTCCTCTGCTAGGTGAATATTCCCCTCATTTATCTGAGACACACAGAGTGTTGGAAGAGCGGAGCCGGGGACCCCGGAGTCCTGACTCCCAGGGCGTGACTCGTCTCTGCATTGCACATTGGGTACTGATTTATACCTGTGCTAAGTGGATGTAAAAGAGCTCCCAGCAGGGAAGGTGGAGAATTTGGGTTTGATGCCAGATTTACATCCACACTGCAGTCGCTCTGCATGGGTGTACGGGCTACTGAAGGGGCAAATTCTGCCCAGTCCCTCCAGCTGGGGGGTTAATGTCCATGTCATTGCAGATGCTGGTTCTGCAAAGCCGCTGCTTTTCATTAGCTTCGTGCCAGAAATGCCTGCCTAGTATGAAAGGCGACACCTCAGGCCAGCACTCCTGACAGGCAGCCTGCCGATGGTTTGGTTCAGGTGACTAACCAAAGCTTAGCCAGCATGCTGGGATCTCCCCCTCGCTCCTACTCACCCATCTCTCTCCGATCGCTCCCCCACATCCCCACTTGCAACCCACCTCCTCCACCAGCTTCTCCCTCCTCCCTGCAAAGAAGGGTTGTGTGCCGCCTGAGGCCATGTGAGTGTCTGCCTCTTACCAGAGTCACTTGCTTTAATTGTTTTTGTTAGGCTCAGTGCTTAAACACACCCCTGAATCGAAAAAAGAACAGGAGGACTTGTGGCACCTTAGAGACTAACACATTTATTTGAGCATAAGCTTTCGTGGGCTACACCCCACTTCTTCGGATGCAATCCTTGAATCGAAGGATCTTGGAGCATTCAGCGACTATGCAGTAATGAGGCTGTGGCACTTGCCCTCCCAAGGAGGTAAGCAAGTGTTGGAATCCCCATTTTGCAGCTGGGGTAATCAAGCCATTCACTGCATTGCAGGCTCCTGGGGGCAGGGACTGTCTGGTGTGGAACCGAATGCATTGTTAGTGCTTACGTGAGCAATTTGCCAAAGTTCACCCAGCTGGGGCATTGACGGAGCTGGGAATAGAACCCACGACTCCTGATTCACAAGCTTGTGTTCTAGGTACCAGGCCGCGCTCCTTCCCGTGAATCCCCCAAGGGATGATGAGTTTGTGTTTACTTTGACCCCCTTTAAGAGGAGAGTGCCTTTAAGTTTTGGCAAAGAGACTGTCTTTCATTTCAGGCAAATCTGCGAGAGGCTGACTAAAGTGTGGGAAAGATAATTGAGTAGAGAAACCTGCTTCTTGAGTTTGTTGTGTGTTGACTGGCTTCAGCGGGCCAGGCGACGGTTTGTTGTTTTGTTCCTGAGCTGGAACAGGCAACATAAAGAATAAATTGGTCAGGACAGGAAATGCCAAACAGCGGAGTAGTTCCTGCTAATTAATATTCATATATGCCAAGTTCAGTGGAACATTAATTATGTATTTAATCAGACCTTGTTTATTCTGGTTCATCTTTGTACCTTAGGTGCTTGTTATGATGAGGAATTGAAAATAATTAGTGTTACTGGTGTGCGGGGGAAAAAAAACAATGAGGTGTAAATTTAAAGTCTAAATGCTGCTCCCTTCCCTTTGATCTGCTTAAAGAGAGGGAGGGAAATGGCACACCGGGGAATTTTGGGGCACTTTCTTCCAGTGTCATTCCCTCCAGATTCTCAAAGTCTAAGTCTTCTGCATATTCTGAACATTTTTGTGTGTGTTGTGATGGCACCTGAAGGCCACTTGTCCGGATCAGGCCTCATTGCAGAAAGTGTTGTACAAACACACAGGCAGGCGGGGACCCTGCCCCAAGAAGATTACAACTTAATTTAAAACTAGACAAAATCAGTGAGTGTGACAAAGGAAATATGGTAACAAAACCAAAACCATATGGGATCATAGGTTAGTTAGGCCCCAGTCCAGCAAAATCTTTAAGCATGTGACTAGTTTCATGGATGGCAATGGGACTGCTTAAGTGCTTTGTGAGATGGGGGATTTATTGTGCAACTTCATTACACTTTCAGATTATTTGCAAACTCCAAAATTAGCTATTCCTCCACTGCAAAATCTGGCTGTCGGCTGGTTGGCGGGCTTCCTAGCTCCTTGCCTAGGTTTGTTTTTAAATTAATAATACCGGGCGCATACGTTTTCATCTCTTCAGAGCACTTCATGGACTTGAAGAAGTGAATCCTTGTATCTTTCTTTCCCCTCCCCATGAGGCTGATGACTACCACCCACATTTTAAAGATGAGGAAACTGAGGCACGGCGTTTTAAGTGACTTGCCCAAGGCGACTTCAAAGTCAGTGCGATGTGGGATGGAAATTTGTAAGTTAATGGCTCATGCTCAGCCTACAAGACCATCCCGCAGCTCTGTTTTTGTTTGTGTGCGCGTTTCGGGGGTGGGTGAGGAAGAGCTGGGTGTGAGTACAGTTCAGTGACTTCGCATGATGCATGGTGTTAGGAGCGTGTTGAATGTAACTGCATTGTGGCACGCAGCTTTCAGGCCATTTGCTGTGTGGGGCTGGGCCCCAGCTTTGGAGCGCCTCCGTTATTGGTGGTTCTCCATTTCTGTCCCGGACGCGTGGGCTCTTTAACCATGGCCTGGGTGTAGCAAAGAGGAACCTGAGCCTTTGTCTGCCTCCCTCCATCGCCTGAGTCGTAGCCGTGAGAAATGAAAGAAATAACAAGACACAAACACGACTTCTCTGTCCCATTCTCTCAACCCCCCCAGGGCTCAGAATGCTGAGCAATGAATCAATCAAGATGGAATTTATGGCGGGACGGAGATGGTAGAAATGAGGCCAATTTTGGAATGCAAAGAAATCCCCTAATTTTGTTAGTTTGCAGACGTTGGCTGGGCCCTCTCCCTCTTCATTGGGAACTGAATTTGAGCCCTTTATGCAGAAAGGGAATTTCCTGAAGGTTTTCCATATGGGAATATGATCTAGTGGTTAAAAATAAAAAAGAACGCCACTGCATTATTGAAAGCTGTCTGTTACAGGGATGTGGCTGAGGATTTATAGATGGAATACAATCTACCAGGAACTCATGCTTTCCGTCGCAGTGCTCCCATCTGTTTGATCCAAAGGGTCCTGGGTAGTGGTGCATTGGATTCTGGGTGGCAGAGCAGATCTGGATAGATAGGCCAAGCGATACGAAGGTAGAGTATCTCGAAAAAGCTGATGTGACAGCAGATTGTCCATGTCCTGTGGGAAAGCGATGGCCGATGGATGACCCTTCCAGTGGAATGGAGAGCATCTTTACTGGGACAGGTCATGGAGAAGGCTGTCTTAGGAGTTCTGTAAGTCCAGTTTGGTCATGCTGGCCCAGGACAGTGATTCGCTCCCATACCAGAGAGCAAGCATGGTCCATTGGTTTGGGCACTCGCCTGGGACTTGGGAGATCTGAGTTCAGTTCCCTGCTCTGCCACAGCCTCGTTGTGTGACTTTGGGCAAGTCCTTTAGCCTCCATTCCCCATCTATAAAACAGAGATGATAGCAGGTGGCATGAGGATAAACACGTGAGAGATTGTGAGGTGCTCAGATATTATGGTAACGGGCCATATATCTACCTAGGATAGATGGATGGATATGTGACAGAGGCCTTTAGAACTGTGCCCATAGTAAGGCGGTGATTTAACATGTTCCTAGGGGCAGGGTCCTATCTAGCTCCTTGGATGAGCTGCCGGAATTAGGCTCCAGCTTACTGGTGTCAGTTGCAGGGAGGCTGTGTTTGTGGTGACTACACCTCTCTTCCCTCTCTGCCCCCGGGTGCCAGTTTCTTTAGTGTAACCCGTTAACAAACCTTCCTTTCCCCTGGGTCAGCTGCATGCAATTCGAAGGATAGAATCATAGAATCATAGAATCATAGAATATCAGAGTTGGAAGGGACCTCAAGAGGTCATCTAGTCCAACCCCCTGCTCAAAGCAGGACCAATTCCCAGCTAAATCATCCCAGCCAGGGCTTTGTCAAGCCGGGCCTTAAAAACCTCCAAGGAAGGAGACTCCACCACCTCCCTAGGTAACGCATTCCAGTGTTTCACCACCCTCCTAGTGAAATAGTTTTTCCTGATATCCAACCTAAACCTCCCCCACTGCAACTTGAGACCATTGCTCCTTGTTCTGTCGCACTAACCCTGTGCTTACACTGCAGCCTACCTTTAATCCTTAAGCAGGTAAGTTTTAAGGAGGCTTTTTCCAAGTCCTACCTACTTGCTTCTTCCATTCCACCAGAACAATACGTGTAATAAAAGGTGTAACTGAGCTCAACAATATCTAAACAGAATTGCCAAAACCCAAGCTAAAACTAGACAACTCACATACTAAATCTCTGATGTATACATTATTCTCCGACTCCATGCAAACTTCAGCCTGACGCCATCAGTTCGAATAGCTCCAGTCACCAACAGCAGGACAGGACAGGAGTTGGAAATTCCAACTCCAAGCACAGGAGGGAGTAAAATGCAACTTCTGCCAGCTTGCTGAAAATCTGGCTTCTGTATGAACTGCTAAAAAGAGGCAGGGTGGATTGATTTAAACCAAAACTATTTAAATCACGAAATTAAGTCAGAATTTAAATCAGGAAGCAGGAAACCTTAGATAATCCATTTTAATCTTGTTTTGCATTTGTACTTTTTGGTTATTTTCCTAATGAAAGTCTGATTCTTATTGGTAACCATTCATGTTGATTTGCAACTAAATGTAGTCTTTACGTTACATTTGGTACATGTTTTTGCTAATCAGGAGGATACCCTATATCTATACACATTTATCTAAACAATTATAACGCTTAACATACATTTGTTCAGATTCTTAATTTTATATTTTGTTAGAAAATGGTGAATGATGCATTTATTTACTAGATTAATTTTACTTGTGATTTGTGTCAAGCTGCACTTAGATGTAAATGAGAACCCAATTAAAAAGGCACAAACCAGCATTTTAAAATTTTGATAAAATTATATTTTCTTAAATATCCAGCATATTTAAGGTGGTTTTATTTAATTTTTTAAACAGCTATATTTTAAAATCCCAGCTCAAGCTTTTCTTCTGTGAAGCTAGAACTAATGTTGTGGTCTACAAACAAAAGCCCAACTCATCACCCCCAACATCATGCCTTATGCTGAGAGTTACAGGTCAGTTACCACTTGGCTCCAAGTAACTAAGGAATGGAAGCAAGCCAGACACATGGCATTCACCTCAACCCTAGCATGGCTTGTTATGGAGTATCTTTGCAGATTATGGCACTGAGTCTTGTGCTCTGAGGGGACACAGGTCTTATTAAATAGGCATTAGGCTAGGCTATTGCTGGGAACCCTGTGAATAAAAGCTGACAGGTTTTCTAAATTTACCCTTAGGTGAAGTTCATTTGATACGGACAGTTACAGAAGCCAACTGTTTAATAGGTCAAGGGTGGTCAAAGAAATGGGACCACAAAGCAATTTCACATTTGGCCCTCTGAACAGCAGCTGATCCACAATGCAAATCAAGTGTGTGAAGATTGCGTTAACCAAGCAAAAATCACCGCAAGAAACCATTGCTTCCAACTCCTTGACCTTGCAACGCTTACCCCGTGTACGCGGGCTCAAAAACAGGCATTCCAGGCTGCAGCATCTGGAAGCAAATGTGGCTGAACCAGTGCAGTCTACATTTTCTCAGTGTACCCTCCCCTTTACGGTCTCTGAGAGATACAGACATTACATACATGGAAAAGTAATGTTAGAAAAACATTATGTATGCTGCGCTGTGTGTTTTAACTTTACTCCTTTAAAGATGATCCTCTTTACACTTCATTTTGTCTCCCATTCCTATCTGACCTTGCTCCTTTGCAGCCTGGTCTGAAGCATTTCTGATCAGTAAATGGACTTGCTTTTATCCCTTGCTCTATCTGCACTTGCCATCTATGCAAGACCATTTTGCTGTTGGTCTCTGAACTCTTCCTGTTCAGGTTCAGTGCCACAGAGGCCACTGCTAGTGAGAAAAATGGCTGGTGAAATGGTGAAGGGGGAGTAGGGTGGCCAGGTGTCTGTTTTTTGACCGGAAAGTCCAGTCGAAAAGGGGACCTGACACGTTTCCGGTCAGATCTACTGACAGGACACCCAAAGTCTAGTTTGTGCAGGCAGGGGAGGTGCTGGGTCATCACCTGCGCCAGTCCCAACTCAGCTGGGGCCACTTCCTATCTGTGACGGGCAGCTCCAGCCCCAGCTCCACAGGCAAGTCTTTCCCAACCTGGGGGGGGAGGGGAAAAGCAGCAAGCGGTGGGGGGGAATGGGGCCTCGGGGGAAGGGGTGGGGCCTCGGGGAAAGGGGTGGGGTGGGGGAGGTTCTGGAGTGTTTGTTTTTTAAATATTATGAAATTGGCAACCCTGGGGGAAGGGGGTGACTAGCGAGCAAGTGTGAAAAATCAGGATGGGGTGGGGAGTAATAGGCTCCTATATAAGACAAAGCCTCTCACATCTGGACATCTGGTCACTCTAGGTACAGTGGCGACTAGCAGTGGAAGAGCAGTTTCCCTTGCAGCAGAGATGCCCCCGCTTTCCAGAGGACGCTGGCGGAGAGGGAGAGGGAGCACCGCCTCCACCTCCTGACTCACCTCAATGGGCCACCCAGCCTGTCTGGGCTGCGGGTGAAGGGATGCAACAAAAAATCTGGGGGGGGGGGGGAGGGCACATGACCCCATGTGTTCGCCCCCAACATATGTCACTTCTGAGAGGGATGCTGTTAAGGTGTTACAACCTTTAAGTATCTCATAACCGGGCAGGGAATCCCATTTGGTACCTGGGACTAGTGTTCCCTCTAATTTTTCCCCATGCATGTATGGAATGAATATTGTTATGTGCACCAATATAGAGGTGATGTGTGACACCTCACCTTCCTACTGGTGCACATAACAAAATTCATGTGGTGGGGGTGGGGCTGAGGGGTTTGGAGTGTGGGAGGGGACTCAGGGCTGGCGTGCGGGTGGGTGAGGGCCCCGGCTCTGGATGCGGGCTCTGGGGTGGGGCCAGGGATGAGGGGCTCAGGTTTGGGGCAGAGGTTTGGGCCCTGAGCACCTGGGTGGCACTTAGTAGGCTGCTGTGCAGCTTAGAGGAAATTTAGCCTGAGCTACTGTTGTGGGTTCGCTGGAGCACAAGAGGTTTGTGTCTGTCTTTGTGGTTGAGTGTGTGGTTGTAGGGAGGTGTTGCATGCATCTCTTTGCAGGGTCCAGCAGATATGTGGATACCTGTCTCGCATAGTTAGGTGCTGTGGGAAGAAGCTTTGATGCTGCTTTCAAATTCCTCCTCTAATTCTGCCCTGGGGCAAGTGTGGCATAATCCCCACCCCGCTTTAATCTTCAAAAGCGTGGCCACTGGATCATTCCACAGGTCTCTCTCTCATCCTCTGCTGTTTTGTTCTTGGTTAAAGCAGTGGGCTTCATCTGCCAGTGACTTTGGAGAGTGCCCCGTTGCTTAGAAACAGGAGGTGGTGCTTTGCAACCAAGATAATGTTGCCAAGGAGACCAAGCCGTGAATTTTCTTTTTTTCTTTTTGCTGCCCCTGGGCTTGACTCCGGGGTGAAAGATCTCTGATAGTGGTGGGAAAACAGTGGGTCTGGAGTAAAGCTAGCACAGGGCAAGCTAGTGGAGATAAAAGAGCTTTACCTGCGTGTTGAGCTTTGAGCTGTTTTGTGGGTGTGGAGGACAGTTCCAAACTTTCGCCCCTCCCTCTTTTCAGTAAAGAGCTCACTTCTCTGCATGCAGTCCCTAATTTGATTTCTGCCACACATGTCAGTCGAGAGGAGGGGTATGGAGAAAAGCAAATTGGAGACGGCCGCCCCAAAAGCCCAACAAAGGCATCGTGCTGCAGAGCAGGGAGGTAACACGCTCTCGCTGGCTCGGATCTGACTGCACTGGAAATTTTATATTCCGTTCTGGAACTTCCATTACCAGGGATAACATAAGAACGGCCGTCCTGGGTCAGACCAAAGGTCCGTCCAGCCCGGTATCCTGTCTACCGACAGTGGCCAATGACAGGTGCCCCAGAAGGAGTGAACTTAACAGGTAATGATCAAGTGATCTCTCTCCTGCCGTCCATTTCCACCCTCTGACAAACAGAGGCTAGGGCAGGGTTTCTCAAACAGGGGTCGCCGCTTGTGTAGGGAAAGCCCCTGGTGGGCCGGGCTGGTTTGTGTACCTGCCCCGTCCGCAGGTCCAGCGGATCGCGGCTCCCACTGGCCGCGATTCGCTGCTCCGGGCCAATGGGAGCTGCTGGAAGCAGCGCGGGCTGAGGGACTTACTGGCCGCCGCTTCCAGCAGCCCCCATTGGCCCAGAGCAGCGATCCGCGGCCAGTAGGAGCCGTGATGGGCTGGACCTGCGGACGGGGCAGGTACACAAACCGGCCCGGCCTGCCAGGTGCTTTCCTTACACAAGCGGTGACCCCTGTTTGAGAAACCCTGGGCTAGGGACACCCTTCCTTACCCATCCTGACAATGTGGAGACACTTCTATGAAGAGCAGCAAGAATGACCCGGAGGCGCAGGGAAATGTAACTGACACGGGAATATTAAATGAGTTAAATATGTGTCAAGTTCCCCTGTGGCTATGGACCCACTGGAAGGTGAACGCCATGGAGGCGAAGGGGTGATGGTGGTGGCAAAGGTGGGGCATAATCATGGGCACCACTGGGAGGAGATTTACCACATGGAAATGTTAAGACAGGAAGAAACTATCCGGCTGCGACCATTTCAAGCTAGATTGGGCCATAGATGAGTGAATGCACTGTAGGGACCAATCCTGCATCAGCTCCCAGAGGGTGCAATAGATTGGGTCTAATATGCCTCTTCCATCTCCATCTTCACTTGAGAGAGGACAGCCTGTCCTCGAAGGCAGATGGGCTCCCTGCTTGAATAGGTCTTTCCCATCTGTAACTACAATCAGCTCCCTTTACAAATAGATGAGACTTTTTGCTTTGCCACTCACGATACTTTTAATTTGCAGGGGCTTGGGGGTGGTAGTTTACGCACAGGCAATTTCTTCACAACTCTGTTATTCTTAATGTCCTCTCCTCCCCCCTCCTATCCTGTAATAAAAGTCCTAGGGGGGGGGTGTGTGCGTGCGCGAGCACAAATAGCTTTTGTGAACAAAGTACTGCATGAGCAAAGGAAAGGTAACGTGTGCGGTGTTGTTATAGCAATGAAACACACAAATGGATGTGTTGTAGCCAAGATCAACAGCCAGCACACGCACCAGGAGCGAATGCAACAGCTGGCGCATGGAGGCGGAAAGGTGCGTGGTTTCCTACTTCAGATGCCAAGCCTGACTTAGATAAAGGCCTATCCTAAGTGGGGGGCGCACTAGGGATTCCCTCCCTTTGTGCCCCCAAGAACTCACAGCCCAGCATCCACAACCCTCAGACAAATTGGACTGGGGGAGGCTCTCCTTCAGCTGCCCCTTTCTCCCTGGAGTTCTGGCATACAAGAAGGATTCATTCCCCAAAGGCCAGATTCTGCCTCGTCCCTAAAGGAAGACTGGGGTCACCATGGGACAGCTGAAGAATCCTTCTCACCGCGCATGGTCACCCTAGGTCCCTGTGCTGGGGGGAGCATCAGGGAGCTTCTGGCCTTCTCCCCTACAAGTGCACAGCACCTCCCATGGAGCATGTAAAGCAACCCCCATCCTTTTCATGTATTTATACCTGCTCCTGTATTTTTCACTTCATGCACCTGATGAAGTGGGTTCTAGCCCACGAAAGCTGATGCCCAAATACATTTGTTAGTCTCTAAGGCGCCACAAGGACTCCTCGTTGTTTTCACCAATATGTACACCCCATAAAGGTGTATGTAGAAGCTAGTATGCTTCTCCTCTTCTCTTCTCCAGGGACCACTGGAGTGGTGTGACTTCAGGGGCCTGAATCTTTAAAGGGTGCACAGTTGAGCCCTATTTTAACTGTGCACCAAGGCAGGAGAACAGGTTTTCCGTGCATTAGTGCATGTTTCCTGTTTCTGCTCCATTTGTGCTCCTTTCCCCTCCTCCGTTTGCACTTGCACGTGGATTTTAACTAGCTACTGCAACTCATTTTCTTTTGGCATGTAACTTCCACATCATTTGTGACCCTCCTGGGAATATACTGAATTTCTGGAAGCAGAAGATGCTGCTATCCTTTCTTCCTTCCTCCTCCTCCCCCCCCAGAAAGGTGGAGGTGGGGGAGTGGAAAGGGGGAGGAAAATGAGTTGTAAAATAAAACAAATGTTAATGTGATTTGAAACACGTCTGGCTGTGACATTGGCATGAAAGGAAAACAGTGCTTGGCACAAACCCCACGCTAGAGAAAATGAAACCTGTCGGCTGCCTTGTAGTTTTGGTTTTGGCAAGTGCCCTAACATGACACAGACCTGTCTTGCTGAGTTGCCTGCCAAGATGCGGCAGCCATTTGACATTTTCTTTTCTTGATGAGTTCTTACATCGAACGGTGTTAATCTCATCTTAGGAGTCTCTCATCAAGGTGAGCAGAGAACATGTTGGGTTTTGATAAGCTAGGGCCAGATTCATACTTTATGCGAAGACACCTTTATGCTGCATGCGATGCAAAGAAGCCACCATGTTACTGAGCATCAGAAGCGTAATCTGTTGAGGCGATATCCGTTAGCTTGCATTCCAGGACTCACTTGGCCTGGCCTTGAATAAGTGAAAGGGAACAGTCATCAGAGTCCATATGGGAAGTGAGAGAAATCAAGAGTGGTTCAAAATAAAACGCTCATTTACCCACTGACCTGTTATAAAGATCTTTCGTGGTACCCGGAGAATGATTTATTTCTCTCCATCCCCATATCATATGCCTACCAGCACATCTTCCATCAAAAATAAATTGCTCACTATGTATAAGAAGTTGTTATCCAGGTTATAGGTTTCTGGTTGCAAAGGAAATGTGTGTAAGATGTTGGGTGGGCTACATGAAATGAACTGGGGGATTCATTCCTGTTCCCAGTGATCAGGAGTTAGTGATACTGGTTCAGTTTAAAGGCTCATAGTCAGATGCCTGTCACAAGAAGTCACTAAAATAAGTGCCAGATGGTAAGAAAACATAGTCTGTTTAAACTCCAGAAGAGAATTTTTGCTGCCATGGTTTATCATTTATCCTAAGCAGATACGGCCAAATGGGGCTAAGGATGTATGTGGAAAGTTTCACTTGTGAGCCTTTCAAAAGGGGCTATGCGTATGCCAGCCTTTTATGAGACCAACACAAGAATCCATAGGTATAATTTTCGGCAATGGAATAGGCACTCGGGAACAATGGTGATCGAGTGCAATATGAGAACCTAAACAGAACAGAGACTGTGTTACACAGAAGATGAGGATCTAAGAGAGGAATTTGCAGATGGCTGCCACCAAATTGGAGGATATATTCTCCATTGTAGAATCATGGCTTTTTGGAGGGTCTGATCGCCTACTAGTTGTTTTTTTGTCATTTGCAAAAGTTGATTGAATTCATTCTTCTGGGAGACGCTCTCTCCCCTGCACTTGTCCTCTTGAGGTTAAGGCTGGAGTGAGGTATATGAAATCACATCTCCACTATAAGGGAAAATGATTATTTGTATGAATGCATCTCAGACATCAAGTGTGTGTAATATTAGTTTTGGATGATAGATTTCTTTGCACTGTTGGTTACTGATTGTCATATTTAATATGCACTGTGGTACCTATTGTGTTTTGGCAAAAAGTGTGAAAATGTGAGTCATTAAGTGTTGTTGATTACTGTGCTCTAGATCAATCTGTATCTCTCTTCGCGTGCATTCACGCTCGCTTTCTCTCTCGCTCTCTCTCTCTGAATGTAAAGTACATTTCATTCCAGTATCGGTTCTGTTTGCTGCATTCATGCTAAAACATTTTTTGTAAGCATTTTTGAAGCTGTCTTGGTTCTGCTTCCAGAAGGCATTGTTTCTAACAAGGAAGAAGAGGTGGTTTAGGTTTGACGTAGTTTGGATTTTGCAGGAGGGTGGGGGAACAAGAGGAAGAAAAATACTCTGTGGGATCTAATCGACTCTTGCTATGCAGTTTGCTTGCAGTTCAGTGGAATGAAATTGATCAGAGATTTCCAAGATAGTTGGGGGATCCACTGAATTCAGACCAGCTCTACAGATTATAATCATGGCTAAAGGGAGACGCAAATGAATATCTGACAGGCACAGTAATAAATGCTTCATAGTGTGCTCTGCTCCTCCGAGGAAAGGTCCGGACTGGAACGCAGGTCTTTGGGACAGCAGCCCAGTGTATTTTCCACTGGGATTCTTGGGGACGCAGATGCGGTACTAAGGGAATGTTTGTTGACTCGTGCAATACAGGTTGAACCTCTCTGATCCAGCACCCTCAGGACCCGATCAGTGCTGAACCAAAGAATTTGCTGAACTTCGGGAGGTCAATATTGTAGCAAGCGGGTCTCTCTTTATTTATATCTTACCGAGGCGAATAAACGGACCGCTCACAACGCCCCCTAGCCAAGGCTTACTGGCTCTCTTCCTAACAAAGTGTTAAGGCGGTTACACAATTTTACTGTATTGGCACAAGGAAATAAATAGATAAAGCATAAAAAAAACATAAAATAAAATCATGCCGGACCATGGATGTTGCCGGACCAGAGAGTGCCGGACCAGAGAAGTTCAACCTGTATAATTCAGGCGATGGCCTCAAGATAAAGGTGGTGTTAGCCTGAACGACGTGTTCATTCTTCTATCATAATCTGGTAAAACAGTGTGATATTGGGCTCCCCTTGATAACATGGGGAAATACTTCTCTTGACGTAAACTGCCCAGAGTTGTTGGGAATTACAAGTGCTCATCACTTGGAGCCAGAGGGAGTTGCCAGGTTCTAGCATAACTTTTTTTGTTTTAATTAGCTGTTCATAATGGAGCTTCAAAGGGAGAAGGACCCCATGAGGACTGAGGGCTTCCATCAGAGAAGCAGAACGGGCTATCGAAGGACCATCGTGCGCTGTGTATTTTATTTCTTACCCTTTAGGCCAGACTCACTGAAGTTTAATGGCAAAAAATTCCCATGCAGTTCCCTGGGGCCAGGATTTCGCCCCACGTATCTGGCCTTTTGCACACAGTGGGGTGCAAGGAGTCGTCTCCCCCCTCCACACGCACATTTGCACCCCCGCCGGGGGGCCAGGCTCCCTATGCTCTTGTGCACAGGAGTGACCTGCCCCACGCATGCCAGCCACTCGGAAGAGGCGGGGCCATGACGTAGTCTCCTCCTCCTCCTCCTCCACCTGCCCTTGGAATGGGGAGCACCTACCTGGTTGAGCTGTTGGCATGGGTCCCACTGGTGACTTCAGCTCTGTACCGACACCCAATGCAAACCAGTATTTGTCGGGCCCGACCTGGCCCTCTTACGCAAGCTATTTTGTTCTTTTTCACACGGATCAAGCTCTGACCCAAGTCATCTGAGGTAAAGTTAGTGTGTGGGAATAATAGCTCCCTTGCCCATCTTAAATGTAATTTCATGTATTACGCGGCCATGGTCGGTAAACTTTCATATAAATGCTGTCAGGCTATCCTAACTCTGCGATGAAGTAGAACTGGGGCAGCATTTGTGTAATTTTCTGCGGCAGTGAAGTATTACGGTGCCCTGGAAATTGGAAACTTTAAGGGACGGAGCTGGGGTGGTGGAGGCGCTCTCGATCTTTAATGAGCTGCTGACAGCAGCTCATATTTCAAGAATTCATTTGTAGGCAGACACCAGGGAAACCGGAGGAGATTCGTTCCACGTAATTGGCTCGGTGGCATCTTTGTTACTCGATGATCTGTGTTTTGTAAACCGTGCGGCTGCAAAGGTGGCAATAAAAAACAATTAAAATATTACTTTCTTTAGTGTGAATGAAATATGGCTGCAGGGTCCCCTGGCCCCATCAGCTGCATGGAGAGTCTCCTGTATTAAACATCTGTGCGCAATAGCCTGAAAATAATTCCCATGCTAGCAAATGAAACGTTAAATACCCTTGATGGGCTCAGGCTGGAGAAGAGAGCACCTGCCTCGGGATCTTTGCTCGGACAACCTGGGGAACAACAAGCTTGAATGGACCAGGTCTGGCACATTTATCGAGAGAGCTTCCTGGGTCAGATTGTGTTTTCAGCACTGGTCAGTTCTAATCAATGGCCCCTCTGAGGTTGTGCGTATGAGGGCCAGGCGTTGATGCGGAGAAGCCATTTAGAGCAGAGTGGAGCCCTGAAGAAAACGGGGTGCATAATTGCAAATACTAGCACCCCCCATGCTTTAAAACCAAACCATCTTTTGTAAGTATCTGGCTGTGTTAACTTGATCCTGTTGGAGGTGGATGGATGGCATGCTCTGGGCCAGGTGAGATGCATCGGCATTGCAGAGTGACGGCCAAACTGCTGCAAATTCCTTGTTTGATTAATAAAAATCCTCAAGCAACCCCACACACACACTTTTCCAAAGGGCTGAGTCATTCCGAGAGATTCCTCTCTCACCCAATCTAGTCGAGTGCATTCTGAGTGCATCAGGCGTCAAACTCCCCAGTCTCCTTTTTATTTCACCTTTATGAAAACAAACCAAGCGCAATCGGCTCGGGTAATGCTAGACCCAAGCCTGCAGTCCTTTCTCCAGCAGAGCTCCCGTGAAGTCACTGGGAGTTGTGATGGAGTGAGAACTTTGGGTTGTTAGCTGATGGTTAAAATCTGGTTTTAAACATTTGCTTCCTTTCCCCTGCACACAACAGTGCGGTTTTACCTTTTTCCGGAGCTCAGATATGTGTGGGCTCTGCTGTTAAACACCCGGGGATAGAAGATTTCAGCTATTTGTTTTTCCAGGCAGTAGATTAACTGACTCCATAATCCATCTGCTGTTTTTTATTTACTCATGTATAACTTGGATCAGACCTGTCTGTGGATCAGTACAAAAGTGAGACTGAAGCCCACTATGTGGACCTTTGTTTTTGTCTTTCTAATTTCAAGGTGATTAGAGAGACAAGCGGAGTGAGGAAATATCTTTTATTGGACCAACTTCTCTTGGTGAGAGAGACAAGCTTTCAAGCCACACAGAGCTCTTCTTCAGGGAAGAATGATGGTCCTCAAAACTAGTCAGAAGAAGAGCTCTGTGTGGCTTGAAAGCTTGTCTCTCTCACCAAGAGAAGTTGGTCCAATAAAAGATCTTACCTCATGCCCCTTGTCTCTCTAATATCCTGGGACCAAGATGGCTACAACACTTGATAAATCAAGGTGATCGAGTTTCACTGTTTGCGCGCACATGTCAAAAGCTTTTGAATTATTTCACCTGCTCTTAACTTAGTACACGATTATCTGGAGCTTTGCGGGGCCAGCTTCCTTGTTAATGTGTATACTTGGGTGAATTTCTGTCCTTCTCTTCCTCTGAGGCATTACGGTGTAAAATAGCCCTAAAGCTGGTCTATTCCTGCTCTTGGTTTTTCAGTTCAGTGTGATTAGAATTCCCAAACCCCTGAATTGGATCGTAAAACGGGACTGCCCCTTGTTTCAGCCTTTTGGATTCCCACGGATGGGGAAACACAAACATTCGGTGTGCTGCCTCTCTTCCCAACCTACAGACACTTAATAATGTCTACGTTATGAGAACCATCATGGGGAGATCTGGGGTGAGGTGCATGCGAGATGCATAGATTAAGCCAAATGCTGGTCTCGTGTCAATGGATACAACTCCATTGACTTCAGTTAAGTGGCAGCAGTTTACACTTGAGCAGAATTTGGCCCAATGATTCCATATTCGGGTGGATATCATTTGTGGATATCTGGTGCTCTGGTCATTAAAACTAGTAAACTTTGTACTGGTACGTCATGCCAGGAAATCCTAGCAACAGGGAGCCAGGATGGTGCAGTTATAGCCAGCAAAATAGGTTGACCTGACTGAGTGATGAATAATGTAACGGGTAGACATGGTGTTGCCATGCCCCAAATTTGCCCCACGTAGCCCTCCCATCTTCCCTCTGGAGATGAATTGAGGCTGCTTGATTTCAGGTGTAGAAGTGCATGCTGGGATCTGTAGTCTTTGTTGTACTTCCCTAGAAAAGAGGAGGGGTGCTATTAGCTGCTCCAGTTTGTGTCTATTGGGCATATCTTGTTGCTGTCATGATCTTCAGTAGAGCAAAGTCGATTTCCCTGCTGTAAGCCCATCACTTCCCAGAGTTGCCTGATCATTGGGTATTATAGTGATTACGTGGCTTGGTCGAGGAGTTGGAGGAGAGAAAATTGCATATCTGAAGAGAGGGAGGGGAAAGGTGAGAGAAGGAGAAATTGCTCCCGCTTTGTGAAGGATGGCAGCAACTTTAAAAATAAACCCTCTTTGTTGTCCTGGGGTTGGGTAACAGACATCCTGGAGGCCTGTCTCTTTCGTTAATTGAAGGTTTCACATCAGTTGTAACGTCTTACAAATTCACTGCCTGGGAACTGGCTCATTGACGTATTTACTGAATTCACACTGGGTCCATTGGTGACCTGTGGATTCCTCTCTAAGAAATTGCAGCTTCGGAATGAGATGAATAGGTGAAAGGAGGAAGCAAACAGTAATTCAGAGAACTTGCACGTCAGTAGGAAATGAAAATGAAGTGGAAGCAGCTCCTTAGTTGGGAGTTTGCATGTTAGACCCACTGGCCCTGGCCCCTCAGAACCTCTCATTGTGAGTGTTAGAAAGAGACGTGTGGTATTGGGGGGGGGTAGCATCAGTTGCGGGAGTCAAAAATGGTAGCTTTTCCCCTACAGGATGTTATAACAGCTGTACAATGAGGCTAGACTACATAGTTTTTGTCACTGCAAGAAGTAAATTGGAATAACGAGGAAACTGTAGGAGAATTACCTGGCCTGTTTGGGACGCTTTGTTCTGCTAGCCATGAGGCCTAAGAGCGCTCGCTGCTAAAAATACCTGCAACTGATTGTGTAGTTAATTGAGGGCTCAGCATGGTGTCTTTATTGCCTCCGGGACTGTATTTTGAGTTACAACAGCCTATGCCCTTCAAACGGCCCTCTTAGAAATCAGTGTCGTTGATCAAGACCAATCGTGTTAAAATCCTCTTTCCAAAATTGATTTAACGATCTGTTTGCTACCGGCTAGCATTTGGTGCATCTTGGCAAAAGAGGGTTTTAACAAGTCAGCCCACAATTCCAGCATCGTTTAGCAAGCATGAGGCATCTGACCAGGTTGCCTGTTGGCCCACCATTGTATGTGTATCCTAGAATTCAGCTGGCGTTCCATAAATTCAGCTAGTATGTTTTGTTCTGTCTTTGGAAACCAAACACAAAGAGCCCTTGCCCCCCACGCGATAAAACGGTGAAACTACATGCTCACTAACACCTGTGCCCCATGTTGCGCTTCAGCAGTGGGTGCAAGGGCACGCTCAAAACCCGGTAGAAGCACAAGGCCATTTACAGCGAGAGGAATTTACCACAGAAAACTTAGTGTAGAGAAGGATTAATGAGTAAATGAAATGTTGGCTTCTGTAATAATTTCCTGAGGCACGTGTGTTCATTTACTCACTCAGTAAGAAGTAACTTCACAAATCCTTTGGGGAAGAGAGAGATTAAAGTAAATTGCAATTTCCTAAATCTTTCTGCCAGCTTTCAGATGCTAAAAAGCGGGAGATATTCGGTTTTAACAGTCCAAGCTGTGTAGGGTTCCCTCAGAATGATACAGGTCACTTCAGTTACAAGGTACATGTCCAGTACTACATAGTCGTCTTAATTCTCTGCTTTACAGAAGGGAAAGCATCAGTGCAGCTTCTTATTAGCCTGATGCCACTTGCTTCATTTGATGGATGGCAAAGATTTAAACTCCACGCCCTACAAATTTGCATCCTATGTAAATTGGCGGCACTGTGGATGGCTGGGAGTAGGTTAGTTCAAACGAGAGCTGGAAATATTCAGAAATATTCACCATAAACACAGTACAAAGCAGATCCAAGGTTGTTTTTTTCCCCATGTTGGCACGGAGGGTCCCTGTTTCGTATGAATTGTGCATAAGAGGGCATTGGCTGAATTCTTAGACTCACTGACTCCCTAAAAAGGAGGGAGGGTATTTACTCCTATTAAATCTGAAATTCTTTTTAAAGTTCTGTGGTCAGAGGTCTCTAATAAGATACAGCTATGCCTGTCTGTTCAGAAAATCCAATCTTCTAGGCGTACAGCATTTCAATATCTCCTTTGTAGCGGAATAGTATTTATGGCGTAATATTATTTATATAAATCCTTTTCCCTGCCCACCCAGAAACCTAAGATTCGGCCTTTGTCTAGATTGCACCAGCTTATTTTATATCAAATGTTGTTTTTAACCTGTTGGTTAAATATCACATCATTGGTCTCTAAACTCAAGGTCAGAGCTATGAAATCGGTGTGCCACTGAGAATTTTTTTTAAGTGCTGCAAAGAGCATTTATAGTTTCAAGTCATAATTTCCACCGGTTCTTCGTTTTGACGTGGTTATGTGAAGCCAGCCATCGGTTACAAAGCAGGTAAATCTTTGACTGTACTAAGTGTTAGACAGTTGAAATAGGTTTTTAAAAGATCAGGATCCCGATTCACAGCTGTTCTGAGTGGGCATGACTTTCTCATAAGTGCTGTCCCTCTGGATTCCTGGCAAGCTGCTGCCATGACCCAAAATTTGAACGGTTTTAGACTTTCCATGGCCAGAAATGATCCTAGAGCAAAAGCACAAGGAAGAGTGGGGTGACCAATAGGCCCCAGTTCTGTGACTTACTGGAGTAACACTTATTCATACTCATAGGAGCACTCCTATAAGCATCAAAGAGAGTGATGCTGGTTCTGGTTCGTGCTTTGGACTGGGATGTTCAGCCTGGTTCACTGGAAATGTCGGTATGTTAATTTCTTTGATCTGGGTAAAGGTGAAGCCGCTTCATTTGTTTTTCCTTCTTCTAACTAAAGAGGATTCTCTTCAGGCGTTTTCTCAAACGGTCCATTTATTGTACACACTCCCTCTGATATCCCACAGACCAGGTCCCCAGCGATACCAAAAGCCTCTCCTTTAATCTTTATTAATCTGGTGTTGGTACATCTCCCAGATACATAGAAGAGCTCCCCTTGTGTGAAAATGCCCAGTGTGCCACGGATGTATCTGGGAGCTGCTGGCAAGATGACCTATCAGGGAGTTCAGTCTGCTAGGAGCCGATCTGCCCCAGTAGCCCTTCTTGTAGGCCCTGTTCATTTTCAGTGTGATGTGGGGAGAAAGAGGGCTCCTTGCCATTAGAGTTGTACAAGGAACCGATTTTTCAGTTCTCTTGCAATTCCAAAACAATCGAAAGAAGAAAAAAATGGAGGGGAGGGGGTCAAACTGACTAGTGTGACAGTCCGCTCCTTCCGTGGCCTCTTCAATAGCAACCCCTGTCCCGGGAAAATTACAGTGCTTCTGTGACCCAAACACTTTCAAAAGAGTTATGAAGCCATCTTACTGTAGAATTCAGAGAGCGTGTTTCCAATTAATATAATAATCCCCTTCCCCTGCCTTGGACAATGTCACACAGTTTGGGGCTTTCCCGTTGGAGTCTCTACCACTCATGACATCTCTGCTCTTGCAGAGATCTCTGCAAGCCATCCCTCTGATGCCAGCTGACTGCCTGTTCCTTATTTACCTTTAGTTAATTCAGTTACAATTGCTCCATACAAAATGTTCCTATCTGGCCTTTCTGCTGTATGGATTTCAGTCTGAGAAGGAACATTTCTCCTTTCTGGGTTCCTCAAGGCTAATTGAGTGTGCAGGGAGTGGAGAAGGATAGGGTTTGAATGGCACACCAGTGAAATGGCTTCCCCATGTAAACCTGAAGTCAATCAGCTTGGGCTATTTATTCTGAAGTTGGTTGTTACAAACTACCTCTAAATTTCTGTCAGCATTGCATAAGCCATGTGCCTGTTTTAGTGACTTGGAGAGTTATAATGAGCAGCTAATGCCTGATGTGGGGGATTCAGCATATTTTCCAATTTAGAAATGATTCTGCTAGATGCTGCATGTTAGATGATCCTCGGTATTTTTCCTGCCCACATTCTTCATTACCGGAGGGGTATTTTTAATGAAAACGTGACCTTTCCCTCCTCCCCCCTTTAGAAAGTGTTTGCCTGGCTGTTTATTTTCCCACTTGGATTGATGCTTCCATTCATTGTAGCTCATCCCTGGATCGAGTTCCAACAGGTACCGCATACGACGGGGAGGCAGGAGTCATGCATTCTGTTTCCCACTCTCTGGCGAGCTCTGCGATCTTTATTAGATCGCTTCTCCATCCCTCCACTTCCCCATCTGTACCACTTATCTGAAACATGATATAAAATGAATTCTAATGGAGAGATCCTGTTTTTATTATGCACAACAATGAAGAAAAGATGTGATATTGAAACAACTGTTTTTCAAGGCTGCTCTCCAAGAATGTTTTCCATGTCATTTTAAAGTAACTTAGAATTGTTGGTGTTAGAAGCGGAGGAGACCTGTTAGATCATCCATCTTATCCTCTGGGTCACTAGATCAGGTTATGGCATGACTTCTCTTGCTTTGCCCAGTCTCATCCCAAGTGATGGCACTTTCACCACTTCCTTGGGGAGACTATTTGACAGTTTCATACAACTTTATGAAAACAAAACCTGTCAAATCCCAAACTGGGATCAGGAAAGTTAGAGAACATGTCCAGAGTGGGGAAATAATGGTGAAAAGGTGTGTTGTGGTGGGGGAGCATTAACACCAGGATAAATGTACTTAGCTGACCCTTCCTAATGCTCCTTTTTCTAGTGTTCGGGGTATTTGTGTGTGAGGGGGTTTCTCAGCCACAGCCCACCTTCTTCTCCTGCCTGCCCTAGCAGTGAAGTCTTTATTCTGTGGTTTATACCCTCAGTCTGTCACTGTTTGAGATACCGAACAAACATGGATGGAACTTGCATTGGTTTATGAGCCTTTTGAGCCAGATTGAACCAAACCTTGGCTCGCTAATAGCCAAGGTCTCCACTTTTGCTTAGAGACTTCGGGGTTCATTTGAACCGGAAACTCACAATGAGGGGGGGACGTTATGCAGAGGGGAGGTGTAAACCCAAAGGAATATTTGCTACAAGTCCTGTGATGAGCAGAGCTCCCATTAGAGCCCCAAGACAGAACCACCCAGCAGAAACTAGGCTCTGAGCAAGCCGTCTGTATTTCAACACGGTTTGGTGATATGTTTGCTTCGTGCAAACTATGGAAACGTGGGACTACTTTTCTTCCTGAATCTGAAGGCTTTTCCCAGTAGGAAGAGCCTTATTTCAGCTAGATCATGCATTTCTTAGCTGCATCACTGGCACCATTTGATGCTGCCTGTGCCCCAAGGCTTCAACTGGCAACGTACCACAGTGGTTTTATTCTGGGAAATGGGGGAGCATTTTGGAGGGTGATCTCCCCTCCCCTTCCCTTTAAAAACTTCCCTTGCCCAGTCTGTTCATATTATTTTCCCACATTGAGTCTGTCTCTGAAGACAACGCTTAGAACTTCTTTGGGAGGGAAAGAGATGATGAAATACATCGGAAGGGCTAGGCTTTCCAAAGCACTCCGTTCCTATTTAGGAGGACCCTAGGTGACGTGGTCAGAGTTTCAAAAACCCTCCGAGCTCATTGGCTGAGACGTTGAATAGGTCAGTGGAACTCGTGCTCTTAAATACTTTGGCACATCCTTCCTGATGAGAACCGTAAGAACTGCCAGGTGCTGCACCGCCTTGATAATCTGCTCTGAAAGCATTAAACCTGTTCTTGCTATGGCTATGCTAAGTCTGGGGGTGTGGTTCGCCTGCACGTGTGCCCATACTTGTGGTACTAACATAGCTATTCTTCTATTTATACATGTGCTAACTCTCATCAGGCTTCCCACGAGCAGGTGTACACGGGCAATGGAATCTCACCCTACCTTGTAGTGTAGACGTAATCTATTAGAAACCTCTTCCCCACCACGTACTATCCACCATTCTGCCGTCACTATTGAGGATCCAGTTTAAGTCATAGGAGCACAGGAGACATTAAAGCAATAACCATGCATGATCATTCCAATGCCTTCACTAAATAGCGACATAACAGTTACAAAACCTTGGGGCAAGTCTATTAATATGCAGAATAATTACATCCTAACTAATAACTGTCATGTAAATAACTAATAACTATGAAATCATTGTCTAACAGGGAGAATTGCCCCACAAGGCCGCCTGAAACCGAATTAATTATTCATAAAGCACTCTGAAAGCTGCGACGTGAGTGCATGCCAAGGAGTGTCATTAATAACCAAAGAAACAAATATTAACGTTTGGTATTGATTCAGTGTCTGAAATGTTTGCGTTTGATCTGAGTTTTCCAGGCAACTCTCCCCTAGCTCCATTGTGGTCATTAATTTAGCAGTATAGCTCGCAGATGGGGTTCTCACTGATTGAACAGCTGAATTGCCATTGTGGACGCGTCTGGTGGCTGCTAGTCTCTGGCTTTCTAATCTCCCGTCTCCACCGCTAGAGCTGCGGCTTGCTCCTCGGGGGTATTTTAGTTGATGCATGTTCTCCTGTCCACTGCTTTGGTACCTTGCTTACAAAATAAAACACCCCGATCTGGTTCCACAAGAACAAGCTGCCAGGTTTCCCTGTAACCTCCTGGCTTTCTCCAGAGTCCTTCTGGCTGTTGCTGCATTTGAACCTGAGTGACATCGATGTAAAACAGAAAGCAGGAGTTGGGGGTTGCAGCCCGTCTAGGAAACAGAGGAGTACCTTGATCTGTGACCTGCTGTTGTCAGGTGCAGCTTACAGAGATTCTGGGGAGAAGGCCTGGCCTCTCTGTCTTTGTCCTTGACATCATCATCTTGTTCTTTACTCCTGACATTTTGCCTTCTGTATTACAAGCTGCTTGAGGAGGGAAAGTGAATTTGAATTTCAAGGGCTGCTTTTGTCTCCTGGGAAGCTTGTTACAGCCCTCTACTAGGAAAGCATTCTGCTGCTGTCTCGCTCTTTATTACCCAGGACACAGTATGAATTGAACTCTTCTAGTTTGTTCACCTGCTTTCTGCTACTTGTCAGTTTGTGACGCTCATTATTTATTACCTCTGGGATTTCCAAAGGAGACTGAAGGCCTGTCCACACTTATAAATTAATTTGGATTAAGGGAGGGAGTAAAGGAGGCCATTTGCTGCTCTCAATTAGACAGATTAACCCCAATTCTTAATAACTCAGTCCATGCTGGGTGGGTGTGGCCAGGGAAGGAAGAAGAATAATACAGACCAGGGGAAGGCCATGCTGCCGTTAGCAGAGCAGTACTTCACCAGGGAGAGCAATAGGGTGACCAGATGTCCTGATTTTATAGGGACAGTCCCGATTTTTGGGTCTTTTTCTTATATAGGCTCCTATTACCTCCCCCTTCCCCCGTCCCAATTTTTCACACTTGCTGTCTGGTCACCCTAGCGAGCGATCATGTCACGTGTTTTGCTTTTGCATGTTTCTTATTAAAAGAAATGGAGGTTTTTAAAATCAATTGACATATTAATGGAACCGGGGTGAATGCTACTTCTGGAGGACAAGCAGGCAAATCCCTTAGGAAATCAGGCTGCTGAATCCCTTGCGAACTCTCCTTTCGTTACTAGAGGTCGAAGGAACGGGGATTAAAAGATGGCTTCCCAATGGCAGTAATGAGCACGCTGATAAATTCCCAGGAATTTGCCATGGACCTGCACCACTTAGTGGCTTGAGCACTGCCCTGGGAGCCAGGAACTCCCTGAGGTCTAATCCCAGCTCTGACATCTCCTCCCTCTGTGGCCTGGGCTATGTCACTTACATTCTCTGCCTGGATTCCCCCTATAAAATCATACTTGTATCGTGTGGTGGTTGAGAAGATTATTGAATGTTTGTAAAGTGCTTTGGAAACTGAAAGAGCTATATTAGTGCCATGAATTATTGTAGGGGCCGTGGCTTTGGGATTTGCAGTCAGCAGAGTCTTACTGTCTTCCGGATGGATGGTTAAGATGCATCTGTTTACACAGGCAATTCTCAAGTAAATGGGTGAGAACCCACACTGCCAATTCTTCCCCAAAAGGGTATTTGTGTGTGTGTGTGGGGGGAAAGGGGGCAGAGAAGAGCTCGTGCATTTAGACAGAACCGAATCTACCCCTTTAAACTGGGAAGCGTCCAGATAACAGGGGATGGGGGGGTGTTACCGACAGTGCAAATATAATAAGATTTGACAGGCTGCATAGGCCGGGAGTTAGTTGCTCATACAAGCCAGAGCACAAGGATCACGTGTTTAATATGCAAGGGAGCCCTTGGCACGCCACGGTCCTTACACGTTGCTTGCACGTGTAATGCATGTTCCTTGCATAGCGGCATCTTGCTTCTTCCGTGCTTAATTCTTGCCCTCTGGCCAATCTGAGCAAAGCCTGGGCCACGGAAGCGAGAGGAACTGGGCTTGGGAAGGGCAGTGGGGATGCCACCTTTCCAGTGAGTGGATAGGTTGCTATGGCAGCAGTGGTTGCTGGAATCAGTGTATTGGCAAAAAACCCTTTTTCGTTGCCCCTGGTGTTTTGCACCTTCGGTGCGATCATCTGAGTCTCATCAAGGTTTGTTTCTGAAGCCCCCCAGTTAACAGAAGCCTGGGAGCTGGGGGGATGCGTTGTCACGTAAATACAGCCTAGCCTTTATACTGCGTCTTCATTAACAAAGGAGGCATTCTTGGACTAGTTGCCCTTACCCCTTTTAGCATAACACCCCAAGAGAAGGGCCAAGGAGCAAGGTTTGGGCTGGGTGTTGGTGACGGAGGCTGGAGGGGAGCAAGGATTTAGGGGCACAGCAGTCTTGCCATCTCTCCTTGTGAAACTGCAGCCCCAAATGGGGTGGGTGGGGAAATCTGCCATTCCTGGATTCCTGCTCACGGTACACTCACAGGCCAGGGTGATGTTTAACCAGGAACGTTTTATTAAAACTTTTGTAAGGCTGTGTCTTCATGGCAAAACAAACAAAGTGCCTGTTTATCGAGAGAGAGGAAGAATGGTCCAGTCGTCTGGACACTAGCCTGGGAGCCCTGGGATCAAGCCCCCGCTCTATTGCAGATGTCCTGTGGTGAGTCACTAAGGGCATGGCTACACTGGCCGCCGTAGAGCGCTGTGAGTTAAACCCGCCTTCGTAGAGCACAGGAGGGAAAACGCTGCAGTCTGTCCACACGGACCGCTGACAGCGCACTGGCGTGGCCACATTTGTGGCACTTGCAGTGGCATTGGGAGCGGCGCATTATGGGCAGCTATCCCAGCATGCAAATGACGGCAACATGCTTTTCAAATGGGAGTGGGATGGAGTGTGACAGGGAGTGTGTTGTGTGTATGCGGGGGGAGAGAGAGTGGGTTTTTGGGGGGTCTGAGAGCATGTCAGCATGGTGTCTTGTAAGTTCAGACAGCAGCAGGCTCCCCTTCCCTCCTCCCTCCCCCCCCGCGCCCCTCTCTCTCTCTCTCTCTCTCTCTCTCTCACACAGCATTCCACAGTAATGATTGCTTTGTACCGGAGCAGATAAGCAGACGGCTGTCAGAAACGGAGTTTTCAAAGGGCATTTCCGCATTTCTGCAGCGATTCAAAAACAAAGACGAGTGGCCACTTGACTTAAGGGGATTATGGGACGTTTCCGGAGGCCGATCAGAGCACAGTAAAGCAACACCTCATCCACGTTGGCGCTGCGGCACTCCAGCGGGGACGCAGCAAATGTTATTCCACTCGCTGAGGTGGAGTACCAGCAGCGCTGTAGCTGTGGAGTCAGAGCGCTCTACGTGCCTTGCCAGTGTGGACGGGAAGTGAGCTAGGGCGCCCGGGGCTGCTTTATTGTGCTGTAACTCGCAAACGTAGCCAATCTCTTAGTGTCTCTGGGTGTTGGTTCCCCATCTGTACAATGGGGATAATAGCATGGCCCCGCCTCATAGGCGTGAAGTGAGGATAAATACATTAAAGATTGTGAGGTGCCCAGATGCTGCTGTAATGGGGGGCACATAAGTTGGCCAGAGAGAGCCAGTCCAATGTAAAATCCTAGTTGAGACAAGGCACGGAAGCTTTTACCTCGTAATACCAGGTCGAGATGAACCCCGGGTAGTCGGTATTGAGTTGAATAAAACCTTAAATTCTCAGGTAATCACAGGTGTCCACGAGCTGGGGCTTTAACCGTGAGACCGGAGAAAATCAGACAAGTTGGCAGCACTGCAGTGGCTTTGCTGGAGGAGGGATACTCTTCTGTCAAAACCTGGAAGATAGAAGTTGATTGGCTTGGCTTCCACTGCATTCTCCAATCTTAGTTAGTTTGCAATTATTTTTAAATGAATAGGGGTTGGAGGGGGACTTGTCTGGAAATAGCTTTCTGATCCGTGCTATGCCGTGTAAGCTGCAATGAATAGTATTTAAAATATGAATGCGTTTAATTTAACTCGCATCTTTCAGCTTGCCTGGCCTTTACAGAGACATTTATAGGAGATAAGAGACATTTTTGATGGGATACGGGTAGGCTGTTCCTCTTTCAAGTCTATCCTTTGAACTTAAAGCTTGCACGGTATTTGCATCTTGTTCATGCAAATGAACCGAACGTTGCAACCCTGGGTTTCTATGGGTGCGTCTCCGCAGCCCATGTCAGGGAGCCTCCCAATCTGGGGCGACAGACTCAGACTTGTGGGACTCTCACTACCCTGCTAAAAATGCTGTGTAGACAGCGCTTTGAAGCTGCAATTTGGGACAGAGCCCACCCCCACCCCATCGGACCTGGAACTCCAGCCTGATCTGCAATGTGTACACAGCTAATTTGAGCGCAGGAGCGCAAGCCAACTCTGTCGATCCAGCCATGGGCTGTGTTTGATGTACCCTAAGTGGCCCTGTGCATATAGGTTGGCTTGGCGGTGGTGACCAGCTGGTTCTCTCCCTCCACATCCAATGCTGATTTTGACCAAATGGTTTTACAATGAACACATACCTATTAAGGCAAGAAACGGGGCCCCAAAGTCAGCATGCCATGATGGGCTGGCGGCTAGTTTCAGAGCCAGCAAAATAATTTGGGAGATCCTTATTCTCCTGCTGCCATGGAAACAAGGGGTCTTATGCAAGAACTAATTTCTGGTTTCTGATCCAGACCGTGAAAGTGCAGGGCTGGCCTTCTCAAAAGTGGCTATAATAATTCTCTTGCAAGTTATTTTGCAACATCATGTAAACAAAGCAAGGTTCCTTGACTACTTTTAATTTAAAAACAACCAATCCAAACCTAGGGAAACTTGGGTTAGTATCGCCTTCAGTAAACATCAATGGGAAAATGTCCTTTGTACATGCTCTTAATGGCAGATGTTCTCTGTGGAGCCTCCTGCCTTCACAATTTTTCTATAACTGAAACACTTGACTGCTTTTTTAAAATGATATTGGGCCAGAGTCTGTTCTCCTTGATCCATTCACTTCAAAAGAAAAAAGCTCTCTTCAGTAAATCTCTCATTGATTTTTTTATTCTTTTGTATATTGTCCTCATCTGAGACTTTAGTGTCACAGCTAATAGATAAATGACAGCAAAGCATCTCCTTCCAGACACAATCACTGTCTCTTATATCCATCATGCCTTCCTTTAATCTGTCTAGTGATCAGAATAGAGGACTGCCACCCCCATGGCCGGCTTCTGTCTTACTGTGTGGCTTTGGGCCAGCCATTTAAAACATCTCTATTTCCGTCCCCCTGCCTGCAAATGGAGAATACTAGATTCCTGGATTTCTGAGCCAAGAAGGGGCTGTTATGATCATCTTGACTGACCTCCTGGCTTACCCACAGTGAGAATTTTATCCAGTGACTTCTGCTCTGAGACCCTTGAATGGAGGGTGGTGTGCAATCCCAAGGTTTTACTATATAACAAACGGCAGATGGAATCAGAGCTTAATTTGTAGGTTGCTGGGACTTGGCATGTCTTCTGTCACGGCATCCTCCATGCGCCGTGCCTGCGAGGTCACGCCGGTGTAGGGGGTGGGGGCAGTGAACTCCGAAAAATGGCATCCTCCGAATGGCGTGACCTTGCACACGCTGTGTGCAGTGTGCCACGCTTGAGCCCCGTGTTTATACATTTAAGCACTGGATGGCATGTTATGTCAGCCAACCAGATTGCTGGATAAAGGTCAAGTAAATAAAAGTGGAGCCCGTCATCATTCACCTGAATTACAAGCAGCAGAAAATGTTGCTGATGCATTTTTATGGCTAAGTTGCTCCTTGATTCACAGGCAGAAGCACTGCAAGAGGTCAGAATGGGGCAGGTCAGTAAGACTGCATTTGGAAGCTGCTGTTCTGCCCCATTGACTCCTAGCAAATGGGTTAATTAAGTCTGCCTCGGTCATTACGCAGGATAGAAATAAGGTCATTCCAATAGGACATTGTCAAGAGGATGGTTTCTTCCTTTTCAAATAAAGTTAGTGTTCTGTGCAGGATTTGAACTTAGGGTTAGTGGCAATTTAACATTTGGTTTAAAGCTAGACACCCACTCCCCCTCCAAAAACCAAAACAAACCCAACCTCAGACAGGGGGATGGAAATCCCTCACCTGTGCAAGAGGGAAACATCTATGGAGGTCAGGAAGGAATGCCCCATATATATAGGTGGATGAGGGTGGGTTTTATATAGAATATATAATATCTACTCTGTCTAGATTAGTTTTTCCAAATTGTGTGTAGTTCAGAAAAGTTTCTCTTTTACTAGACCCACTTCTGTGGGTGAAAGATATTCCCTCCCCATCTTTCAGAGTAGCAGCCGTGTTAGTCTGTATCCGCAAAAAGAACAGGAGTACTTGTGGCACCTTAGAGACTAACAAATTTATTAGAGCATAAGCTTTCATGGACTACAGCCCACTTCCTCGGATATGCATCCAAGGAAGTGGGCTGTAGTCCACGAAACCTTTGCTCTAATAAATTTGTTAGTCTCTAAGGTGTCACAAGTCCTCCCCATCCTGTGTCTCTGATATCCTGGGACCCAGGCGGCTATAACAACACTCCTAAAAGATGAACACCTAGTAAGCTGTATGGAATTCAGTCGCTCTGTCTCCGAATGAGGAAGAGTTGGGTGGTTGTTCCCAGAATTTGAACCGGTGGTTCCTTGTTGTCCAGGTATTTCAAACTTGAGCCCATCTTTCTGAGATAAATGGAGGGACGGAGATTGTTAGGGCCTCATTTTCATACCTGGAAGCCCAGTTGGGCACCCCTATCTGTATTTAGGCCTCTTGTGATCCATTTTAGGCACACAGGGTTGGAAATTTTAGCCCCTCCGTGACTTACCCAAGGCTCATAGAGTGAATCAGTGGCAGAGCTAGCGGAATGATCCTGCAGTCCTGATTCTGTTCCTTTAATGTAATCCGTAGACTCCCTGCCTCCCGTGATGAGACGGAGCCCTGGTCTATACTACAGATTTATGTCGGTATAACTGTATCGCGCGGGGGTGTGGAAAATCCACTCCCTTGAGTGATAAGAACAGGAGGACTTGTGGCACCTTAGAGACTAACAAATTTATTTGAGCATAAGCTTTCATGGGCTACAGCCTACTTCATCATATGCATAGAATGGAACATAGTAAGAATACATATATACATACAGAGAACATGAAAAGGTGGAAGTTGACATACCAACTCTAAGAGGCTAATTAATTAAGATGAGCTATTATCAGCAGGAGAAAAAAAACTTTTGTAGTGATAATCAAGATGGCCCATTTCAGACATTTGATAAGAGGTGTGAAGATACTTAACATGGGGAAATAGAATCAATTTGTGTAATGACCCAGCCACTCCCAGTCTCTATTCAAGCCAAAGTTAATGGTTTCTAGTGTGCATATTAATTCAAGCTTAGCAGGTTCTCGTTGGAGTCTGTTTTTGAAGCTTTTCTGTTGCAAAATTGCCACCTTTGTTTGTTACTGAGTGACCAGGGAGGTTGAAGTGTTCTCCTACTGGTTTTTGAATGTTACGATTCCTGATGTCAGATTTGTGTCCATTTATTCTTTTGCCTAGAGACTGTCCGGTTTGGCCAATGTACATGGCAGAGGGGCATTGCTGGCACATGATGGCATATATCACATTGGTAGATGTGTAGGTGAAGGGAGCCCTGATGGCGTGGCTGATGTGATTGGGTCTTATGATGGTGTCCCTTGAATAGATATGTGGACAGAGTTGGCATTGGGCTTTGTTGCAAGGATAGGTTCCTGGGTTAGTGTTTTTGGTGTGTGGTTGCTGGTGAGTATTTGCTCAGGTTGGGCTGTCTGTAAGCGAGCTCTGGTCTGTCTCCCAAGATCTGTGAGATTGAGGGACACTCCCCAGTGTAGACAGTGCTATGTCCATGGGAGGGCGTCTCCCATCAACATAGCTACCACCTGTCGGGGAGATGACGTACCTACGCTGACCGGAGAAGCTCCCCTGTCAGCATAGGTAGTGGCTTTACTAAGCACCCCTGCAGCACTGTAAGTGTAGACAAGCCCTTAGAAAGGTCACGCTGTGCCCAGGTGCTGCCCTTCCCAGGAAAGGGTTAGCACCAGAACTCATGCTACTGAAATTTGAGCCTGGTCACCCGTTTTTATCAATTCTTGCTGGTCTCTTTTCTGGCTTAAAGGACCCAGTTAAACAATCTGATTTCTCCCATTACTGTTCCCGTCAGACCCACCATCCAGATCAGCAGGATTCAAAGGCATATTTGTTAAGTGATGTTCATTGGCTTCTGGTGTTAATTAATTTTTGGGTTATCTCGGTGTAACTTCCAGAATGAAGTTTTTAAGCTTCGTTCCTCTTTAGTGGCATTCAAGTGTGTGTGTACGTTAAGAGAACATCTGGTTTATTGCTACAGCACAAAGAATTGTGGATCTGTGAAGCAGAGAATTTTAAGCTCACATCACTGAGTGGAAAAGTATCAGAACTAATCCCGCCTCTTCCCAGCCCCTGAGGAGCAAGGTGGACGAATGGTTAGGGTGCTAGCCTGGGACTCAGCAGTCCTGGGTTCGATTTACAGATTACCTCTGCACAAGCTACCTCGTCTCTCTGTGCCTCAGAGTTCCCCTTTGTCACAAAGGAAATAGTACTCCCTTCCCGACCTGTGGGGATCGTTGCATTAAAGACTGGGAGCTGCACAGACACTCTGGTAATGGGCGCCAAATACGTTGCTAAGATGGACCTGTGCAGTACGCGGAAGCTGGGGGTGTTTTGCTCCCCAAGCAAAGATTTCTTAACAGGTAACGAGAGACTTTGCTAACTTACAAGTATAATGGACACTGGTTACTATACAATTATTCAGTATTACCCTTCAGTAATAAGTATTGGGGGTGCATGGCTTGGCACCTCCAAGAAACCCTGTGGTAGCAAACGTGTTTACAAATCAGTGCTGTCAAGCAACCCTACAAAAACAAACCAGCTGGAACATGCGTGTGTGCGAGAGAGAGAGAATCCATTGACACTGCTTCTCCTGCAGGGCGAGATCTTATATGCAGCTCGGTAATAAAGAAGCTCAGGGAGATTGCAGTGTTGACACCATCAAATTATCATAATTAAATGTGATACCTGTATTAATTATGCTAGCTAGGATTGTGGGGGAGGGAATGGGCCTCTTAATTAGGGGTTTGATTTAACATCTGAGCCATTCAGAGTCCTTGGATATCCCCAAATGTATGCGAGGTAGTATTCTTCAGTCATATTATAATAGACCTTAGCGAGAGCTTTTTAATCTTCAGAACGTTTTACAAGCATTACTTACTCCTCACAACTCCACTGTTAGTACTGTTCTCCTGATTTGACAGATGAGGAAACTGAGGCAGACACACCAAGACTTGTCCAGGGCCAGAACTGGGGTTGTGACTCATGGATTCCTGGTTCTCAGTTTTGTGCTCAGACCACTAGCTCTTGCACCTCGGGTTTACAATGTGCCTGGTATAAGGGCTTTACCATAGGAGTGTGTTGCCTCATGCCAGGTGTGCGGAGCACCAAAGGAGATTTTTTTATGTATATTACTGAGGGCATTCTGTGCCAAAAAATTTTAAATTCTGCACCAAAAATTTTAAAATTCTGCAAATTTTATTTGTTGATAAATAAATGGAGAGGCTCCAGCATGGCAGTGGGGAGCACAGACCACTGGCTGCACGAAGGTGGAAGCTCACCGTGCAGCCCCCCACCCCTGGGACATGGACTCAGCGGTGAGGCTGCACCCAGCCCTGACATAGCACAAGGCCTGGGCCTGCCCCAGAAACACCCTGGGGCCCTGCCTGTCTGCACCAGGCGCACCAGGTGTGGGGCAGGTGGGCTCAACCAGGCAGGATCCAAGTGTGAAGGGGCTCAGTGTGGGGGGGATCCAGGTGTGGGAGAGGGTTCTGTGTGGGATAATCGGGGTGCAGGCAGCTCGGGGGGCAGTGTCTAGGTGTGGGGGGATCTGGATGCACAGAGGCTCGTTTGGGCAGGTTTCCAGGTGCAGGGGAAATGGGACTCTGCAGGGGCTTCCAGGTAAGGTGGTTGGGGCTCAGCGGAGGGGTCTGGATGTGGGGGTCTCAGCGGGGGAGTCTGGGTGCAGCTAGCTGGGGGTCAGAGGTGTGGCGGTCTAGATGTGGAGGGCTCAGGGTGGTGCGGGGGAGGGCTCGTCAGGGTGGGGTGTTGAGTGCAGGGTGCTCACTGGGGAGTGGTTTGGAGTGCAGGGGTGGGGATCCAGAGGTAGGGGTCTGGGTGCAGGGAGGCTCCAAATGCAGGGGTTGAGGTTCAGTGGGGTGGGGTTCAGGTATGGAGTGCTAGGGGGGTTCTGGGCATATGGGGTGAGGTTTGGCAGAGAGGTCTGGGTATGGAAGCTCCAGATGTATGGGGATTGGGAGGATAGGGGAGCAGCACCCCATACAGTGACCCTTCCACCCCGCAACTGCAGAGCGATGGGGACAGGAAGCAGGGGAGGATGCTGAGCTTCCGGCAGCTGGGGGAGGTTTCTGGGGGTGGGTCTGACACAGCCCCAACCAGTCCTTGCAGGGGAAGAGGAAGTCCCATCCTCTCCTTCCTCCAGCCCAGCCAGGACTAGCAGCTGATCCTGGCTCAGGGTAGGAGCCACTGGCTGGGATTTCCCCATCACCGTGGTGATTTACCTCTCCTCCGGCTGCTCTGGGTGTCAGACACAATGTACCTGCACTGCTAGGGAGTAGTGTGTGACTGCTCTTGCAGCTTCCCTGTCAGAAAGTCATTTTTCTGCAGGGAAGCAAAGCAATCTACGGGGGACATGAATTCTGCACACGTTCAATGGCAGTAATATTTTTATTCTGGAATAATATTTGTATTCTGTGCCTGGTGCCATGCTGCAGTGGGAGGAGCTGTGATTCTCTTGTAGACTGTAGTTCGAAGCGTGACTGTGTGAATATGCCACCATCTGTCTGTACTGGTCTGCTTCCTGTGCATGCCTAGATTCAGTCCTGCTTATTTTATTGAGGAAAAATCAGTTGTTTACTTCTCCTTACTCTTGGTAGCCCTGCAGAGCCAGCACTGCTACGGCAGAGCGAGCAGGGCACCTTTCCTGAGTGCCACACCATCTGCAGAATTGCTCACTAACTTCTGGTTGCAGCATCTTTACCTTGTGGGGGACGTCTCCATTGTGCCCTAACTAGATGAGTGATCCTGGAATGAGATTGTGGGGCTGGACATTAGACAGAACATCCTTTTACTTGTAAACTGGGCATAATTTGATCTGGAGTGCCTGAGAGGAGACAAACATGGAACCGCACCTGAAACTCGGTTCCCAGGCTCATGGAAGTCATGACATGATCCAGTGTGTCCTGTATGACTTTATCTAGAGTTCTCTGATGTTTGCTGTGAGCCTGGTGTGCGTGTAAGGTCAAAGTGCTCTGAGCTCATAAATGTGGTGGGAGGGAGATGGAGTGATGAAGGACCTGATTTCAAGCCTATTGAGGTTAATGTATGGACTCCCATTGACTTGCGCGGGCTTTGGGATCAGACTGAATGTGCGTGTACCCTGAGTGTCCAAGTTCTGTGAAACTGTGCTTGCCAAGCTCGCTTGCGAACATCTACACTGCAGTGGTACTCCATGCCTCATACCCATGTACCAAGCTACCACCAGTCACTTGTTAGGTTATTCTGTGTAGGGATCCTTCAGCGTTGTAACTATCATGATGTTTGCTGTTTTGAAACCTTTGTTCTGGATAAGGAACTAGGTTGCAAGCCTCTCTCTGCAAAAACATTGCAATCCCAAAAGGCTTGTAGGTGATCCTGTTGTTTTCGTGCAGGATTGGTCCATGATCCCGGGTTAATGCATTATAACGGGTCGGCAACCTTTCAGAAGTGGTGTGCCGAGTCTTCATTTATTCACTCTAATTTAAGGTTTCGTGTGCCAGTCATACATGTTAACGTTTTTAGAAGATCTCTTTCTAGAAGTCTATAATATAGAACTAAACTATTGTTGTCTATAAAGTAAATACGGTTTTTAAAATGTTTAAGAAGCTTCATTTAAAATTAAATTAAAATGCAGAGCCCCCCGGGCCGGTGGCCAGGACCGGGCAGTGTGAGTGCCACTGAAAATGAGCTCGCATGCCGCAGGTTGCTTACCCCTGCGTTATAAGGAGAAAACATCTTGATGTGTAAAACCATGCAAGCCCAAGAGAGAGGCAAAATCCCATTGTTTAGGCTAAATAAGCACTCTCCTGGCAACAGCTAAGATGGTTGTCTTTTGCTTCATTTTCTCCTGTAGCTCTGGTGAAAGGTGCCAAATTGACAGCATGGAGCCTGAAGTCCTTTCTGTTTAGCGGCACAACAAGTAGGCTGACCCTACTGCCCCTCTGCCAGTGCACATGTATGTAGCTTCTACGGCAGCATCTCCTGCTCTTCCAGTCCTGGGGTGCAGGCTACCAACTGCACCAATGTCATAGAATTCTAAAAATCGGAGAGGGGGGGAAAGTTCTCCTGCGGGACGTCTCCTACAGATTTGTCCTGTCTGCTTGTAAACCACCCAAGTGATGGTGTTTGCTCCCCTTCCCTTGGGAACCTATTCTATTTGAGTAGACCCTTTGCTGTTAGGAATTTTATCCAGGCATTCAACCTAAATTTTCCTTTTGTTTTAATTATACACCCCGAAAAGTTTCTCCGTGTCATGGGTGCCTACAAGATGGGTCAGTGATATAGATCAGTGCTGTGTCTAGGAACTTGGTTTCTGAGATGTTGTCTCAATGGCAATCCAGCATGCATTAGAAAGCTGGCATCAGGGGAGGGCTTGGAGCCATGTTTGGGAAATGAAGCTAGGATAGTACATAAAGAATTGAAAATGAATTCACATCAAAAGCCGCCAAACCTGGCATAATTTATATTTAATCACTTATATTCCCCTTGGTGTTGATGATGACATGCCAAGCACATCTTTGGTTTATGAGCAGTCACACCACCTCTTGAAGCTGGAGCGAGTGATTGCGGTCTTCCATTCAGGCAAAATGAGGGAACACTTAAATGCCCCTTTGTTTAGTGATAGCAAAGGAAAATCACCACCGAAGGACTAGACCGCATGTAAGCCTGGCAGTGGCTGGGTCATGTGGCCCAACGAGTTCCTGGGGGTCTGATGGTGCAGGAGCAGGGAATTGATTTGATTGCAGCTGTGTGTGTGTCTGAATGAAACAGAAGCAGCAGAAACACCTTAGAAGCAGACAGAGCAGGTTGCAAGGAAGCTGGAGAAGCACCGGGAGCGAGGCAGAGAGAGCTGTTGGGCACGAGGCTGGCTGAAAGAGGATTAGAACTGAGCAAAGAAGCTGCTGTTTGATTTTTCCCATGTTCCAGGAAACAGGCTTTTGCACATTCTTTATAGATAAACAGGACTGCATTAAAGCAATGCCTGATCATCATCAATTTCTCCTCCTAATGGAAATAGCCTTTTTCAGCGTCTTGCAGGTTAACTGCTCTGGCCAAAAGAGTAACAATAATTAAAGACGTGGGATTGTCTTCAGGGTTGGAGATTTCCGATTGCACCTTATTTTTTTTTTTCTTTTTCTCCCTCCACCCCTCTGGAACTTATTGCAAATGTGAACTCCCAGCCCTGTAAAGTGGGAAGTGTTCTTGGGAAGTAGCTACCTGCAAATGCACATGGAATTTCACCACTCAGTATTGTAGGCTTTCAGCTCTTCACAGTAGAGACCAGCATTGGGGAATGAAAGGCATAATATATAGCGATGAACTGTTACGGTAAAGAGCAATGCATCTTGGTGTCTGAGCTGTCCTGGGGTCCAGCGACCCTTAATGTAACACTCCAGCAAGTAGATTAACCAAGGAACTTAACAGCTAGAAGTCAAGTGATACAACCCTATACTTCTAAAAGCCTTTTCAAGGGAAGTGGTCTCATTCTGTGAATAGTGAATCATGTTGGGAAGCTACAAGATTCTCTCTTGGGCTGAAAAGGGAGCCAGCCTCACGTACATGGCACCTGTGTGAGAAGTAACCTCATGTCGCCACAAGGGGGAACAGGTGCTGCCGGGGTTGCTGTGTTGTCCCGTAGCTCAGAATGTGGCTGCTGCAGAGAGAGGAGAACATCCAGTTGCTAAAACCAGTCAATAGACATGCAAGAGGAACCGGAAAGGGGAAGCTTCTTTCCTGAGTGCAGGTTGAGGGGAAGAATTCCCATTGAGCCCGGCTGCAGTTCACCTGCAGGAAAAGAGAGAATGGTGGAGGTTGGGGTAGTTCTGCCCCTATCAAGGTAGTGTAGGCTTTTGGGTGAGGGAGATGTTACATCACCCATTTCACCTTACAGGGAGCCATCTCTCAGGCAGGGCCCTATCCTCCCCTGGAGGGCTGTTCAGTCTCGGTTTCCTCCCAGCATGTCAACCATTTGGAGACTGCAGGGATCCAGCATCAAGGAAGCACAAATTAACGTGCAGTAGCTTTTATCCTGTGCTCTTAGGAAATGTTCCACTTTGCTTATTGCCTTTCTTTTTCCCTGCTCAGTTCGTCTGGCTAATGGAAGAATCAATCACTTAGTTCCCATTTGCCAGAACCTTTCCAGAGCTCTGCCAAGCATGGGAAAGGCAGCCTAAGGTCGAGTAATTGTGTTACAAGAACCTGCTAGAATCCGCCAGTTGCCTCGGTTTGAATTGCGGGAGGAAAATTGTTCACAAACACAGGTTCTTAAACTGAGTTTTTCAGGGTTTTCTCTCTAGCTGATAATCATACAGAAACAGCGTGGTGCAAGCAAATATCACGGCTAAGCCATGTTTCTGATGCTTTTTATTATTTGTATCATTAGAGCATGTGGGAACCTCTGTCATGGGCCAGGATCCCATTGCGCTAGGTGCTGTACAAACAGAACAAAAAAGGCAGTACCTGCTTCACAGAGCTTCCACAAAACACACTAGGTAGATACAGTCAGGAGAGGGTACAAGAAATAAGGAGGAGACAATGCTGGTCAGCATGACAGGTAATGTTCTCAGCACACCAGCAGCCAAACATTGTCAAGGATTTTGAAGGCTTGGTTGTTTTTTGCCTGGGGAGCTTTGAAACCCATTTGTTTTTGTGGCAGTGCCTTGTGCTCCCTTAGGTGGCCTAGGTGAAGTACCCACTGATGTCAGCGGAGTTGTGAGCAGTAAGCACCTCTGCATCAGACTGGTATTTTGTGTAGGAGTGATCATGCACCTTTACTCCAGGTACTTCAGAAAAACGCAAACCATTTAACGTATGACATCTGACGGGAAACATGAGCCACCGCTGTGCCATCGCAGGCAAAGAGCGTGTGTACAAAAACAGTCCACGTTAAAAATACGAAGAGACTCCAGCTACCAAGGAATGACTTATAGATATGGAGTGTTCAACTAGACTGGGATGGTATTTAGCTGTGAATGACACACTCAGAGTATTTTTTTCATTCCTATGGTATGTCCAGTTTTTCCAGCTACCTAGGAGAATTCTCCAGTGGCAGCGGAAAATCTGAGATTTAGACTACACACACACACACACACACACACACACACACACACACACACTTTTGCTGGTGCCCTGAAAAATGTATTCGGCAGAGGAAACGTTCTCAGTTACTTGCTGTGATAGATGCCATGCATTTAGAAGGCTTCTCCCACTTCTCTCCTGCATTTCTGATCACTGAGTTTCCCAACTTTCCAATAAAGAGGATGCTGAATGTTCTTTGCTGAGTGTGAAAAGGTCCCCGTGGACAGCTGACTGTATCACAAAAGCCTTAGAAGAGAGTCCAAATTCTGAATGAGCCCTAGAGACTGAAGTAACCTCTTGACCCTCCACTCTGTTCCTCATGGGGAGGAGTATTGATGGGGCCGTTCCAGCGAAGCTGATGTGGTCACCATTTTTCTACCAGCATTAAATTCCCTTCCAGTTTGGGTTTCTTGAAACTGGATCTGTACTGCTCCTGTTGGACTGGGATTAAGTGAAACCCTAGTTATTTTAATTTAGGGTTTAGTTCTGCCAATGTCGCTGAAGCATCTGAATGACTACCACATACAGTAGATTGGCAATAACAAAGTCCCTAGTGGACTTCATGGAGTTTTGGACTCCATCACCTGGTCGCCCTTGTTGCCGGTAATCCAATGCCGGTAATTTTTACCAAGTTATAGGAAGTTCTGCTCAGAGTAGAATTTTTTTTTAAAGGGAAGGGAAGGATATGTGGTAGTTGATGTTGTGAATGTCATTCTAGTTGTGGTGGGAAAGTGTTGTCAGACGACAAGGTTTTGCAGTATTTCCTAATGGCCGTTGACTTTCGATGTATCTAATCACCTTTGGAAATTTACTTTTCCATGTAGGTCCCCTTGTAGGTGAATTCTTTATCCCTGGCTCTTTTATGCTTCGGTCTGGTCTTTGTGATCTGCTTGCCCCAGGGAGGAACACAACGTTGCAGGTGGTCTTAGGCACAGGTGCTGACTTTCAAGTAGCTGGGCCTTGATCCAATTCATAAGAGCTCCAAATCCTTTCAAACTCCTAGCAAGGCTCTGCTCCTAAACCCCGATTATTGCATTTTTGTGTATTTAATTGCTTCTCATTGTAATTTTTGAAAGGTTCATGTGTTGTTTACAGAGTTTTTGTAGCTGTGTGAATCCCAGGATGTGAGAGAGACACGGTGGGGGAGCTAATACCTTGTATTGGACCCACTTCTGTTGGTGAAAGAGAAGCTTTCAGACTGCAGAGAACTTGTCACTTTCACCAGCAGAAGTGGGTCCAATAAAAGATACTATTGTCACGGAGTGTGGGGGAGTCAGGGCCCTGCCCCCCTCTTCCTGGTATTCACCGTGGCTCTCAGCCAGCCAGTAAAACAGAAGGTTTATTAGATGACAGGAACACAGACCCAAGCAGAGTGTGTAGGTACAACCAGAACCCCTCAATCAAGTCCTTCTGGGGGGTTTAGGGAGCTTAGACCCCAGCTTGGGGTTCCCTGCGTTGCAACTCCCAGCCCAAGACTGAAAAAAACCCTCCTCCAGCAGCTCTCTTCCAACCCCCCAACCCCCCCCCCGCTCCTCCTCTCCTTTGTTCAGTCTCCAGGCCAGAAGGTGTCACTTCTCCCAACCCCGCTCCTGGCTCAGGTTACAGCTCCGGTAGCTTCCTTCAAGGGAAGTCCCCCATCCCCAATGTAACTTCCCTGCAACATTCCCAGGTCAAATCCGCCCCTCTCCGTCACAACTGCCTCCCCCACCTTGCATCTTAAAGGCTCATATGTTCTGTAGCGCTTCTAATAGATTTGTATTGCAACGGCCTGTGAACACGCCTCACGTGAGCTGTCTAAGGCAGTGGAATCAACTTCTCTGTAATCTAGAAGACTAATACACCAGACAACATTTTCATGTGATTGCATAGGAGAAGTTGCCCCCTAACCTGCTTCAGTATTCTCAGGGTGTGGCTACAGAGCAAAAAACTAGCGACAGAGAGTCTCGGAGCCCGGGTCAGTTGACTTGCTTACACTATGGGGCTAAAAATATCAGTCTAGGCATTTGGGCTCTGGTGGGAGCCTGAGCTCGGCGAGGGAGGGGCGTCCCCCAAACCAGAAAACTGGGATTGCTTATTTGCCTGGGTCTTAAACTGTAATGATGGTTCTGTGCTTCCCTTATCCTTCTGCCCTTGTATCTAAGTCCTGTGTTTGTTTGGCCTCCAAGACAATCGTATCTGAGCACCTCCTCAACAGTGAAAATAGAAACAGCCATCTTTTTCTCTCCCTTCCTTCCCAGCCTGTAGAAGAAGTAGCTTGGTTTTGTGAAACATTCTAGAGAAGGAAGAAGGCTGGTTTTGCATTGAACTCTGAACACGGTGAGGTTGATAGCACGTTATTTTTTCACTTAACCTTCCGTTGTGCCTGTTTGCTTGTCTGTAAAGTGGGGATGATCGTATTTAACTGCTTCACATGGGGGTTGCATAAATGAATATGCTTAAGGTGCTTTGACATCAGCTACAGAAGAGGCTGAAGAAAAGTGGTGATGTTTTGTTCCGTGGTCGCTTTTTCAATATTGCAAATAAATTCTCGGCTCTGCGTATGTGCACGCCACATGTATTTGGGTGCACGTGCATGTCATTATATCCATTCTATTTGCATCCAGGACGGACAGGCAGGAATTAGGAAGAATGTGGGGTGGAACTATTCAGGGCTCGGACAGTATGTGAGTTGCGGGAGGGAAGGTAGTTATGAATCTGGACGGTGATTAATTGAGAGACTTTCAGATTCTCTCTTCTCTCAGTTGTGAGTGTAATGAGCCTGTGGCCACTGCCAATTTCTGTTCTTCATTACCTTCCTAATTTTACACTTTGGTAGAGCACCTGGTCCACAGTACAGCTTCCATCCTCACTCTGCGGCTTCTCCACCCAGCAAGCAGTTCCCCACGCGCCATCTGTTGATCTTAATTCCCCATTATTTGTGTTCCAGTGCATGTGCAATTTGTGCTTCTCTTTCATTAATTTCACCGGCAAGTTTCTTTCACTCCTTTTGACTCCCACTTCAGAGCGTGGTAATTATTGCTTTTTTCTTACCCGGTGTCTAGGCTCTTTCCATAATTTAATCACGTCAGCGCTTTGGCTACTTGAGTTCTGCCCTCTGGGAGATTCACTTCTGTTCCTGTCACAGCTCAGAAAGGTAGCACCAGACTTGCAGCCATCCAAACCATCTCAATGGCTTCATTCAAGGACACAGCTCTGAGCCATTAATTGTTTTTAAAGTGGAAAACCCCCAAACAGTTTTGCTGAACCACCCACCCTGCTGTGTGAATGTGAAACAGGGATGTAGCTGCTAAGCCCTTTATCATCTGCAGGTGCAAACTATTTGGAAGTAGCAGCATTGTGTCAGCTCTCTGTTCACATCTCATGTTGTCTGCATCTATTCCAGGGGGGATATTCTTAAACACCTTGTGGAGCCTCTATTGGCACTATCTATCTGGCTTTGGCATTGTAATGTGCCCATCACATTAGTGTTGGATCTCAGGTTGCAGTAACTCCGTTTTACTCAGTGGAATTACCGTACAACAGTATTATTCATCAGTGGACACTTAAAGATTTATAACTCTGTAGCCTTATGGTTAGGATGAGCTGGCTGATTTGGGGTTCTCTGGCCTTATCCTATATCTTTGCCCAAAATTCAAACCAAAGTTTTAGAGGTCCCAAGACCTCTGTTTCAACTTCTGCATTTTCAACTTGGAGTGGGGAAAGGGTGAAACGGAAACGCCCAAATCTATGGAACGAGCAGTTATGTTTTTCCAGCTGACTGGAAAGGTGAAAGACCACCATCGTCATGAAAAGACCCTGTTCCTCTGAGACTTTGAGCTGCAGTTTTCAGACACTCAAAGTTCAGTTAAGTTTCAGAGAAGTGTCCAGACTATTGGGAGCTTAATCAAAGTTCCGCCATCTTGGATGTTGCATCAAGATGCCTGCCCAGTAGAAGTCAGCCATTTTGTCTCTGTCAGAGGTTGTGAAAAACCCTCTTTTACTCCAGCGTCAAATTATACAAGCAAGTCCAATTTTATTTTTGCTCTCTCTCGCTTGGAGAGAAGCAATGGCAGACTGTTTAAAAAAAAAAAGGCGAAGTGTAAAGAAACAAAGTTACATTGCTCTGAAACTGTAGAGAATAATTTTTGTTTTGAAAGAAGAAAAAGAATTGCTGGGGAGGGAGCGGTTGGGGAGAGTTTGTGAAGAAAATCAAAAAGGCAGGAAGTGAACTGAGAAGAATAGGCTAATTATCCAGGAGTTGCTGCAAATATCACTTCTGGGGCTGGAATCAAAGGTACATAATGATGTCAAATTGCAGGCCTCCTGCACCTGCCTGAAGGTCTAACCACCATTCTCTCCTATTAGACTGTGTGGCCACTGTAATTAGACAGCTTTGTGACTCCTGGAGGAAAGAAAATGCACCTGCTAGAAGAGTGCCTAGCAGAGAGTTGAGAATTTGTGTGTTTCAGTAAGCTACCAATCAACCACACTGTGAATGTCTCTTATCTCTCTGTTGCTGTATTGTAGACGCAACATGTTAGGATGGAGCGAGGTAAATGAAGTTAGCTTATCGCAGATTTCTGTCCCACAACTTAAGGAAACAAGTCTCTATGAGCCACCGGTAACTCTTAAAGCAATGTGCTTAACAACAGGAGCATGGTTTTGCCCAGGATGTGCCATGGGGCTTTGTTCCGTGTGTGTGAGAGACAGCGAGAGCGTGTGAGTTCTCCCGATGATGAAAAATACAACATAGCTCTACAGAAACTGCCCAGCGCTCTTGTAGCTGTTGGAATCTGTAACATTTTGGACTCCGAGTGTAGAATACTGGACGGGGCCTGTGTGTGAGCATGTGTGGCATTTGTCTGACTGTATTTACGAGGAGGAGGGAATGTGATGGTGGCAAAGGCTCTGAATTCTCCACTGAGAGCCTGACTGATTGATTTGGCATTTCTGTGGTGCACAGCGCCACAGTATCTGAGCACCTCATCTCATTATAAAAAGGAAAATAAATGACATGGGTTTAACAGCCATTCAAAGAAATTGGAAGATCAACCCACATCCCTGGTCTTGATTTCAGCATATTCATAAATTATAGGCCAGAAGGGACCGTTGTGATTATCTAGTCTGGCAGAGGCTTGGTCCATCTAGCTCCTTGACTGATCTGAGTTTTTAACTTGTGTTTCTCTCTCTCTCTCTCTTTCAGAGGGTCTAGCTGTTGGAGTTGGATTTGGGGCTATTGGGAAGTCAGCATCTGCAACTTTTGAAAGTGCCAGGTAAGCTACATGGGTGTGTCTGATCCTGACATTTAAAGCTTTATGCACACTCTTGCCTCTCCAAAATATTATTCTTGATCTCGGAATGGTGTGTGAAGCTTTACAGTGTGATTGGAGATAGGCGGATGGGTTAGTTTAAATTGGTCTGGAAAACAGAAGAAATTCTTACTGCTGTTGGACTTTCCTGTTGGCTGCAGTTGAAAAGTTTTGGTCAGCGATGCCCACTCTCTGCTTTCCATACTGCTCCAGTAGGCAGGCAGACAGAGCTGAGGAGTTGATAAGAGGACAGTGAGCCAATAGTATTTGCCTGTTTGGAGGTATCTCTACACTGCGACTGGCCCATGTCGGCTGACTCTGGCTCATGCGGCTTGGCTACAGGGCTGTAAAATATCAGTGTAGGCGTTTGGGCTCCGAATACTCTGCAGCTTGCAGGATTGGGCCCTCAGAGAGATTCTTACTGGACAGATGTCCTCCGTTATGGAGACTAGGTCCATCGATGGCTATCAGCCAGGGTGGGCAGGAATGGTGTCCCTAGCCTCTGTTTGCCAGAAGCTGGGAATGGGCGACAGAGGATGGTTCACTAGATCATTACCTGTTCTGGTCATTGCCTCTGGGGCACCTGGCATTGGCCACTGTCGGAAGACAGGATACTGGGCTAGATGGACCTTTGGTCTGACCCAGTATGGCTGTTCATATGTTCTTTTGTGCTGCACCATGCCTTCCTGAGCTGGTAGGAAGTAGAACGCCAGGTTCGCTTGGAGACGCCGCTCTGTCATAGTGATTCTAGCCGTGACACAAGCCCAGACTTTCCAATAGCCTTAGTCAGGTCATTTTAAACACATGGCACATTTTTGGAGTGGTGTTTGAGCACAGGAAAACTGAATCAGGGAAGGGTTTTAAAGAGCATACGTCTCTCCAGTGTGCACACCTGAAGGCTAGGAATTGCTAAAGTGATGCTCTAATGCCCAATAAACGAGCACCTGAGTGACTCTGATGTTTGCCATAGAGATGTTCAGCCATCGAACCGTTTCGTAGTGCAGCGCTCCTCGCCCCCCGCAGCCGCTGCTTTCCTTGGGAGTGTTAATGATTAATGTCAGAGATGAATAGGAAAGCTGTGTGCATCTCGGTGGGGGAGAAGCGTCGATCGTCCAGCTTTTTCCCTCTGCCCTTCATTTAATAATATCATTTAGCTGCCTCCAATTTCCTCCAAGCCCTCATCAGCGCGTCTCCAGTGCGGAGGAGTTTGATTTGACATGGCTGAAATTCTGACGGCTTTTCCTACTCTGGGTGCCTTTCCCCAAGGTTTAGTCAGAAATGAATGTATCAGCTGTCAGTAGGACCTGCGTCCCGCTTTCCTCTCCTGCGGCCCTGCCAGGCGGGGGTGGAGGAGCTGGCAACTTCAGATGAATTAACCGAATAGACTGAAGGGCGGTCTTAGCGAGCAGCTCGCGTGTGTGGGCGTCGCTCTGTTGCACTGGGGACCTGGATGGGGGAGTCCCTCTGTAGTCTTTTCTGCTTCAGAAATGTGCAAAACGTTAAGCAGCTTGCCTAGGAGGAGCCTCTCGGCTTGCTTCCGTCAGCGTCGCCAGCCTGCTGTTAGGAAAATTTGCTCCCCTGAGGAGCAGGCAGTGCTGCGGGGTGATAACAAATCTGTTTAAACATGAGCATTCTACCCTCCGGGCTGCTCGCTGCTAAGGCCTGGCTCACACGAGTCATCCTGAAGATGACCACCATTGCTGCCAGCTCAGGGCAGGTCTGCGTGGCAAGGCAGAAAACCCTAGCATGCTATCAGCCCTCGGGCTCTTATTGGTGGAGCAGCACCTGTGGGAAACTTTTAAAGGGAAGAAGAAAGTCTCAAATGTGTAGATAAGGTATAGATCAGTAGGCAGATACATGAGCTGGGGAATAAAACTGGAGTGTAAATGCTGGCCTAGTCCTTCTCCTCAGGCCCGGCTGTATTAACTTACAGGAGATTGCCAAGCAGCGTCAGAATCACAGACTACTCGCAACAGCCAGTGGAGACATTTCCAGCTTTCAGCAAGAAAGGAATGGGAGAGGACATATCTTTCCCTTGAAGGCAGCGTTTCCCAAACTTTTTTGGCCACGGAACACTTTTTAGCCTATTACGGAACACGTCTAATGTTGTTTTGTAGTCGTTTGGTTTTCAAATAAAAAATTGCGTTATTTATGCTCAAATATATTTTATTGTATAAAACAAAGCAAAAATACACATTTAAAATAACGCGAACTAACAATTTCTAACCAGAAAGCACATATAAAGTAGTACAAAAATCGAGTGCAAGAGTCAAAGTTAAAAACAGTGTTCTACTTAAAAAACCCTGTTTTTATATGTACACAAACACCAAACAAATTAGGAAAATCTATTTTTATAAGCAGAAATACGAATTTGGATTTAATGGAATTGGTGTTTCTATGTTCTGCCAAATTTAAAATAAAAAAAAAAATGTAAAGACCCTTTTTTAAAATGACGATTCTTTCCCGGAACACCTATTCGTATCGTGTGGAACACCGGTGTTCCGCGGAACTCAGTTTGGGAAACGCTGCTTTACGGGTATGTCTACACTGCCAAAAAACAAAATAAAAAAAACCGTGGCCACGAGTCTCAGAGCCCTCGTCTGCCACCCCGACCTCCTGGAGCTCACACTGCGGTGACCCATAGTTGTGTAGACATTCCCCTCGGGCTTGGAGACCCAACCACCTCCCTGGTTTTCAGAGGCCAAGCAGTGCTGAGTCAATTGACCTGGCTCTGAGACTCGCTTCTGCGGGTTGTTTCTTGCTTTAAAAAGAAAAAGAGCCCTGCAGTTTTAGCTGAGCCTTTAGTTGTCACTGCTGGTCCTTTCCAGCCCGTTTTGCACAGAGCCACCATCTAATTGAGTTGGACAGACGTATGTTTCTAGTGCAGGTTCTTTTCCCCCCAGGAGAGTTAAAAGGCACACGGTAATCTCGCTATCCTAAATAATGAATTTGGATGAGGGAGTCTTCCATCTCTCCTGTCTCCTGAAGGAGTTCAGTGCTATCACTCCTGCTTTCATGGACGTTCATCGGCCAGGCATCCTGCTTTAGGAGATAGAGGAAAATTATATAACCTGCGATAGCAAACTTCTCTTCAATTGGGAGCAGTAATGATGCTCCTCAATCCTCACCTCCAGTCTCCTTTGTAGTCCACTCCTGGGCTTCCACACAGCTCTGCCGATAGATCTCCGTCTTCACTTGCCGGTTTTTGGACTTCCCCAGAGCTGTGCCAATATATCTGAGTCCTTTTATGCAAAATCCCATTATTCCTGTTCAAATCTGTTCAGGCTGCTAATTTGGTTGGATTGTGGAACGAGTGGCGGTTTTGTGCTTTGGACCCATTGTTCACCAGGGATTGGGATGCTCATCTGCCAAAGGGCTTAGGCAGACTTTATTTGTATTTCTAAACGGTGTGTTGCCTAATGTTACTGAATGAGGGAAGTGGAAGCAGTCGTCCTCAAAATCCTCATTGCAAACGTAAATCAAGCCTGCTGCAGCCGGCCAGAGCTGGACTGCTCAGCTGATTGTATACATTAAATAAAGACCTGTCCGTGACTTGTACTATAAATACCCCTGACTAAATCTTAGGTGCTCTGGGGAGCTCCAGGGTGCTGCAGGTGCTCTGGTGGGGCGCTCCGGCGGACGCTGCTGTGGGGCAGGGATAGCTCAGTGGTTTGAGCATTGGCCTGCTAAACCTGGGGTTGTGAGTTCAGTCCTTGAGGGGGCCATTTAGGGAGCTGGGGCAAAAATCTCTCTGGGGCTTGGTCCTGCTTTGAGCAGGGGGTTGGACTAGATGGTCCCTTCCAACCCTGATATTCTATGATTCTGTTGCTAATGGCCTGTTGATAGCTGTAAATCTGTGAGGATGTGTCATATTCTCTCTTGTCCCAACCCATTCTCCTCTCCTCCCGTTACACCATCTGACTCTGCAAAGTCTCTCTTTTCAGTTGCGTGCTCCTAGCCAGAGGGATCGCTTTTTGCTGTGGGGTGAGTCACTCTGTTGCACCTATCCTAGGGTCTGGACGGACTCAGCTTGTCTTCAGATATGACTTCACTGTTGAGTTAACTTGAGTTGTAGCTGCAGTCCCGTTCACACCCTTCACTTGAGTGCGGCCTTGCTTTTAACTGAGATTGGCTGGATCCTCAGAGAGTATAAACTACAGTTCGAATGAGCACAACGCATCAGCTGCTAACACAACCCTGCTGCAGTGTGGGCTCAGGCTAGTTCCGTCTGAGTGGTGGTGCAGTGCCTTCCCACGATTCCCCCCAGGTGCCCAGAAAGGACAGGCAAGTGCTCCCATACTTCTCTGGGCAAGAATCCTAGAGCGACTCAGCTTTCACTGCCGTGCTAAGAAGCATGGGAGATGCCCCCAGAAGTCTAGCGACACACATGTAGCATCAATGTGGACAAAGCCACTCGAGTGTTCTTGTCTGCGTGCCTGCCCTTGCCGGCGCTAAGCTACCTCGAGAGGAGGAACTCGACTTAACTCTGCAAGGAAGACCTATCCAGTGTGCCCACAGTACTCCCAGCCCCTGTCAGTCCCAGATGCCCTCCACAATAGTACACAGCACTTCCCCGTAAGTACGCCTAGTCCCTGTATGCCTGGGAAGCAAAAGGCAGAGAAATGAGTCAAATCCAGACCTCCTGCAAGGCATAAAATAAATCGTCATCGAACCCTTCTGGCTTTGTATTTGAATTTTATAGCAGAGACTAACGACCACCAAGCAGTGCCCCCTGCCATTCATTTAATAAACCCACCTGTTACTTGCAGTGGCTTGGGGTATGCAGCACATTCAGCCTGCGAAATAAGCCTCAAGGCTTTTCTCTATCGTAGCGCAAAGAGATGTTGCTTCACAGCAGCCTTATTACTCCCGTATTTTTAGAGGGAGTCCCAGGCCTAGAGCCGGACGTGGATTTCAGAACAGCCCAAGTCCCTCTTTCGGCTCCATACAAACTGCATGTCCTCGGATTCTCGAAAGAGGCAAAGTCCACATCAGGCGGAATCAAAACCTTAAATGCAAGAGAACCTCCCTGACAGGACATGTGTGTTATATACAGAACCACCCTGGAGCCATGATCAGAATCGTCTCCGACTGTTTCTCAGAGGACTGAGAGTTACAGATAATAGAACAGTATTGGTCTGAATGTGCAACTCTAGGCGTATAGGAAATTTGGATCCATACGAGAGAAAAAATGTAATATGCTGGTTTATAGAAACCTTCTCTCTAACCTTTAGAAATAAAAGGCTCCTCATAAAGTCTATAGAGCCTCCTGAGATGTGCTAACAAAGGGGCTTTTTTCTTCAGAGACTGTTCAGTAAAAGGGAAGAAGCCAGGAGCAGCTGGTTCTTTCTCTGTATTTAAAGCAGCATTAATCATGTTAGATGAAAGCTGGAATCTGGTCCATGAAGAATATCAATGCAAATTTAACAGGCTGCAAAAGAGAAGGGAAAATAACTTAATCACCATCAATCTGTTTAACAATGTCATCTGCCGATAGAACAAGGCCTGGCTTGATCTAGTCGTTTGTCCTGGAGTATGTGTTGAAGGGTCCAAGAGTTTTAAGTCGTCACTGAATTTTGGGGAGAGGAACAATGCTGCCCTCTCTCCAGCCACTGAGGACTGTAGAGAGGCAAAGCAAATGTTGGGTTAGCTAGCAAATGCAGCTAGGCAAGAAACAATCTTCTTGAACTACTTCCATCTATATAAAGTCTAATAACAGTTGAGGCAGTGGAACAACTGGCCAGGTGTGGAAGTGGACTTGCCATGACTGGAGATAGGTAAAGATGGGACATCCTTCTGGCAGGATGAAGATAGACGGAGGGGTTCCTTTTAGCTCAAATGGACCTACTTGTACTTCAGAGCAATCAGCATACTGGGGCATAACAGACCAATGTGGTGCTGATGGAGTTTTTTTATAAATCTGTGGGTATTTGGTTTGGTAACTTCTACTAGAACATAATGTTTAACTGCCTTTGTGCTGAATAATAATCTTGCCTTTTGCGGAGTGGCCGTGCAATGCAAAAACTCTATAAGCTATGTCCACAGGGAAGTTCTCTATGACGTGGTCCTGAAGTGCTATCCCCTCCGAAGTGAAAGGCAGCAACCGTTCAATAGCTCAGGACCGCACAAGTCCATGTATTAGGAAGTGACACATACTTTGTCCAACAGAGAATGACGTTGGAGTGACTGATTTGGAACTTGCCTAGGAGAATGAATTTCACTTTCCCTGCACTGGCATAAATGCCTCCTCGGGATCATGGATTATGACGACCTGGGTCATGTGGCATGTCCATTAGGCTTCTGATGTGAGGTTTTAAGTTATAAACCCTGATAAAATACCCCCAATCAAAAAAAAAAGGGGGGGGGGGAATAGGTGTTTATTGGATAAAAACTGGGAAAACACCAGCAATGGTTACATGTATCTAAGGGCTTGTCTACACAGAGCAGTAATGTGGACTATGGGGGTGTTGTTTCTAAAGCGCACAAATGTGTTGCGCATTAATTGTTCCATGTAGACCAGCGGCTCTCAACCTTTCCAGACGACTGTCCCCCTTTCAGGAGTCTGATTTGTCTTGCAGACCCCCAAGTTTCACCTCACTTCAAAACGACTTGCTTACAAAATCAGACATAAAAATACAAAAATGTCCCAGCCTCACTGTTACTGAAAAATTGCTGACTTTCTCCTTTTTACCTTAGAATTATAAAGTAAATCCATTGGAATATAAATATTGTACTGACTTTTCAGTGTATAGAATACAGGGCAATATAAACAAGTCATTGTCTGTATGAAATTTTAGTTTGTACTGATGTGGCTAGTGCTTTTTATGTAGCCTGTTGTAAATCTAGGCCAATATCTAGATGAGTTGATGTCCCCCCGGGGGTACGTGTAACCCTGGTTGAGAACCCCTGGTGTGGACGCTGCTGGTGCACACACACTGAAAGTTCCCTAATGTGCTTTAACATTGTGCTGTTTTAAACAGTAATAGGTTAAGGCGTATGAGGAAACGTTAATACTCATTACAGTATACAAAGAGCTCTGAAAAACCTTGATTTTTTTTTTGTTGGACATCTACATACAACTCAAACATTGCTGAAAAGAAACCCTGAAAAAGGAAATTAATAAACGCCGAAGAACAGAAGTTCTATATATCTTGCAACATCATACCCTCCAACACCGGGCTCTGGCTTTGTCAGTACTGACTCATAGGAAAGAGCGCCACCTATTGTATCATTAATGCTGCAGCTTTTAGGCTTTGCTTGGCAAACTCCCATGCAAAAATTAATCCAACCTTGCTTAGCTTGTGAGATCTGTCAAGCTCTCAGTATAAACTGGTGTGTCTGCAGAAATGTTGTTTGTTCATTTAAATTAGGGAAAGGGAAGAATTAAAATATTGCTCTCTCCCCCCTCTCCTTAAAAAAATCCCTTGGATAGATCTGGCCAAATCTCTATTGCAAGATCATTTTCTTTTTCTCATGCAGCCATGAAGAACCTCACTGAACTGTTCCCAGAGGATTGCAGTACTTGATCAAAAATTAAACATTCTTCAGCTCAGGAATAGGTTGAGGGAGAGAGTGAAATTGAGTCATGTGACTTAAGTAAAATGCTGCCAATAGTTATATTACGAGCATTACACACAAGAGCTCCAGGTGGGGAGAATAATTCTCAGATTCCTCCCCAGGCTCCATGTGGCCATTCATAGCGGCGGGGGGGGAAATGAGCTGTTGAGGGTAGTGATGGAAAAAAACCAGCACAAGCCGAGAGGATATTTTTGGGCCTTGTTTTGCCTTCTCAAAAGGTCAAGACCACCTGTTTCTAAGTCTCCATTCTGTTCTCCCACTCACTGTCAAGGTTCAGTTCTTAGAATGCTCGATTTAATTTGCAACCAAGGTAATAAAGATCTACCCTCTCCGTGAAGGTCCATGACGAGTTAATCTTTTACCAGCCAAAATGGAAATCCTGGGTCGTTCAAAAGGATGGCTATGGCAGTGAGGTGCGGCTGCTATCCTCTCTAGGATGCCAGCTGGACTTTGGCTCCAGGTTTTTAGCAAGTGAAGTGTGTTGGCGGTGTATGTGAGAGGAGGTGGCGCCCCCTTTATTTCTAGACAATAAGCATCCACATGGCAAAAGCCACCACCACATGTGGGATTCATTGCTGACCGTCTCAGGGAGAGGCTGAGGGCTGAATAGTCTATGGGGAACCTTCTCTCCCAGCTTGGTGATCTCCCAGGTTGGCTTGAATTATACTTGCTGGGGTTGTGGCTAGGACGTAGTATCTATGTGTACAGCTTCCATCACGGCAGTGTTTGAGCTCTGCACTAAAGTATTTATCTTCCCAGCAGGGAGGTATTTGCCTTTTAGAGACTGGGGGACTGAGGCACAGGGAGATTAAGGGTTGGATCTCAACACCCTCCACTCCAGGTGTGGTCAGAGGTCACTCAGCATGTCTGAAAACCCAGCCCTAAGTGACTAGGCCAAGGTCACACAGGGAGTATGTGGCAGAGCTGTGACTTGAGCCCAAATCTCCTGTTTCCCAGGACTGTGCCTTAACCACAAGGCCATCTTTCCTCTTCTTCCCCCAAGGGCTTGTCTAAATGAACAGTTGGTGTGTGGCAAGCTAGCGTGCGACTCTAAAGAGCGCTAGCGTGCCATGCGCTAGCTGTCAGTGTGGACCCTGCTGCAGCCCAGTAAAAGTTCCTGTTTCAGAGTGGAGTAGATCAAAGTGCACTAGGGAACTTGCAGTGCACGGTAGCAGGGCTTCCAGGGACACTTAGTGCACGGCACCTGAGTACGCCGTGGATTCACACCCCAGCTTGCTGCGCGCTAATGGTTCACCTAGACAAGACTTAGAGTCTTGATCCAGCAGCTTTCAGTGGCGCTGAGTTATTCTCAGATGCATTTTCTCCTGGAAAAACAAACACACGCTTGCTCTGTGTGTGTGCTACGCTTTCGGATCCCAGAGCAGTGTGCGAGCCCGTCGCAAGAGGGGGACCAAAGACTAGAGAGCGGGGATTGTGCTTCAGAGGGAACCGCTGCCTGTTGCAACAGAAGAGAGCTTGTGCACCTGTTTCCCTTCAGGTTGAATAATTCGTGCCCATCTGTGGGATCACACATGGCTTATCGTGTTGTCTTCGGCTGGTATAGTCCCTTCCTCTACATTGATTCCTCCTGCTGATTAATGGAGTGAAAACCCTGGCATTGTCACGTATCCTTTGTCTTGCTCCTGCAGGAGAGGCAAGCCCATGCGAGGCATTAGGTAAATGAATGCACTGCTGTCCCCGACATGATGGCTTCCCGATGTCAAAATGATTGAGGTGCCCCCTTGTGGAAAGCCGTGGCGAGGTAGAACAGATGTTCACAATCCTGCCAGCTAACGTTTAATCACTTACTACCTAGTTTCAGTCCAGCTACAAGGGGTACAAATAGCTTTTTGCAAAGCCGGCTGTGTTTAAAGCCTAGGTCGGTCAGTCAGGATTCCCGGGGTCTATTGCTCATTCTGCCAGAGGCTCACAGTGGAAAATTAGGTTGACGGTATCAATCTATTTCGCAGTGGGGCTGAGAGACTTTGAGATCCAGAGGAAAGAGACTCTTGAAGTGGAAACCAAATCAGCTTTATTTACTCAGAGTGCTGTCAGACATGTTGCACACTGGTACAAGTTCAGAGACTGTCCTGCACGCAATCATGGTCTCTAGGTAAACAGGGAATTTGGCAACCCATAAGTTATCCAAGCAGTCTCGGTGCCTCCGGGTCATGCCAGTAAGTGACATGCCGCAAAGATCTTAAAAATGCCATTGTCGAGGGAAGAAGAGATGGGGAGCATGCATGTTGGGGTTTCTCTCTTCTCATCTCATTTCTTCCCCTCTCTCGCCTTCTGTTCATCTGCATAGCAGTTTCCCATAATGAAACCTTCACTGCCTGCTGCAGAATTCTCTCTTTCATGCACAGCTGTTTTTTAAAAGTGGAAAATACTAGCAGCTCCATTTCGGTTTTCTACTCATTCGTTTTTATTTAATTGAACATACTGGTATTGTTGCCGTCTGTAAATCAACGTAGGGCACTTGCTGCCTTGTGTGCAGTGGGTAATACTGAAGTATCTGGGACTGGAAAGTCCAGGAAATGGACACTGTCCTGGCTGAAGAGAAATGGAATGACTTTTTGATCCATCTCTTTGAAGACCTCCTGTAAATACTACTAATGCAAACAGAGCCCTTAATGGGGTTTTCTGGAAACCCGTGGAACTCATTGACATTACGCTGAATGAAAATAAACATTCTCAGCCTTGTAGTAGTTTTCCAGATCCCTTGCCTTCTTCGGGTTTGGATCCTAGACATTGTGAAGCAACTGTCTGATACGGGCCGGGGTAATATTTCCAAAAGTGCCCAACTACCATTTTCAGAAGTGACTTAAATTCTTAGGAGCCAAATTCTCATTGAAAGTCAATGGCACTTATGCACCTAAGTCACTTTTGAAAATGAGCTCCTAACCCACTTAGATGCTTTTGGAAACTTTACCCCAGGACTTGAGATGTGTTGTTATAATGAAAGCAGCAGGCCTGCTAAATCAACCTGAAGAATCTAGTTGATACCTGAGTATTAATTGCACTTAAATATTTAGTGTTGGAAAGATCTTTGACTCTTATATTTCAAAGCATGGCTTAACTCAGTCAATTCTGTTTACAGATTTGAAAAAAAAAATGCTGCTAGGTAAAACATCAGCTGTAAGACAAATGGTCAGATTTCCTCTTTTGTACAGATAATCTTATAGGAGAGGTGAGAGCCCTGGACCCAGTTAATCTCATGGTCCTGATCCTGTCTTGTGTGCCATCTCCAAGAGAGAATGTAACTTACATCAGAGAGTGTGGCTTAATTGGGTAGGCATGAAAATACAATGCCTGAACTCCTGTGAGGGAGTGGACTAGGCCCAGAGGCCCCTTGCTGGAGGCCTCAGTGTCTGCCACACCTCTCCCAGGAAAGGATCAGTAGAGGAGTCCTACAAACAACCTAGAGTGGCTCCAGGGGAAGCAGCCAATCAGGGCCCAGGAGGGCCACATAAAAGGAGCTGCAGAGCCAGAGACAATCAGTTTCTTGCTGGAGCCAGAGGAGTGTAGACATGCTCTTGGCTGGCCAAAGGGAACTGCAGCACCACGGACAGCTCAGTGCTGCCAGGGACTGGGGGAGTGAGGAAGAGCTCCTGGCTGGCTACTGGTCCTGAACATATAAGAACCCTGAGGTAAGGATGAAGTGCTGGGACTGCGGGGAAGCAGCTATGGGAGCTGAAGGCAATTATGCTAAAGGGACATGGTGGCACGTGGCTGCTATTCTAAGGGTCCTTGGGCTGGGATCTGGAGTAGTGGGTGGGCCCTGATCCCTGATATCCCTTCCCCCCCCCCCCCCATAGGCCACTGGGGAGGTGGCCTACAGTCGTACAGAGATAAAGGGGAAATGAACTGGAGAGTTGGGACCAGAACACACCAAGAGGGCAAAACCATTGCCTCCAGGAAGGAAGCCCTGGGGGTACAGCCCAATACGAGGGCCGGGCTGTTTAAAGACCGCAGGCACACCCAACCAGAAAGGGTGCTCGTGAGAGGTGGGTGCCACGCCATTACAGCTCCCTAGAACCTGGGGTCAACTCCCAGGTGGGTCACTTCAGCTCTTCATCCTTTTCAGCCAATGCAGTGAGTTCCATGCAGTGTCTAGTATGTATGGCTCTTTGGCTGAGACCTTGCACACCAAGGTCCCCTTTGTTCCAGTCACAGCTTGAGTTCCCGGGGCATTTTCCCTAAGTATAGGGGTATTGCCCTTGTGTCCTTGGCCAGAAAGTTTCTCTTTCCTCTAGCCTGTGCTAGTTGCCCACTTGGCTTCCCCTCAGCACCCAGAGGCAGTTGGATCACTTCCATGGTACGGTGATTCATAGTTCTGTATGCCCCATGGACCCACACTTTGGCCTCCAAGTGGCTAGGGAAACGTGAGTGATTCTGGCCAGTTAGGTAAAAGGCTCAAACACACAAGACTAAATGCAGATGAGGAGACTGTGCCAATGATAGGCTTTGTACGTTTTGGAGAGACTGAAGTGCCCAGAAGTCTTGGCGAAAAGGAAAACAATTCCAAAGTTTGGTCCTCTTTTTAACCCCCCCGAAGCTTTGCAACGTGTTCTCTTCACTTCTGGCGTTCCCACCAGGCTCTCTTGAGGACGTAGTCTAGTTCCGTAAAAGGTCCGAAGGGCCAGCTTAATTTTAAGCATGTTGAAATTGCCTCACTGGCTTCCAGTGCTCTTCAGTCTGCTAATATGAAGAAAGTCCATTCTCGCCTCAGATTTGCAGAGCAAATTTGCCTGTTTTTATGTGTGTGTCTGCTGCCACCCAATGTTCAGAATGCATCACTGCGTCTCCCCCCACCCATTGCCGAGTGCACCTTGTCTATCAAAGCAGCAGCACCAGGATTGCCCTTTAATGACAGCTTCTTATTTCGAGGCTTGGTTTTCATTATCGATTGATTTGATTTATTGATTAGGTGAGGAGGTCATTGCATTTGATCTTTCATTGCCTGGGATCCTCTCCTTAAAGGGAGGTGATGAAATATTGTTAAGGTAAAGAAGCAGGTATAATCTCAGTGGGAGAGAATTTTTCTTTTGTGTACAAAAAAAATCATAGACTCATTAGAAATGCAGGGCTGGAGGGACCTCGAGAAATCATCCAGGCCTGCCCCCTGCACTGCGACAGGACCAAGTAAACCCAAACCATCCCTGACAGGTGTTTGTCTAACGTGTTCTTAAAAACCTCCCATGACAGGGACGCCGCAACCTCCCTTGGGAGCCTATTCCAGAACTTAACTATCCATTAGAACGTTTTTCCTAACAAAAAGGAACAAAAAAAAACACGTTTAGTGTGCCCAGTGCCTACTGGGAGAAGTTGGTGGGACTCAGTCCAGTTCCTATTAGACAGTTATATCTAGATCTACATCTGTCAGTCAAAGAACACACACAAACAATGGAGAGTGAAATAGCGTCTCAGATCAAGGCTTCCGTATATCAGTAGAGATGATTTAGATGCCATTAGTCGCCCGAGCTGCCACTCATGCCCCCTTCCCCTGAGCTAAATTTGACAGGGAAAGAAAGCTACAGTATGAAGCCCAACTTTCACAAGCCTCCTCCAGCCTGTCTTCCGGCAGCCTTACCTCATCCGTGTGTGGCGCGCTCTCTGCTTGGCAGGGGCACTGGTGAAATACAAGGGAATTGGGGAAGCAGCTTAATTGGGGTCATCCTGCTGTTCCGCTGTGCTGCTGTGAGGAAGAGGAGCGTTCAGTCTCTGCACCTGGCCCGGCTTTTTGTTCCCAGGGCCAGTGCACGGATCCAACCAGGAGGTGAAATAGCCTTGAAGGTAGAATCTTGGAGACCATCTCTGCCCCCTTTGCCCCAGGTAAGTTTTGGGCAGTTGGTTTAATGTGAATTTGGGTTGATTTAGCTTCCAATTGTGATTCCCTCTGCTTTTGAGTGTTTGATTTCTTTATTTCTCCCCTCTCCTTGCCCTGTTCCTCAAGGCACCACCCCTATTCGCGCTGTGAACTGCAGAGAGTTCGGGGCCGTGTTATTGTTTTCTTGCTTCCTGACCTGTCACCCCAAGGGCAGCTGGGGGGTTTGTGAGAACCTCTGAATTCTGTCCAACTAGCCAAAACACCAAATCCTTCCAAGTTGCTTTTCCATAGCAAAGCCATCCCCTCCCCCTGCTGTTAGCTGCACATGCAAGGTGGACGGGGTGCCCACGTACAGAGGAATAATAACCAAAGCGGGCGTCTTGAATGGGCCGATTGAGCACAGCAGCCCTGGAACTCAGGGAAAGTTCCCTCCAGATGTGAGCAGAGGTCTGAGCTGGCCACTGGCTGCCTTCCAGACAGGAAGGTAAAGAGAAGGGCAGCCATGTCTTTAAATGAGTTGATTTACCCCCCCCCCCCCCCCCCAGCCTCCCCACCCCTCCACTTCGTGTGGCTGATTAAAAGGAACCATATGATGTTGGAACTGCTTAGATCAAAACCGGCTGGATTCCTGCCTTCTCCAGCATCCCACACCGGGGGAAGCAGAGCGAGGGCTTTGATACCGAATCCACTGCGTCTTGGCAGTAAAACCTGGCGGAGCGGCAGAGCACGGGCAGGGCTGTAAAACACAGGTGCAGTTTATAGATGGCTTCCCAGTGTTGGATTTAAAGAGAGGGCGTCTTTGTTAAGGAGAGAGGGTCCTCCCGGGAAACACGCAGCCCGGCTGCTCCGGCCATTCCTTTTTGTTGTAGCGCTCAACTCTCCGTTCGCTGAGGGCTGCTAAAGAAGGCAGCCTGGGAACTTACTAATAAAGGGCCCGATCCTGAAGGCTGTGACGCATGGGAGCGACTTTACTCGTGGGGCAGTGCCATCGAAACTATTTACTTTGGTTGTCAGGGACTTCGAGGTGCCCTGTGACTCAGTGATGATGTTGACCTTGTTAAGGACAGGCATAGTTCTCCTGCATAAAAGGGGTGCGTGGCAGGGGGTTCTGTGTCCGCTGGTGCTCCTTATCTGTGAATGGAATCACACATCCTCTGGAGGCCAGCTCGGCCAAGCAGGGGTGTGCAAAGTTAGATGCGCTGGGTTCTTGCAGGATTCTGGGGGCCTGATCTGGAGCCCTCTAGAGTCTGTGGAAAGACTCCCATTGACTCAGTGGACTTGAGAGCAGGTCATTTGAGGGGGACGATGGGGGGCTGGGAAGAACACAAGCAGGTGCATACTCATTGTGCACACTCATCAACCCATCCCCGTTTCCTCTAACGCCGCTCCATTAGCATTCAGCCTCCCCGCCCCGTCCCCAGGGTGCAGCGCTGCCATAGGCCATCCCTCACCGTGCCTGTTCCGTGCTGCATGAGGGCACAAGGGATGGTGGATTAATACTGCCACAAGCACGCCCGATGCTGACGCACGAAGCGTCGGTGAGCCTGCCCTGGAGAGGGGCATGAAGCTGAGTTGCTGCTTCCAATCCCATGCTAGTTTTCCACGTAAAGGGAGGTGGGAGTATCCAGGAGCACTAATGCTATACTACTGTGTGGATGGAAACACATGAGTGGAACGGGAGGGGAAGGCCCCTGGGGGCCCTTTCTCTCTGCCGAAGGTTGGAGGCTCTTGCATTGGAGAATCGGCACAAGGAACCGTTTATCCTGGTCCCCCCACCCCCCATCCCTCCAACTCAGCGATGCACAGGCCTCTTGGCATGAGACCATGTTCTTGCACAACGTCCACTTTGTTTAGGGGGGACACCAGAGCTTTGTGAGCAGTAATGTTGTTTCTTAGAGGATGAAGCAGGAACACAGGAATGCAATTATGTTTTTCCTCCCTTATGAAGCCCTCGTGTACTTGAAGCATACTAAAAGCACTTAATAGAATGATCTCCCTCAAAACCCACAGCCATTTTCCTAAGGGGCGTCTTCTGTTTCTGGCTATTTTTTCCTGTTGGGGAGGAATTCACTATCAAGTCAAGTTCCTGGGTCATAATCACAGAACTCCTTCACGTTTTTTATTATGGTGGAGCGGGCATGAAGCCATACTTGGGCTTGTGCCAGCAGTTTTGCTTTTAACAGGGTAAGGATTTGGAAATGTATGTCAGATCTGTTTTTCCTCCCCCGCCTCCTCCCCCCCGCCCCCCGGAGAGATTCGGTGTGGGGAGGTTTGTATGCAAACCACAGCAGTACAGAAAGTCAAGGGTTAATAATAATAAGCATCACAGTCTCTGAAAACAGATGCCATCTACACAGTGAACAATATCCTCGTCAGCCTGGGGCTGCGGAGGGTTGAGCAGGACTTTTCCTGCAGTAGCAGTTCTGGGCTGCTGTGAGCAGCGCTGCGTCTCAGAGGCTTATAAACTTGGCCAAACCTGGGTGGATTTTCACGGGGATGGAAGAAAGGCTCCCCGCTTCCTCCAGCCAAATTTGAAGTCCCTGCTCTGAAGCCTGAGTGAAACTAGACTTTCTCAAAGAAAAGGCTGGCATAATTTTTTAATATGGGCAAACTGTATTTTTCTTAAGCCTCATCTTGGGAATGGCTGACCATGTTGGCTGAAATGTTCCAAAACCATTCAGCCTAAGGCAGATACCTGCCTTGGAAAATTTCTGATTCAAATTTTGGCAAAGTTTTGGGCAACTGAGAACAGGGTCTTTTCAAAGGATGTATGAAAGTGAATAGAGGCCATGCCTACACATAGTTCCATGGTGCATCGTAGCTATTAAATTCCATAAGAAAGAAGCCTTTGTCATAGCCCAAGGCTAAATCCAGTCACAAGGGACAGTTTGTGCCAGAAAAGAAACAAACAAAAAAAGATTTAACCACAGCAGCATTCTTCGGGCCCTGGGTAATCAGCAGGGCCTATTTTTATTTTATTTTATTTTATTTTATTTTTATTTATTTATTTTTTTTTTTAAAGGAAAGGAAAGAGAGAATTCCTCCAGATACATCATTTGATTTTAAGTTTGACCGGAGATGAAGGCCCTACTCAGCCATCTTTGCTGGGCCTTAGTCCACCCCCCTCTTCCCCTTCTTCATGACCTCATGCCTCCCTCCTGCAGGTTTGGAACCCCTTGAGCCTGAAAGGAAGATGCACAGACCCAAGCACCATAAGTAACTAAAGGCTTTGCTTCTCAGGGAAACGTTCTGGCCACCCCGTTTGGGAAATAAGCCATGCTTGGTGTAGCATAGGCCTCTGGATTCCACTCCAGGGGGTCTTTTGGGAGAGGCTGCATTCTCATTTCTCCAGACCTGCTGTGGAAGCAACTGGTCAACATCCCAGCTGCCTCCCAATCTCTCCACTGCAGAGACACCTCTTCTATGGCACCTTTTCCCCGCCAGTGCACTCTCCTCCTCCTATGAGTCACTAGATCTAGCCCCCAATACATGCATCTCCTAAGACACTTGTTTGACCACTCCATTCCTCTTAGCCCCCATCTGGGCTCCCCTACTTTCAGTAATGCCTGTTTTTTTTCAGTTTCTCACATGTTCCCCATCCCCATTTCTCTGCCTCCTTTACGCCAAATAGTCGGCAGCTATATCCTGCTTCCCCCGAATAGGAACAACGCTGCAGGAGCAGAAGCTCAGTGCCTGGAACGGTGCGAAATGTACTTCCCCCAAATGCCCTGTTTACAGACCACCTTCCACTCCTCCCTCCATTAAAACACGTGCATTGGGGAGGAGGAGGGCGGTCACTTCTCAGTCACCGGAGCAGGGATGTAGGCTAGGTTGGAGAAGCCTGGCTTCTGGAACGCTCAGCTGGTGAAGTAAAGGAAAGAGAAGGGTCCCTTTCTGAACCTCAGCAGGTGCTTGAGGCCTATACTGATCCCCTTTCTCACGTTGGATAGTACTTCATGAGTAGACAGTGGGTTTGTCTAGGCTGGGAAAATGTATCGTGTTAAAAAAAAACAGTCTCAAATATGACTGCCCTTGGTGTGGACAGTCACAGGGAGGTAGAAGTTTCCATAATGGACCAGGCCAGTGGAACCAGCAAACCCAGTGTCCTGTCGGAGAGCGGCCAGCACCAGATGCTTCAGAGGAAGGTTCACGAAACCCTGCAGGAGGCAATTGTGTGATAACCAGCCCCTCAGGGGAAGTTTCTTCCTGACCCCTGGTATATAGAGTTTGTTTAAACCCTGAAGCATGGGGGTTTATAGCCCTACCCAAACTGTTTATTTTTTGGTATGTACTCTAGTGCTTGATATTCTTCTTAGCCATCTAAATGTCCAACCCCTGTTTGAATCTTACTGAGCTCTTGGCCTCAATGGCATCATGTGGCAATGAGTGACACTGGTTGGTTGTACCTTGAATGATCAGTTGTGAAATTGCCACCTTTCAGTGTCATCCATGTCCTTTTGCGAGAGAGGCTGAATAGAAGATCCCAAGCTGTATACGTCTGTCATGTTCAAAAATATGCTGGCTGGTCATGGTTTAAACCCCTTTTGAGGTTCATGAAAGAGAACATTTGTGCAATAAAGTACTACCTGACATGGGTAAGGTGACCCATTCTGGTCCTCACTGGTTAGAGCCGGTCCAAAATTTTCATCAAAGTTTCTCTTGTAAGAAAAATGGGTGATGAGAGGCAGTGGGTTCAGTCTGACTTTTATGATCAATAATAATAGCTGGTTGGGGGAGAGGAGTGCGGGGGGGGGGGGGGGCGGGAGAGGGGATCTCAACAAAATCGTTTCCAACCCAAAAGAGGAAAACATTTTTTGGATGAACGTTTTTGCAAAAGTGTTTCATTTTTTTTTTATGGCTCCTTTATTGATCTCTAAAAGCCTGGTTCCTACTGACCATCAGCCAAAGCAGAATGGAGATGACCTTACTGGATGTGCCACAAATATGGAAAAACAAGAATTTAAAAAAAAAAAAGAGAGAGAGAGAAAAATTATAAAGAGGGAGAAGAACCATAGGGAGAGCAACAGTTAATAATGGTGCAGTTGCTGCTTCCCTCTTCTCCAACACTAGGTGGTAATGTCTTTGTTCCTATCATGTATTGTAGTTCTCAGCTGATTTGGGGCTACTTCCTAATCAGGGAAGGGATAGAACAGGAACACTGGTAGGAAGCAAAATGAACTTTTTGCAGATTTCTTCACTACAGAAGCTAATGTTGAAATACAGACCCTAGGGCTACTCTTTGTGCCAGGACGGCAAGGCACAGGCAAGCCGTCAAATAGGTGAACAACTTACACTGCATTGTAATAAATTACAAAGACCAGATGGTATTTATTAGGGTTGTGAAGTACTAGGAAATAAATAAGCTAGCGGAACTATTAAATATATAGATTATATATCTCATTAAATGAAATATTTTCTCAAGCACTGTATGGTCTGGGGAACGGATTGCAACAGGATATAGAAGCAAATAGCTTAGAAAGATTAAAAAAAAATTATACCAAGGTTAATGTTATAAGGGTTACCAGCTCTCTTGCTTTAGGGCAAAAGTTGACCACCAGCTGGAGTCAGGAAGGAAATTTTCTTCTCCTGGTACTGCGAAGTGTGGTATTGCAGTTAGATGGCTTATGGGGAGTTATTTCATATGACACTAGCCAGTGCCAAACACAAGATACTATACTTATTGGATGTCATAGGGTGACCACCGCCTGGGGTTTCCTCCTATGGCAGGCCTGGACACAATGTGCACACCTGCCTCAGTTTCCCCTTGGAATCTACCTTTGCATAGTAATGTTGTCTCTCTTAGTGGCAAATTCAAACCCTTTTATAATCAAGTCAGATGTCAGAATCCGCAGATCCCGCATGGTAAAACAGTTCTTCTCAAAACCCAAAGTAAAGTCAAGTTTCAGAGTAACAGCCGTGTTAGTCTGTATCCGCAAAAAGAAGAACAGGAGTACTTGTGGCACCTTAGAGACTAACAAATTTATTAGAGCATAAGCTTTCGTGGACTACAGCCCACTTCTTCGGATGCATATAGAATGGAACATATAATGAGGAGATATATATACACACATACAGAGAGCATAAACAGGTGGGAGTTGTCTTACCAACTCTGAGAGGCCAATTAATTAAGAAAAAAAAAAAAAAAAAACTTTTGAAGTGATAATCAAGCTAGCCGAGTACAGACAGTGTGATAAGAAGTGTGAGAGTACTTACAAGGGGAGATAGTCAACGTTTGTAATGGCTCAGCCATTCCCAGTCCTTATTCAAACCGGAGTTGATTGTGTCTAGTTTGCATATCAATTCTAGCTCTGTAGTCTCTCTTTGGAGTCTGTTTTTGAAGTTTTTCTGTTGTAATATAGCCACCCGCAGGTCTGTCACTGAATGACCAGACAGGTTAAAGTGTTCTCCCACTGGTTTTTGAGTATTTTGATTCCTGATGTCAGATTTGTGTCCATTAATTCTTTTGCGTAGAGACTGTCCGGTTTGGCCAATGTACATGGCAGAGGGGCATTGCTGGCACATGATGGCATAGATCACATTGGTAGATGTGCAGGTGAACGAGCCCCTGATGGTATGGCTGATGTGATTAGGTCCTATGATGATGTCACTTGAATAGATATGTGGACAGAGTTGGCATCGGGGTTTGTTACAAGGATAGGTTCCTGGGTTAGTGGTTTTGTTCAGTGATGTGTGGTTGCTGGTGAGTATTTGCTTTAGGTTGGGGGGTTGTCTGTAAGCGAGGACAGGTCTGTCTCCCAAGATCTGTGAGAGTAAAGGATCATCTTTCAGGATAGGTTGTAGATCTCTGATGATGCGCTGGAGAGGTTTTAGTTGGGGGCTGAAGGTGACAGCTAGTGTAAAGTCAGGTTACAGTTCAGCAGCTCTTCATCCCTTTCCAAGGTCCCCCACCCGAGAGTCATTAACCACTCTGTCTCGGTTCCTCTAGCCCCCGGTCCAGGGCCCCACTCTCCAGGCCTGTCTGACTGAGCGTTCCAAAACCTGTTTCTTTCCCACGCATCTTCCCCCTGTGGCCCCAATTCAGGTCTCCTGCGACAAATCTCCCTCAGTGTTCCACTCGGTTAGGCCTCTCTGCCCTGCTGCTGGGATCTGTGGTGCAGCACTGGTTCTCTTGTTTTGAGTTCAGCTTCTCCTAACCAGGCAGGTTCTTCCCAGCGGCCTGGCACAAGCCCTCCTTTGACTTACTAGAGCTTCCCCAGCTCTGATCAGTTCTCACATCAACCTCTTGCTTTTCCCAATGGCTCGCTAGATCCCCTCGCTGGTCCTCCTCCCTGGGAGTCTCCTTTTTCACTCAGGCATCTCTTGCCTGCCCATCTTTCTCTGTGTTGATGCTTTCAGCCAGCTCTGACGCACCCAATCTTTCTCCCCGGTGACATCCGGACGGTTGGTCTGTTCATCTTGCGATGCCCATGCTTCTGGAACTGCCGATATCTGACTCGGGAGATGAGGAAGTAGGTTGTCACTTTGTCCGTCAGAGAATTCAAACTAGAGACCGCTGTAAAGGGGTCTGATTTCAGAATGTGTCCTCGGCGCTGACTGAAAATATGCCTCCATGGCACTATTTCCGTGTGGGCACCCAAAATCAAGAGTGGCTTTTAGGAATCTTGGCCCTAGGTCTAGGTCAGGGGTGGCCAAAGTTACTGGTCTTCCAAGCCACATACGACCATCTTCAGAAGTTCGAGAGCCAGGGTACAGCTGCCGGAAGCCAGGGCTTGCGGGTTCAACCTGCTCCCGCTGAAGTCCCGAGCCCTGACAGGTGCACCCCACAGGGCTGAAGCCCCGAGACTTCCCTGCCCTCTGGGCAGAAGCCCTTACCACGCCACCCAGCTTCAAGGCAGAGGTCCTGAGCTTCCCCACCCCAGTCTGGTAGGTGGAGAATGAGGAGGAAGTGGGGGGCTCCGTGAGCCACACTTTAATGGTTAACTGAGCCGTATGTGGCTTGCGAGCCACCCCGGTCTAGGTGATCTACGCTCCAGTCCTTTGAAAAGTGCCTGTGCCTCACAGAACACCGAAGCTGCAGCATTAACAGCCCCATCAACTGGATAATGGGAAGAAGTTCAGCAAATGAAACCTGTAGTGTGAGCACTAGGAAAGGGAAGTGGTTGAATCCCCCATCTCTGGAAATACTGCACCTTAAGGTAGGCCAAGTATTTGAACGTTGGGGGGGGCGTGCAATCTTGCCATGGTGGCGGTGGGGCGTGATGTTTTTTTCCATCTTTAAGCTGTGTAACTGAGCATCCCTACAGTGCAAACAGCCAGATTTTTTTCTCCCATCTTAAATCAGATTTGGAATGAAGGGAAAATCCATTCATGTGGTTTCTAGCTGGCTGAGATCTGGCATTTTCATTTCATCATGAATCCCGCTGCACTGAGCCAAAGCCCATCTGGCTCGGCCTGCTGCTTTTTCGTACCTGGTGTGTGTTTCTGAAGTTCTTAACTTGAAGGCTTGTGTGTGTTGCTGAGCTTTGGCCTGGGGAGATCGGGGCTCAGTTCCCAGCCCTGGTGTCTGATCTCCCAGCTAGCACTCCCATGGGATGCGAGTACTCCGTCGTGGGAGTGACGGGAATGGCTTGTGTAACTCCGTGACCTATTTAGCTCATTTAGGAGCGGGGCTGACCCAGGAAAGAGAGAGTGGAGACTTCACATTTTTCAGGTTTTTTTTCTAGAAGATGAGAACCAGACGGTGAAATTTTGTGATTTCTTTATTTGTATAACGGTAGCACCTAGAGACCCACAAGCAAGATCAGGATCGCAGTTGTTCTGGGCACCATACACACCAATCCAGGGAGACTGTGCCCGCTGCACACGCACACACACAATCATTATCCCAGTGTGACAGATTAGAAATCAAAGCCAAGTGGATGGATCTGTTTTCATGGAATAAAGGACTTGAGTCATTTGAGCTCGTGTGCGCAACTCTGTGGTGTTGTGTTTTCTCCTTCACTGCCCCCCACCCAAATACGCCCATACTTATTTAGAACTTATTAGTTCTGCGCTCGTCCGCCATGGCTTGTCTTACTATGAGTTGATACAGCGCCTAGGACAATGGGAACCTGATCGTGAGTGGGTTGTCGGGGTGCCGTGGTAACACAAACCATCAGTAATGTGAACGATGAACTGTCAGCTGCAATGGCAAAAAGTCGATTTAGATTTTTAGAAATCCGTTTAGTGTCATTAATCGCCAGAGCCGTTAGCAGCCTCAGGAAGGGGAAATTGTGTTTCTCTTTCTCCCCCAGTGTCATTCTCAATCTTTCTGTGCCTTTTCTAAATCTATTACACCTCTACCCCGATATAACACGAATTTGGATATAACGCGGTAAAGCAGCGCTCCGGGGGGGCGGGGCTGCGCACTCCGGCGGATCAAAGCAAGTTCAATATAACGGGGTTTCACCTATAACGCGGTAAGGTTTTTTGGCTCCCGAGGACAGCGTTCTATCGGGGTAGAGGTGTATAATTTCTGAGTTACTTGTGCGAGTGACACTCATTTACATCTTGCCATGAGAGTTGTCAAATCTGGGAAACAAAACCACCTGCTCAGACATGTCTTTCAAATGAAAGATCCTATTTAGGGTGTGTGTGTGTGTTTTGTATGAGAGAAAGAGATGTATACAGTGTGTGTGTGTGTGTGTTTTCTTTCTCATGATGACGGTGGTATTTCTCCCACTGTAACACAATGGACCCCATTCATCAGCCCGTTTGCTGGGAATACCGGCCTTGTTTTGAACTGCTGTGCCCACAGATAGTTTCCTGTCCAGCTCTGGTAGAACAGACAGCAGAGAGGCTACGAGTTGACAGGCAGACTTTGACTATGGCTTGGAAAATATTATTCCATGGGACAGGCCTCCCACGCTGTGTCTCTCAGGCTGGAAGCAAAAAATAGGCTTGATTAATGTACAGAGATTGAAACCAGGCAGAAATGTTACACTGTTGTTTTTGAATGAATGGAAATCATTGTGGTCTAAGACACAACAGAAGACTCACTGGATTTCTCTCTCTCTCTCTCACACTCACACACACTCTCTCACACACACACACACACACACACACACACACACACACACACTTCTCACTTTCTTGCTTAGCTAGATCAAAAGTGGGAGCTAATGAAGAAGCTGCTCCAGGATCAACCAAATGTGGAGATAGCTGGCCTCCCTATAAGACGGAGAGCACGCGCTCAGCAGTTCCACTGGGTTTAGAGTGTGCCTAGAAATGCTTAATGGGGAAGAATACATATTGCTGTTCATATGTCCCACGGGGGCTGGATTGGGGAATTCCACCTTTCCCTGAGATCTAAGGTTCTTCAGCCAGACTGCTATTTCCAGATCTCTAGCTTAAATCCTAGCATGGTTACTAAAATAAATTGCTGTAAGATGGTTATTAAGCGCCTTTTAATTAACATTCCCTGAGGTTACATTTTTTTTTAAAAGAGATGGTTGTTAGACGAACGTGTGTGTTTCTCAAGGAGAGGTTTTGCACAGTAAATATTTCCCCACGCTGTTCTGCAATGCAGCAATGTATTGGGAACGTTCACGAGTTTTGCAAGAGGTGAGAGCCTCTCTTTTTTAAAGGGTGGCATTAGCCCTTGAAAATCGAAGCGCGACCGTTAATCAAGATGTGTTTCAGGTTTATTGCATGTCTCTCACCTTGGGGAAGCCATGCAAACCCTTTGCTCATTAGGTCACGGATGGGAATGACATCTGATCTCTTGAGTCTTTTCAATTCCTTTTGAAATGAATTTTATGCTAGTTTGACATCCCTGGAGCCTGATGTTCTCATAATGAGCCAAGCAGCAGATATGGGACAAAACGCTTCCTCTGTCTGCCCTGCCATGTTTCTTGGTACTGACCTGGAGTGGCTGCCTCCAGTGATGATAACCAATTTTACATGGTCTGTTCAGTCTTTGGCTTCTGCTGAGACTACCAGGAGTGGGCCAGCTAGTGCCGTATGTGGACACCTGCATTGAGACCGCAGACATTGGATGGTGATAGTGTTCAGTCATTGCTGACTTGAATTGTATTTGCATCATTGACCTAGAAGTGAGAGGCCCCATATCCTGTTTTTGATCCATGGAGCTTCTAACTCTGAGCAACTGCCTCTTCGTAGTGTCCTTGCCAAAAAAAAAACCTCCTGCTCTCAGCTTGCACGAGGAAGCCCTTAATTTATGTCGGTGGGAGTTGCATGGACTCTCGTACCTTTTAACCTGCCCTGGCCTAAACATTGTGTTAATTCCCACAGAGGAGATGCATGAAAAATAGCAGGGAGGGAATCTCGTATTTAACACACACAGCAGTTTCCACGTGTTTGGATTGTCTGGTGCAAATCATTTAAATACAGGTTTCAGAGTAGCAGTCGTGTTAGTCTGTATCCGTAAAAAGAACAGGAGTACTTGTGGCACCTTAGAGACTAACAAATTTATTAGAGCATAAGCTTTCGTGGACTACAGCCCACTTCTTCGGATGCATACCTGTTATATATATAGTTAATATATCGTTAAGACGCGATATATTGATCCCCGAACGCGCTCACTGTCGACTCCGGAACTCCACCAGAGCGAGCGGCGGTAGCGCAGTCGACGGGGGAGCCGAGGCCGTCGATCCTGCGCCATCTGGACGCTAGGTAATTCGATCCAAGATACTTTGACTTCAGCTACACTATTCGCGTAGCTGAAGTTGCGTATCTTGGATCGATTCCCCCCCCCCCCCAGTGTAGACCAGCCCCAATGGTTTTCTAAATCCCACCAGTGGATGCCTTGATTGGCATTTAGGGAAACAAGTACCTGATTTATGCCTGAGAGCAGATTTAAACACTACAGTCAATGGGATTCCGATGTTGCCTCCTTGTTTGGAAAGCAAGTTGCCTGTTATTAAGCAACTGAGAAATGAGGGGTTTCTAATGCAAAATCACTGACTCAATTTTATAGCAATAGATGCCCTACTCTTAACCTGGATAGGTAGCAGTTGATAAATAAGTGCGCTCCTCCCTACAAAGTCCTCGCAAATTCTTTCTTTGTCCTTAAGAAAACAGTTTTCATTGTAAACAGAAATTAAGCTGTAAGTTGGTCATTACAAGAGGGAAGCAGAATGGCTGGAAATTTAAAGTGTGTCTGGAAAGCAAGACAGGGCAAGCTTGAAAATGCTTCATCCTTGGGAGATCTGTTTACAACTATGTACAAGAAATGTGGTATGCAGTGTTTCTCTCCTTGCCTGGTTCTCTGAAGTTGAATATCTTCATAGGAGCCTTTTGCCGTCTGGGTTAGAATTTCCCAGTCTCTGATCTAAAGCATAGCAAAGGCAGCATAACAGAATACTCAATTCTTGGAGCAAGTGAGGTCTCGTAAAGCAGCTTCAAGCATGACCCCTAACCAAGGATTATGAGAACCTTGGGTTTGGCATAGCTGGGTTTTTTTTTTTCTTTCATTTCTTTTAAGTCTTTGACCGGGACAAGCAAACTTTCGGCCTTGACAAATGGAAGCCATGGCAGATTGACCATGACGTCTTTGGTTAATCTTATATCCCAGAAAAATTGTTACAGCGACATGGGTGAAGACAGCATGAGTAACTTAATCAGTGTGAAAACAAGCACAACAACATGTTCCAGCCTTATAAATTAACTCTCCCAATACGCGGTTCCTTGGCACTGGGAACCCAAACAAGCCAGTGCCAGCCATCGCTCCGTTCTGCCAATGTGAATCTAAACGTATTAGGGTTTTGTTTGCTTTCCTGCCAAACCTGAACTGCCTAGCACTGTTGGCAATATGGAGAAAAGCCGCCTTCTTTTTATTTTATTTTTTTACCATCTCGCCAGTGCTAGGAAGAGATAGGGCTTAGGTTTTCCTGATCCGTCAGCACCGGGGGCGGGGAATATAAACACAGGCAGGGATCAATCATTGTATTTTCTGTTCCCTGGTTCTGGACCGGAGAGCAAACCTTTTCCGGGTCCCGAAAACATTGAGTAGCTTTGAAGTTGCCCAGTAAAAGTTGTTCAGGCCACACATGTGGCCACCAGTGTAAAATGAGTTAGTTAGGATTTTTGAGGAAACTTCCCCAGTGTAGACTGCCTCTGGAGTGAGTCCATCAAGGGTCATCTTCCTATTTCCTTTGTCATGCTAACCAACTGCTCCTCCTCGCTTTCCCAGACACACTCATGGCTACTCATGTTTGCCACTTAAAACACAGGGGTTAATTCAGATGAGGGATGCATGGTTCCTTCCAGCAGTAACATTGTCATGTCCTACTGATGAACTGAAGGAACACTGGCCAAAGTGAAGGTATACCCATAGCCCCCCAGAAAAGGGGAAGCCATATCAGTTGTGCAATTGCGGTCAGGCGGAATTCCAGCTGAGCTCGGCAGATGATCTTGGCGGCCATGGATATCTTGAAAACTGTATCTTGGCCACACGACACTGATTATATTTGTTTCCAGGCTGTGGAACTCAGGGTGGGTCTTTCGCTCTTGTCTGTTAGTGTAATCTTGCACTCAATAAGCTTTGAGTTAGATGCCCAGTTATCATTCATTTTTTGGGACCTTTTCCAGGGCTATAGGGGCAGCAGACAACCGGCCTTCAAAGAGGACCGCTTTGAATGGCAAATAATGGACCATCTCATTCCATTTATTGCAGTCTCGTGAGCATTGCCGTCATTTCAGTTTTATCATTGTGCGTATCTGAGTCATGACACAGGTGCTGTACCTGCTTGTCAAGGCTTCTTCTAAAGAGAGCTTCCTTTCATTTCATTTTGATTGCAGTGGTTTCCTGGATCCCCCGCAATATTTAAGGGACAGTAGTAATTTCCAAAAGGTAAATTAGTCATAGCAGATTGTTCTGAGCTAACGCTTCGCATTACTGTGAGGGGTAATTTGCTGTCTTGACATAGGGAGTATTATCTCTCTCTCTGTACTCAAAATATCATAGACTCGAGTTGCTCGTGGGCATCTATTTTGGAGCGCCTTAATGTTGTTCAAGATGGTGAAACTGAGGCACAGATTTTTTTTTCCAAAGAGACTAATGACTGGGCGCCTCCATTTTTGAGTGCCTAATTGGAGACATCATTAAGGAGAGCTGATTTTCAGAAGAAGGGTGCTTGGTGCTTTTAGAAATTCAGGCCCCTCTGAAGTATCTGAAGTTGGGTGCTCAAAATCACTGAATGCTGTTGAAAATCTTAATCTAAGCGGCTTGCTGAAAGCCACATGGTCATTGGCAAAGCTGGGGTAGGACCCAAGTTGACTAGACAACCCCACTTCTGTCTGGTTCAATCTGGCATCTCTGAATTTATTGCTGGCAGCAGCTATCACACTGCTAAGTGATCTCACCAGTGATTGGAAATGTGGTGGCAGCATTTATTTTTCTTTCTTTGTACGTACGTGTGTATGTGTGTGTGTGGTGTGTCCCATCTGTCCTGAGCATCTGTGTGTATCTGCTCAGGGGCATTTCAGAAACTATTGATGGAGGAGGGAATCAGCATCTCACTCAGCTCTCATACTCACTGGGCATGTGTGCGTCTGGGCATGTGTGCATCTGACACACACTCACTCACTCACTCTGGATCAAACAGGTGGGGGGAAAGCGGAAGGGTTAGTTCGGTGGATTTCCAGGTGTTGGTGACTGTGGGAACTCTTCAGGGTATGTTTGTACAGAGTGAAGTCATATGGGAGAACTGGTGACCTCATCTTTTGTGTGTGCGTTGTAAATTGTCCAGGCGATGCTCCTGCACTCAGATTGAGTTGGCAGCCGGTATTTATGCCTGTGTCAAGAGAGGAGAAGTCTCCAAAGTTATTTGTGAGAGTCCCTAAAATGTGTCTCTGTACTGGGCTGTTGGCTGCAAACCCTTCACTAGGCATTTGCAGTCGCCTCACCAGTTCGTGTAGAGACTCTCCCACCCAGGCCCCGCAAGTGTCTGGACAGAGCATGCTTTTCGGTTCATTTGTAATACTCATGAAAGTGAGGAACTGATACGCTGGCTGTCGACCTTCTACCAAATTCTATTCAGCCTATGTGGAAATCATTTATCATCGCGTTCTTTCCGGAAAGTAATTTTATCCTGGGATGGGCGGGGGAGGGGGTAGACTGACAAGACAATGCAGGAAGTGGATTTTGGTTCCTTTGCTTGACAGCTATGATTTGACTCTACAAAGGACCTAGAAGCAGAGTCTGAACAATCTGCAATATTTGCGTTGCCTAGGAACGTCCTTCGCTCCTCAGCGGCTTCTCTTGGTGCTTTTTCCGGCTCCTGGACATTTCAAACTCCGGGAGGTTGAGTCATTGTTTGTTTGGCGCTAACTCTGGGTTGGCTCAGTGATGCCTGTTCATGTGGATTAGCCTGAGACTCCAGCACTGCTTGGAACCGTTGCCCAAAAATCATTCAGAAGGGCAAGGGCAGTACTTCACTTCTGCTGTAATGAGATCCTAGAGGGCAAACAGGCTTTCAGCCATAGTCCTTCCCAGGCAGGGCCGGCGTTAGGCTGATTCCCCCGAATCGGGCCCCGCGCCCTAAAGAAGAGCGCCTAACTTAGGCGCCTTTTTAATTTTTACTCACCCGGCGGCACCCGGGTCTTCGGCGGCGGGTCCACCACTCGCTCCGGGTCTTCGGCGGCATTTTGGTGGCGGGTCCTTCAGTGCCGTGGCAGACCCGGAGCGCCGCTGGGTGTGTCATCCCTGCCGGAGCCCCGTCGAAACTATTCGAATCAGGCCCCGCACGTCCTAAAGCCAGCCCTGTTCCCAGGTCACAGCATTCTACCATTTTATGCCTTTTTGTCATGCTCTAATCTACAAAATACCATCCCCTAGAGCTCTGCCAGGTCCTGGATTGACATGCTTTCCCCTCACCAGAGAGAAGAACTCGGTACAGAGACAACCAATGGACAATCATCTCTGTGTTTCCCAGCACTGCAGAGCGCAGCGTGAGGTTCACTTCCCGAACTGGGACTTATTGCCTAATGTAAATCCCAGAATGATCAGCCTTCCCGTTTTCACCCACACAGATCAGTCCCAGAGGGGGCTGTTTCCCAAACCACCGTTCAGCACAGTTAGAGCCAGATTGTCTGGATGAGGATCTGTTTGTGGTGTCTTTACCTTGGTCTGGAAGTGTCCGTGCAACGCACACATACAGACGTGCATAGTGACCCCAGACCCTATGTAAAGCAACTCAGCAACATTCACATCAATGGGTGATGCTTTAGCCGCAGAACTTGAAACCAATTGTGCTCCATGGTGGTGGGCAACGACTGTGTCTTATCCCCATTTGGTTCGGGGAGTCCCTGCTCTGATCCCAGAAGCTCCTTAACCTTTCTTCCCCACTGAAAGGGAAGTCAAGTAACAGGACTTTTAATGTGGAGTTCATGTGCCCTCTCTCCACTTAGGGAGAATTGCTTTGGGAGCCATCCAGTGCTTTCCTGAAGGGGTTTTCCAGCTCTTGAACGTTTTCCGCCCGGGTTATAACTAATCCACTTAAATGCTTTCATAAGTTGTGTCAGCAGCAAAAGGCCAAACTGTAAAAGATGTCTCCACAATGGGAAATGACCTAAGGTGTTGGGAGCAAGAGGTGTGTAACACTCTTCTACAGCAGTGGTTCTCAAACTTGGGCCGCCACTTGTTCAGGGAAAGCCCCTGACGGGACGGGCCGATTTGTTCACCTGCTGCGTCTGCAGGTTCGGCCGATCGCGGCTCCCAGTGACCGTGGTTCACCGCTCCAGGCCAATGGGGGCTGCAGGAAGTGGTGTGGGCCGAGGGACATGCTGGCCGCCCTTCCCGCAGCTCCCATTGGCCTGGAGCGGAAAACCATGGCCAGTGGGAGGCACGATCGGCCGCACCTGCAGACGCAGCAGGTAAACGAACCGGCCCAGCCCGCCAGGGGCTTTCCCTGAACAAACGGCGGCCCAAGTTTGAGAACCACAGCTCTAGAGCTTACGTTATTCTTTAAGGCTTCCAAGTGGTCCTGGTGCCTGGACAGTTATCACCCCCATTTTACAGCTGGGGAAACTGAGGTGCGAATTGACTTGCCCAAGGCCACGCTGGGAGTCAGTGTCATGTATGGTTAGACCTTCTAATTCAATCCTCTTCCTAGTAGACCATAGAGTTGCTGTGCTCAGAGATAGTCCTAAGTGAAAATACAGAGCTGGGGAAGCTAAGTGGAGTAGGGAATGAACAACTTCCACCAGCTGTTAACCCTTTGAGGCCTGGTGTTGAAAGGCTATTAGCCAAGATGGTCAGGGATGCAACGCCATTCGCTGGATGTCTGTAAATCTCTGACTGCAAGAAGCTGGGACTGAACAATAGGGGATGGATTGCTCGATAAATTGCTCTGTTCCGTTCATTCCCTCTGAAGCATCTGGCACTGAGCTCTTTTGGAAGACAGGATATTGGGCTAGATGGACCATTGGTTTGATCCAGTATGGCCATTCTTATGTTGTTAGGTGAGAACTGAAGTGCAGTGGCAGAACTGTGAGCATAACCCTGAGACTGGAATAACAGTGATGGAATCTATGACCCCAAATACCCTGTTTCAGTATCCTGTTTCATGCTATTGGGTCAGCTAGACTTCTGCCTTAAGCCCAAGTGTCTGTTTCAGCAAGGCTTTCTGTAGCGGGTTTGGGGTGCGAACCCCTGAATAGGTTAAACTCAATCACATGTTCCACAGTAAGTTAACACAATCTCTCTAACTCCTGCTTTGATCTACAAAGTGCACCAGCTCTTCTTCTTCTTTTTTTTTTTTAAAGCCATTATCCATGTTTATTTTATCAAGATAAGACTAAATAAGGCTCACTTTCAACAAGGGATCTAGTCTTTGCAGCCGGAGTGGCCCATTCCTCTCCTTAGCGGCGTGGATTAAAAATAAACTCTCAGAGGAGAGGAAACAATTTGAATGAAGACATTGTTACTGTACAAGCTGTGAGAATAGGGCCTTTTTACAGCTACATCTGTTAGTAAATTGTCTGGTTCCAGGCTTTAGGGTTGCATAATACAGTTTGCTGTAGTCTCTTTCACATTCTTCTCCTGGCAGGGGAATATGCACATTCTTAAAGGGAGTAGGAGGAAAGTCCTGTTTATTTTAGTTTAGCTCTGTTTTAGATAATTGTTTTAATTTCCAGCTTCCCCGTGTATTTAAGTTGGGAAGTTTGGGAATAGTTAGATATCCCAGTACACGCTACAGCCCTCCACCATCACTCAGGGTGAGTACAGCTGTGAGCTTTTCTAGTGTAGATTCGGCCAGAGAGATAAGAGGCAGAGAAAAATGGCAGAGCCCTGGTGATGGATGGTGCACAGCCCATAGACCTCTGGAGCTGAAGAGAGGTGGGCGGGAAGGGAGGCTGGTCTTCCAGATAAGGCACTAGAGTCTGCATGGCCTGGGGACTTAACACCCGGGTAAATATAAACCTTCTGTGGGGACCAGCTTTGAATTCCATCCTGGGGCTGCTCTGGCAGCCCCAACGCACACGCGACAATCCATCCCTCTCAAGTTTGAGCTGGCAAACACTTTGTCGCTTGTTCATGGTTTTTGGATTTTAACCAAATGCTAAATATAGCCACGTGCAGTCAGCGTTCAACAGAAAAGCAGAGAGGTGCAGTATTAATAGCCCAGCACCAGGCCTGGTAAAGGAAATTGCCAGGCAGCCGATTAGCGAGGTGCATGTCTTTGCTTCTGAGGGCCGTTGGCACGGAGGTTATTGTAGCGTCTCCCCCTTCTTCACTCAGGGTTTCTCACTGAAAATGTGGACTCCCTCGGTTAGATGTGGTGGGGAGGGGGCCGCAGTCCAGAGGGGGCCAATCAGTTTCTTGTTGGTTCAGCTGACTCCATCAATGGGCCCTTTGGTTTAGTCACAGGTGGTCATATGGCCAAGAGCTTAGCTAAATCAAAATGTTATTTCAGATGGTTAAGAAAAGAGAGAATACACACACACACACACCCTCTTTCTCCCCCTTTATTGAGCTTTGGTTCCTTTTCAGGCTATTTTCATCCAGTGATGGGAGAGGAATAATAGTGTAGTTATTAGCTGACCTCATCTTCTTCAGCTTACTTTGGGCTCTCTTTTTTCTTCTCTTTAAAGCGATAACTGTCTCTAGCATTGTGATCTCAGTGATGCTGGTATACATTGAGATTAACTCCATTGACACTAGCCCCTAACCCAATACGTTTTCTTAGTACTTCGTTCTGCACGGGAGTACTTCCCAAATTGAGCGCTGCTGCTTTTTAAGGTGGTCTTAGAACAGCAGGTCTCAGGGCAGGGTGTGCAGCGGTTGTTTGGTATGTTACCAATGAATACCATTCCAATTGCATTACATCCCATCAGTGAGGCAATTCTAACTGTATTCAATTCCAGTATTGCATGGTAGCTACATTTCCTGGGAAGGCCTTCCAGCAATTATAAAAGCAGATGGGAAAATAGTCATTGAATTGTAGGTCATAAGTAAGAAGTGGGGGGGGGGAAGAAAGACGGGAACTAAGCTAATTATTCAGCCATGACATTTGCATCAATTTTTTATGTGAAGTGTGTTTGATTGAAAGATACATGGAAAGGGGACAGGGTTAACTTCTTTTGTATGAAGCTATGAACGTTAATTGGCAGGTACTACGGGGATTCTTTGTCAGTGGGTCATAATCCCAACTCTGCTGTTAGACCACCCAGTCTATATGTGTATTTTCTTTTAAAAAGAAATATTTTAATAACCTTTATATGCGCCCTCCAGCTCTGGAGCTACCCAGCATCAATGCAGCCACATCATTAAACTGCACTTTGTGTGGCTGTGCCAATAGGAACATTTATTTTCTATTAAAAAATGTAAATTTGGGTGGAGAATTCCATGGACCTACGCAGTTTAAAATGGAGTTAGCATGATCTCAAATGAAGGGCCTGCTACAGTTCCTAAAAATATTCCGAACTAATCACTTTTTTGCTCCTTTGTCTGAGCGGTTGAATTTGAGTGAACCCTTTATTTACCTGGAAGGAAGGCCATTGTCTTTTCACGGAAATTCAAATGATATCTTTTTGGGGCACACGTGAAAATCCAGTCGTGATCGTGCCAATTTAGCTGAAACGATACGTCTGGTGTGCTGCAGTCCTAAATTGCAATGCATCGGCGGAGCTGTCCGTGGGGCAGCCCAGGAATAAACTAGCCGGAGATGTTGCAAGTTTAGCATTGGTGCAGAGAGAAGGCAAGTGATCCAAGACAGGAATACCAGGGTTGAGCTGCAGTGGCAGGGATCATGGAAGAAGCTTCTGCTCTTCAGACTTCACTTTAATTTGAGAAGGCAATTGAGGAGAATGAACTAGTGCTCTGTTTGCTCCTGACCTGTAGCATCCCCTGCTCACATGATCCTTGTGGTTGTCCAAATCTCTGCATGGAAGTACAGCTGCATTATGTACAATTGGAGATGAAATACTTGTAGCCGAAAGAACTCCTGTGTTTTGAACCAGTAGGTGGTTCTGATTCCAAATGCTTCAGTTCCACCACCACCTTCTGAATCTATCTCTGGTCCCTGATGCCAAGACATTTATTCTTCCTGGATCCTGCCTCTGCCACTCGGAGGCTTGTTGGTTAAATAGCCCCGTAGGTGTATGTGGCACCTTACAGGTCAAATGAAAAAAATCAAGGCAGCTGCCCTGTAGAATTTACAGTTTGAGTGGGTTGAAAACACAAGATGACCTGTCTCATGATCTGTGTATATTTACTACATTAGGAATGTATCCATGGAAGAGTTGAAAAGCAACTGTCACTCTGTGGGCTCTCTCTCCCCTCTCCCCCCCCCCCCAAGTTATCTGTGAATGCAGGAGTGGGTTACTTAAATTAGCTCTGTGAGCCGGATCAACTATCTGTGTGTCATTGGTTGCAAGAACAAGTCAGCCTCTTTTCCCCCCCTTCCTTCTTTCCCATCTGCAATTTACCTTTGTAGAAGTCTGTGCAGTATAAATTGGCTACTCTGCCGTTGGGAGAAGTGAAGTTAGCCGTACCAGAAACTAGACACCACCCCCCAGAATACCCGGAGAGCATCCTGCCACCTACATCCCAGCACCAAGTGGATGAAAAGGAATGACCTTTTCTGTGCTGGCCTTCAAACCTTATGTGGGAACTGACGTTTAAACTCTATTTCACTTGTGCTAGGGCACTGGGGCAAAGGTGAAAGGGGCCCAAAATCCCAAGGCTCAATTTAGGACATGCGCTGCATTTGGTGAGCAATCACACCAGATGAATTATGCACACTTGTCTGGGGACAGCCCACAGGTCCTGCAGTATGTTTGAATGCAAAATTCACTGGATAATTTCAAAGAACAAATCTGCAAAAAATCACAGCTAAGTCAATAAAAGGGTTAAACTACCCACAGCGATTCCCTTTTTAGGTGGAGTGGGAGATTTTATTTTATTTTGCTTTAAGTCAACAAATTGTTCCAAAGCGTCTGCTGTTGGGATTTAAAGTAGCTCTTTATCGAGTAGGACAGAGATTGGGCATACATACCTTGAAGCCACTTGGAGCAATTCTACAACAGTATCTGTCAACAAGTCACCCCTGTTTCATAAACATTTTATGAAGCATCCCACAGAGAGCTTTTTTTAAAAGTTATTTTCTCTCTCAAGTACGCTGTTGGCTGTAGAAACCAGACATTTTGGTCCCAGGTATAATGTGCCCAGACACTGCAGTGATGGATGCCTTAGAAACACCATGTAATAACAATTTGCACTCACCATATATAGCAGCTTTAATCTGAGACTTGCAAAGCTTTTTGCAAGCATCATCTTATGGGAGGTAGCCAAATATTACCCCCATTTTACAGACACATTGAATGACTTGCCCAAGGTCACCCAGGAAGGTCCGTTTCCAGGGCAACCTAGAGATCCTGATTGCCAGGCCTCTGTTCTTACTGCTAGCCCTGTGCAGAAGACCTCACTAGGTTTTCTTTCATTCTCTCCTCAAGTCTTAGTGGAACAATCCCCTGTTACACACGGTGTTCCCATGCCAGTCAAAATCAGAGGGCTAGTGATCTGACTGCTCATCCCCTAATGCTTTACAATTTTTTCTGAAATGCCACAGAGGCATATTTGTAAGTTGGTGGCGATAAAATGTCAGATCCAATCAGTCTTATAGACTAACCCATTAGTGACTTCTGAAGAATTAGTAGTTAATTTTCCCCAAAGGCCAGGGCAAGCCATTCTCCAACTTCTCACTTGAGTGAGAGAAAATTTCAGCACAGCCAGGCCTGCTTTATCAGAATGATCTTGTTACCTCCTGTGATCAGGGTCCTGGCGGGCAGCGTGCTGAGGTCGCTCAATTAGGGTGAACTGCAAAGAATGGGGCAAACAAACCCCAAAGCTGGTGGATAATTCAATACTTAGATTTACCAAGCCAGCACTAAACCGCTTCTGTTATACTCAGAAGTTCAAACAACGCAGTTCCCTAGAAGCAATATAGCCTCAGGCCTCCATCCAGGTACCCACGTCAAATATGATGAAGATTTCTGAAAATCTTATTTCATTATATAAAAGAAAAGGTTCTACCGATCCCAAAGGATCAGACACATTACCTCCCAGGTTATTGACTATTCCAGATCTTACCCAAATACATGCATACAGCCAATTCTTAATAACTAAACTACAATGTATTTAAAAAAAAAAGGCGAGAGCGAGAATATGGTTAAAAGATCAATATACATACAGACATGAGTTCGGTTCTTGAGGTTCAGATTCATAGCAGAGATGGTGAGCTTTGTAGTTATAAAGAGTTCTTTCAGAAATAGTTCATAGGTTATAGTCCAATGTCCAGTATCATTCCAGGGTGTTCCACCTTCGGACTGGGATCTCAGTCCTTATGGCTTAAGCTTCCCCTGTATGAAGCCTCAAGCAGATCTGAGATAAAAAGGATCAAGTCCCAAGGATCTTTTATATAATTTCAGGTGGTCTTTGACAAGTTGGAGTTCCTCAAGGAACAATAGGCTCTTATTTCCTAAGCATCGTTGTTAATTATTCATACAGATTAGCATAAGGCAGTCTATTGCCGGTACTTAGCTATACGAATTAACATAAGACAATAGCCAGTTCCTTCACCATTCACTGATTATTTGCTATACATTTCAAGGAGAGATGCATGCAGAGATATCCCATGTTTACACTTCATTTAAATGCTAGGATGTTCTTTTGACCTTTGAATTATCCGAATACAGCATAGACAGGGACCCTTGGTTACATTGTTCACCATTATCTATATATATGTAAATACACAAAAACACAAACGTTCTCTCCCCATGTCTTTAAGGGTTGAATATGAGTCATTTATTTTGCAGGATGTTTAACTCTTTCTGGCCATGCGTCACAATTCCATTGACATTTGGCTAAAACATTCAGTTGACTGAGATGAAAAATCGCTGAGGTAAAGGGACTGTAATTATAGGGTCACTTGGGAAGATCCGTCAGCTTGATTCAGCAAAACACAAGCACTGGGTTGGTTGCATGCTTGAAGTTAAGTGCATACTTAAATGCTTTGCTAAACTGAGGATGTAGTTCTGTAGAGCCTAAACACAGTGGTGTGACATTTTGTGTGTTGAATACTGAGGAATATGAACAGTAAAAATTAAACAACATATACCAGGGATGGACACTAAATACTGTAATACTGGTTTGTAATGTTAAAGCTTTTGAGAAGAATTCTTTTAAAATGTCCAGGACACTAAACAAATAGAAATGCTTAATTTTATTATGAAAAATATGCACCCTTCTCTTGAACTAATCTTAAGATTCCGTGTGTGTGTCTACAGCTTTCAATTTATTTCTGTGGGGTGTGTGTGTGTGTGTGTGTGTGTGTGTGTGTGTGTGTGTGTGTGTGTGTGTGTGTGTGTGTGTGTGTGATAAATACTGCAAATGCTTTCTCTTTATAGCCTCTGAGTATAGCATCTCCAATGGTTTTGTTCTGTGATTTGCTTGATAGTTTGCTCTTTCTGACTAGAAGGGAGTAAAATATTTAAATCAAAAAAGAAAGAGAGGCAAACTGAAAATGCTTTACTTTACGTTAGCATCCTTCATCCTGGGATCTTAGCACGTGAACCGCTGCTGCATTGTCTGTTATCACCCAGTTCATAGATGTTAAGGGCAGAAAGGGACCATGATGATCATCTAGTCTGACCTTTTACAGAACGCAGGCCAGTGATTTCAGCAACAAGTCCATACATTCTGTTTGAGCCATAGCATAGCTTTAGCGAGACATCCAGTCTTGATTTAAAAACTTCGAGTGACCGTGAATCCACCATATCTCCAGGTAAGCTACTTGAATGGTTAATTGCCCTCACTGTTAAAAATGTGCGCCTTGTTTCCAGTCTGAATTTGTCTGACTGCAGCGTCCAACCGTTCAATCTCTTTATGCCATTTTCTGCTAGCTTAAAGAGCCATCTACTCTCAGAAATACCAACCTCATCCCCACATAGGTACTTGTAGGCTGTGATCAAGTTACCACTTAACCTTCTCTTGGATAAACTAAATAGTTCGAGCTTCTTGAGTTCCTCGTTCCACTGCCTGGAACCAGCACTCAATTCTCTCGTGTTCAGTGACTTTTTTTTTTTAATTTCATGTTTGTCTGCCTTTGCACCCTGCATGTGTTTGAACTGTAAGCAATGTGAAGCATAAAGTTGGCACCCTTTGGGCTCTTGTGTTGTTGCAAACTCTGTCCTCTCAGAATTCAGCAGTGGGCCTTTCGAGTCACTTGTAGGTATTTGTCTTTGACAGGCTTTTCTATGGTGCTCACAGCTGTAATATCTGAGATCCTCATAATCACTGACTCTAGCCTTGCAGCACCCCAAGGGATAGGGAAAATGAAGTGAATTGTCTAGCGGCTGAGCCAAGACCCCCTGAGTTCCCGTCAAAATTTTAGCACCAAGACCATCCTCCTCCTTCACACGCTGTGAGGAAAAGGGCTCCCGTCCTACAGGCTGGGAGGAGAGTGGGCTCAAATGATCGAGACACCCAAACATCTTGGAAGCATGTAGGTACATAAGGCAGCACTAACTAACATGGACAGCACTTGCTTACTAGATGGGGGGATTTCATCGAGGTGGCCATTCACGTTCTCACTCACGTGCACTGTGCTTTAGCAGTTTCTTCAGCTAGGTTCTGGCAAGTCTGTCTTTGGTCTCTCTCTCTTTGCTGTGGTTAGGGAAATCCCATGAAATGTTACCGTTCCAGTTCCCATACGTGTCTCTCAACAGCAACGGCTTGTTGCTCCCTTGTATCTCATGCGAAACCTAGACAGCACAGGTGTCTGATAGGTGTGCCTCAGTAAATTACCTAATGGGAGCATTATTAAGTAGCCTTTTTTCTTTGTTAGGTTACAATCACTCAGCTAGGTTTGTGCTTTTACTCAAACGTGGGCTGTTTATTCTGTAACACAGTAAACAGCCGTGCAGGACAACTTGTCAGCAGATACGATAATGGGACCTGCTCCACTTCCCTACCAGGTGTCCTTAGTTACCTCAATATCTCACTGCTTTCTTTTCCCCTGCAATGGGTGTGGTGTTTTTCAGCAGGAGAAATGTCCCTGAGAGCATAAAGAAGGGGCAGGTTGAAAATAGCATTTTATATAAACATATAAACAAGCGACTGCTTGTCAATGTCTCACTTGCCAAATATATGGTATCTGCATTTAAAAAAAAGAAAATATGTCCAACGTATTTGTGAAATCATCAAAATTAGAGAGGGAAAAGACCAGTTAGGTCATCTGGCTGATATCCCTCAGCAGCCACTGCAGGACTGAACTCTGCGCTCTATTAGCTAGTGCTTTATCCAGGCTTTCACTGGGATTTTCAAAGTAGCCTAAGGAAGTTAGGTGCTCAGCTCTCAATGAGTGGAAATCTCCCCTGCAGGCAGCATCACTTATGTCCCCAGCAGGGCCTGAGTAATGCATGGTTCTTGTGCTGGCTTCTCTGCACAGGGAGTAAATGTAACCCCAGTTAAATACCCTAAAATATTTTCTGTGACTGTGTGGTCACATTTGAAAATTCATTTACTTCCCTGTTTACAGGCCCCTTTTGTGTTTCCTTTCCATACATTTCCTAAAGAAATGCATTTGCCAGCAAGATTGGCAAATAGGGAAATGACATGTTGAAAGCACAATATTTGCAGAAAGGGGATTTGAAGTTCATCTTTGTGAGTATTCATGCTGGAAACTTTGACTTACATGTGTCTAGTTGGGGAACAGAAACATGACGTGTGTGTGTCTGTCCAATGAATTTGGATTTAAAATAACCAGTGCTCCTGAAAGTACAACAAAGAATTATTTCCAGAAAGTATTTGGTGAGTAACTTCAAATAACAAATTTGAGAAGGACATGATGTATTCGTTGACCATTCACGAACAGAAAGAAATGAAATTAATTGAATGAATTATTTCATTGCAGTTCATTTGCCCAACTACGTGCATGTGCATAGATATGTTTGTGTACACCTGTAATATATATATTATATAACTATACAACTATATAGGTATATATAAATATCCAGGTACATCTAGGATGAAACATGACAGTTCTTTAACTGTGCACAGCACCATTGCAATCACATTCAGAACAGAAAATGGTTAATACTATATCCAGGTGAAACTCCTAGGGATTTTCAGGTAGACAATTTGCGATTGGGTAAATTGGAATTTGTCCAGGACTCAGATTTAAACACACACTCTCTTACACTTGGTACTTTGGGATGTACAGTGACAGCAAGTAGGACAGTGCCTGTTTTATGTCACACCCCAAAGATAGTACTGGTGTCTGTGTATCCAGTTTTCAACAAGTCTCTTATGCAGAATTTTCCAAGTGCCAGGCGGGGGAGGGAATTTGCTGGTACCAGCTGGCTCCTATGCACAGCAGACAGATCTACTTTTGCAAGCACCTTGATCTAGAAGCAGGAGAAAGCGTCAAGCGGCGTTCTCTGCTGAGCCACTGAGGTCAAAACGTGGAAAAAGAATGAGAAAAAGTGCGCGAAGAACTGGAACGTGTGCAGCTCATGAAACATTTCTTTGTGTTTCTCAGATAGAGGGAGATGTGAACTTTTACCCTGTGCATGAGCATGACTCATAAATCAAACAGTTATATAAATAACAGGGAAGATAAGAAGAGAGCTTTAAAAACCCAGTGGAATAAATAGCTGCTACACAATGGGAGCACTCTGCGACATGGCCCTAGATAGGAGCCTGCCATAACAGAACAATTACCATCAATCTGCCCCGAACAATGGGAGCCTCTCTTGCTTATCGCCCACTCCCGCCATCGTTGGCATTTTGAAACTGGTCTGCTTGCTTTGCAGTACATCTGAGAAGAGGGCTTAGCGTTAGCTGGTTGCCCAGGGTTGCATTTTCCACAGGTGGTGTGCTAGGAGGCCCAAGGATAGGAAATTGTTCCTTTCTCCATAGGGTCCTCAAGGTCTTGTTGGAAGAGAGTTATCATAGCCGGAGACCATGTACAGACTGGGTGGGGACCCCATAGCACCTGATAGTAATCCTGAGCCACTCTTACAGTACGTCCCAAATGTCATATTTAAAGCTTTCTTGACTGGCTGCCATCGAGTGTTCTCCAGCCGCATCCCCAGCTCTGCAGCCCTCACTATAATGATGTTCGAATGAGCTCCTTGGCTCTGTACCTAGATGTTAGTCCTCTCAGCCCATCTAAATTGATTTCAGCCCTCCAGCAGAGCGACTCGAACATAGCCTTTCACCATGCCAGCAGCCTGTTGGGTTTGTGTTGGGGAGACTTACCATTTGCCAGCTCTGTCATACAGCTGGGGGGCAAGTTCTGAAATGGCTTCATCCAGGTACGGCTGTGATTTTTATTTTAACCACTAGTTATGCAACAATAGGACTGTGTTATTGCTGGGGAACTACTCAAAGGGGAAAGGAAAAGCCACTGCCACAAGGAGAAATGGTCTCCACTGCCTGGAACGTTGTGTCATTTAAAACTGTGTGCAGTGGGCGTGAAATGCTCCCAAGCTAGAATTCACTCACTCCAGCTGAACCAATATGGCGCATCATGGGAGTCATGGGATCTTGGTGCATGACGAGAGGTATCGTTTGGCCAGGAGCTTGGCTCATAGAGTCCAGTAGGAGGATGGGTCAAACTACAACTCCCACAAGGCACCACAGCAGTTCAATACCGAACCAAGCCGGTGCAGAATGTTTCAATTCAATGAATCTAGGCCCCCAACCCCACTAAAGGGCCAACTCATTCTGAGACAGTAGGGAAGGGTCACTTCTCCCAGTGTGCATTTGTGTGAGTGAAACCTTTCAGGAGCAAACCAAGGATTCCTTATTCCTGTAATTATGGGAGTCTAGGCTGTTGGAAAGGGTCTGCTGTCACAAGGTTACTTTGCATTAAGCGAGTGATCGTGGGCCGTTGGGGGATGGGAGAGGAGAGTGGGCAGAAAGAATAGGTAAGGCTACAACAGTAAACAGCTGTTGCATTTTCTCCTGCTCCTTTGAGGATAGGGCTGTGGGAGATCAGAATTGGAAGAACGGGGGGAAATTCCTCTGCTGAGGAAGCTTTTCACCCTTGCTCTTGTGAGCCAGCAGTGGGCAAGTTGCTATGCACCAGGGTCTCTGCTGTGTTGGTGGTGCCTTGCTTTTGCAGGGTCCTGGCTTCAGAATCTGATGCTGTTCATATCCATTAGCAGCTGTTTAGAAAGCACGAGTGAAAATGTTTCTAGTCCTGTTTTAAATTAGCCCGTGTTGAATGTAAGTGGGATGGAATTCACTCGACTTCAGCTGGGAATGTATTACACGCCAAGCTGTGTGCATGAAGGACCACTTTGATTGAGGGATTGCCATTGTGAGCTCCCTGATCTGGGGATTGGGGGAGGGGGGCAGTGTCTGTGGCAATGCAAAGGAAATTCTTTGCAGAGTCCCAGGCTATATTTTCTCAGTCCAGCCAGAGAGACTTTCTAAGGGGATGAGTGTCTGGTTTGCTAGCAAGAATAGTCTTGGCTTCCCCAAACCCAAATCTCATTCCCTCCCTTGGGTCTTGGGAGTCCTTGCCCTCTTTTCATCTTCCACCTGCCTCCATTTCCTTCTCCTCATCTCTTCCTCGTGCAGTGGTTCCTCTGCAGCGCTCCGTTCTGCTGCCACCTTTCTCCCCTTTGCTGGCATTCTAGGGCTTGGCCTCTCAATCTGAGGGCCCAGTTGGCTGAGAGAGAGAGCGATGGGAAGTAAAGTCTGGTTCAGAGGCTGTCGTAGCGCTGCTAAGCAGTTAAGGCAGCAGCAGTAGACTTGGGGTCCTCTAAGCATTGCTACCTCCAGCCTTGGGGGGCGGGGGGGAAGCAAGGGTGAGGGGCCTTGAATTGGGGAGGAAGAGAAGATCACCATGAGCTTTGCAGCCCCCAAGAGCCATCCTGAAGTGAGTTCTCTCCAGGGAGGACTCTTCTGTGTTAGAGAAATGGGACTCGGGTGAACAGTTTGCGCACTAAACTCCCCTCCCAATTCTTCCATTGCAGTGTACGTCCATCGCCCACACATCTAAGAATTCACCCTCCCTGGCAGGCAATGAACAATAGGCGTTAGCAGCAGATATTTTGACATCCGAGGCCTGGAGAGACCTTTGTCTCATAGAAACTGCATGAGTTCCAACACTGCTGTCGATTTACTCTGTCCCTAGCTGGCTTGCTCGCCCGCCGTCAGTACTGAACTCTTGGTTAGCATCCTTGCCCCCTCAGCCAATCTGCTGTTTGCAAACAGGAGGGGAGGAGCTGACGCCATCTGGTACAATAGCTGATGGACTCCCTCCCACCACGACGATGCTGGGAATGCCACTCCGAGCATTTTCCTCTAGCCAATTAAGCCCTACCGCTAATAGTTTGCTAATTCTTCTTTATAAGGTTATCTGGCTGGTCAGCACTGCCAGCTGGGCATAGCAATGGAGGGGCCACCAGCGATGCAATAGGAACTGTTACTTTATTTTAGTTAACACTGTATTTTTTATTTTTTTAAACGTTCATGTGTAGCTAACAAAGGCTTCTTTGTCACAGTAGATGCCTGGAGCACAACCTAAACCTAAACCAAAACGCAGTTGGAGAGAAGAAATGTTTCTTCTTATAACTAAGAAGTGCAACATAAATATAATCACTTGCAATTGTGGTGCTATATAAACACTAAATAAAAAGAGCATATTACCATGCCATTCCAAACACTCTACCACCTAGGAATGGTGGGGGAGGGTATATATTATTGCTGCACTAAAACATGGGGAAACTGAAATACAAGGAATTTTCAGGGTCTGATTTTTTTCGGATGTGCGGACGCCCGTTGAAGTCAAGTGAAAGACAGGGCGCTACAACCTTGTCGAAGGCTTCACCAAATTCCTGGCAGCGCTGGGATTAGCAATCAGCTCCTGGCTCCCAGACTAGTGTTCAATTTACTAGATCTTGCAGGCAGACTGCAACGGCAACCAGCCATCAGGAAACGCACGTCCCTGTGAGGGTTTTCTTCCTGTTCATTGGCTTGATTCTGGACCCTCCATAACAAAGCTCCACTTGATTTCAGTGGTTCAGGATCTGGCTCTAAAATCTCACTTTTTTTTACATGGTGGTTTTAACATCGGTTTAGTCAGAAAAGCTTTAAATAACTCACGAGAGCAACTGACTACAAAAGCACCTCTCACGGCTGTATGTAAGCCTAGGGTGACCAGGTGTCTGGTTTTGGACCGGAACAGCCGGTCAAAAAGGGATCCTGGCGACTCTGGTCAGCACCACTGACCGGGCTGTTGACTGTCCAGTTGGTGGTGCCACTATGCAGCGGGGCTGGCAGGCTTCCTTCTAGCCGCCGTGCAGCTCCCGGGTTGGGAAGCAGCCAGCATGTCTGGCTCCTAGCCTTTGGGGCGGCCAGAGGGGTCTGCGTGTTGCTCCGCCCCCTGCCTGCAGGCGCAGCTCCCATTGGCTGGGTAAGGGCAGGGGAGGAACTAGCGTTGCGAGCGCTCAGCAGGCGGCTGTTGAGGGGTCATGTGGCGTGTGTCTCTCCCGCTGCTGCCCGGCCTCTTCTCGCGCTCCTCGTGTGGCTGGGCTCGAGCTGCAGCGTGTGTCCTGCGGCGAACCACGGTCTGTCTGTCGCCCCTGGCACCCAGGAGTTTGAGGTGTGTGTATCCCCAGCTCCGAGTGCTGGGAATGGGGCTGCACCCCTATCCCCCTCACTGCATCCCTCCCCGTCCCATCCTGTCCTGCTTTTCACACCTACCCATCCCAGCCCTGTACCCCTTACAGCGCTCTCCCACCTATCCTCTCCACCTCCCAGAACCGCCACCCCATGTCCCTCATCCCCCACAGGCCTGCACCCTACCATTCACCTCCATACACTGCTGCACTCCCATTATGTCCCTATACACCCCTGTGCCCCCCACGTCCTCATGCACCTGTAGCCTTCTGCCTTCCCCTGCATCCCCGTCCACTCCACATCCCCCCCACACCCCCTCCTCTCTCCTTCACTTCCCCCTCTCACTCCCACCCTGCTCTCGTCCTTGGCCTCTTTCCCTCACCGTCCTCTCTCCTCCACCCATCCCCATCTTTTCCCCTCCAGCCCACGCTCCTCCCTTCCCGGCTAGGTGATTTATGCAGCCCCTGGAAAAGGGTATGAAAAAGTGTCTCTGTGCAGGCAAGTGTGTGCATGCATGCATTGTATGTGTGTAAGAGACGGTGTGTCTTTGTGTAGGGAGGTGTGTGTATCGCTGCATGTGTGTGTACCTGTGTGAATACAATCCGCAGCCTAACTCTTTGACTTTTATTCCTTTCGCTGGCTTGCGCACAAAAAAAATGGATGACATAAAATATGTCTCTATTTATTTCATAACAAGTTTTTAGAAGAGAAGGGAACTCTAAAAGAAATGTATTATTTCTTAAAAAGTGAATGCTGTTGACTAGTCATTGCAGAAGAGCCGATGGATCAGACATTTCTCCCCACCTTTGTCTAGCTACATTATAAACTCTTTGTTGCAGATGCTTTCTTTTTTTATGTGTATGTCCAGCACCTAGCACCCTGGAGCCCTGATCTTAGTTGGGGTCTCTAGGCACTAAACAACAATTGTAATATTAAATAATGTGGCAGTATATGTGTAAGTGCATGCTAGCTGTGTACACATGAATACACGTGTGTATCTGCATGAAGGTGTGGGAGTCAGTTTCTACAGATTTATTTCTATAGGTATCTGGACAGGTGTGCATTTCTGTGGTTGTGCTCTCTGGATTTGTATTTGGGCTTCAGGAGTGGGCCTTTAATGGACCCAGTGCAGCTGTGATAATGGGTGGTCCTAATTCCACACATAAAATTACAATAACTTTAGTGAACAAAAAACATGGAAAAGGGGAAGAGGGGAGGGAAAGAATCATGAAAACCTTTGTGAAATTTCATTTTTTTTAAAAATTACCTTTTGACTATTTTGCTGCCAGCTCCAGTGTCCTGTAACAAATAAAACCTCAACTTAGCATAATACATCTGTCAAAACAATAAATATGCCTGTTTGGGCCCTGTAGTGAATGAGCATGTGAGAGAGGGGAGGGAGAGCAAGCGACGGAGGGAGGGGGAATGGAGTCCGTGGGTGGGGGGGGTGGAGCCTCGGGAAGGGGCAGGGCCTCGGGGAAGGGGTGGGGCAGTGGGGGGGCAAGGGTGTTCGTTTTTCTGGCATTAGAAAGTTGGCAACCCTAGAACAGCCCCTAATGCATTGCTGAATGAAAAGTGGCATGGCCAAGGGGAGTAGGCGTGGGAGAGGGAAGCAGGATGGTTGTGAGTTCTATATTTCACCCATTTGTGAGTGCACAGAACTGCCCCTGAACAGCCCTGAGAGCTAACGCTTCCTGTCCAAGGGACATGAGATGCCATCGTGCTGTCTGCACTGGGTCACTAGACTACATTGATTTGAGCATGGGGAGGCATCGGCGTCCTGCTACCAACCTCCTCAGCTTTGATAACTGACCCGGTATGGGAAATTGAAACTTACCGTGAACTGTACTAGGTTTTTCTGTGCCCATTAGTTATTGTATTCATTTGTATATTATGCATTGTATCGGCATGCTTACTTTGGAAGTTAAGGTGCTTGTCAAATAAGTACATGTTTATAAATGTCATTTACCAGCAGCAGTCACTTGGCTTCACATATATTCTGCATACAAATAATCAGGATTTTTCAAAAAGCTCAAGGACTCTTTATTCAAGAGGTATAGTTCGTGTCTTCTGTTTGACAATGGGCAGTCACTTTTTTCTTTCCTGTCCATCTTTCCTCTGCCACCTCTTGTGTGTCTTCTCTGTTCCGATTGCAAGATCTTCGGGGCAGGGCCTGTCTTGCAGTGTGTGTTTGTACGGAGCTTCCCACAAAGGAGTCTCCGTCTTGGTAGAGCTTCTAGGCCCTGTTGTAATATAAACACAATGCAGTAATAGTAATAATCTGTACTTCCTTGTGACTTTTGTGGATAAGCACACCCAGGGAATGAGAATACATTAGAAACCTGACAATAGGTTCTCATGAATCCCTGGGCACAGCCCTGCTTCAGACTATCAAAACGATCTGCAAGTCAGAGCAATTCTTCAATGCTGTGCAGCGCCACGTGAGCATGTACATTCCCCCCGGCCTCCCATATGGATGTTCTTAACAGAGGAAACCCCTTGCAACCGTGCAACCAGAAAAATGGGAGTAACTAGGGCTTGTATCTTGAAGAGAACGAGAGAACTCGCACTGTATTACTGAGTTATTGCTGGTGCTGGTAGTTGTTAATATTATCAATATTTAACGAGTGAGAAGATGTGCCAGGTGCTTTATAGGTAATAAAACAAGGTTCCTTTAGATTTACAATCTAAATTGGAAGCTCAATTTATTTAGTTTATCCAAGAGAAGGTTAAGAGGTGACTTGATCACAGTCTACCTGTACCTACCCGTGAAAGAGATTTCTGATAGTAGACAGCGCTTTCATCTAGCAGACAAATGCCTAATGAGAACCAATGGTGGAAGGTGAAGCTAGACTAATTCAGACTAGAAATAAGATGCAAATTTTTAACGCTTTGGACAGTTAACCACTGGGACAACTTAAGTAGGGAGGTTGTGGGTTCTGCATCATTTGAATTATTTAAATCAAGACTGAGTGTCTTTCTAAGGTCTGCTGTCACTCAGGCAGGAGTTACGGGCTGGATGCAGAAGTCGCTGGGTGAGGGTCCGTGGCCCATGCTATGCAGAAAGTCAGACTTGATGATCATAAAGGTTCCTTTTGGCCTGAAAATTGATGACTGACTAAACAATGTACAGGTAGGGGGATGGAACACATCTGGAAGGACATTGATAGGACTCAGGGATGCCAGGCTGGATCAGACCAGAAGGTCCATCTACTCTGGTATCCTTTCACCAACAACAGCCAGCACTATCTGCTTTAGGAGGAGGTGCCAGAAACACCACAGAAGGCAGCTATGGGATAACCTTCTAACAGACACAATTTTCTCCCAAACCCCAATAGTTAGAGGTTGACTTAAACCCGGATACAGGAGGGTTTATATCTGTTCCAAAACTCTTGCTTATTTTATGGTATTTACTGTGGTAAGTCTGGATAATCTTGTTTTCCATATAGCTGTCCGATCCTTTTCTGAATGTCGTCAAACTCTTGGGCTCCAGTAACTTGTGGCAATGAGTTCTACAGGCTAATTGTGCATCTAGTTTAGAATTACACTTCCAGTCTCCCTCACAATGTGCATTATTTGCTACTGAATTTCATGTAGTTCATCCATATTTTAGCAGTGTCGGTGCAAACCCTGCCTCTGGGAGCAAATACGCTGGGCCCTACTCTGCTATCAGTCCACCTGTCAGTCCTGGAGCGAATTAACTATCTCACTACTTACGTCTAAAGCAGGGAGGATCGAAGAGAGCTCCATAATTGTGGGAAATGTGACCTGGTGTGATCAGAGCCCAGGATTGGCAGTCAGGATTTCTGGGTTCTGTTCCTAATTTGCTTCTGGCTGTTTGACCTTGTGCAGTCCTTCTCTGTATAATGGGACTTATAACATTTACCTGGTCAGAAGAGGGGGTGGCAGTTAGGGTGACCAGATGCCCTGATTTTATAGGGACGGTCCCAATATATAGGCGCCTATAACCCCCAATCCCTGTCCCAATTTTTCACACTTGCTCTCCGGTCACCCTAGCGGCGGTAGGCTTTAATTCTTTGTCATTTTTTAAGTGCTTTGAGATGAAAAGGGCTGTATAATTGGGAAAGAGAAATCTTTGGGAGTAAAACTTGCCTGCCTGTTTTGCAACACATGCCTTTAAAATTGGAACGTGTAAAAATTCGGTCGACAGCAGATCTGTGCATGTGTGTGTCACCGGCTCGCTCATTCCTTGTCAGATAGCATTCAGGAGCCAGAAATCTCTCTAGTCTCCTGTGAGTCAGATTTGGAAATGAACACATTGTTCACCTATTTTTCCTCCGCCATGCTCACATGCACACTTTGCATGAGAGGTTACAATAAAGCAAAAGAAAGCCCTTGCGTGCTAAGGCAGCTGTGTGTGGAACAGGTAAGGCAGGTATGGGGAAGTGCTCAAGGCCCTGTGCTTACCACAGAGCTCCTTCCCACCTGCAGGTCCCGATCAAACACCTCGACAGGCAGCCGGAGTGGGAAGCCATGATGTAATCTTGGGAACCCACAACAATCGGCTCTTTCATGGCAAGGCGATAACAATCAAAACAGTATGTAAGGGCCTGCCATGCAAGAATACACATGCACATTATACACAGTAGGGAATTGAAAGCCGTCGTGAAAAGGGGCTTGTTAAGAATATGTAGCCTACTTTCATAATCAGTTTGTAAAAGAATAGGCCCTTGAAAACAAGGGTTTAGGCTTATAGAAGGCTTTCTGTGCCTTGACCTTGCAAATATGCAGAGATGCCAACTTTTTCTGAAAGTGAACTAGGAATTTCCCAGCATGGTGCCATACCAATTGGCAGGCAAGATTTGTAGGGTAGAAGGTCCAGCTGCGGGTATGTGCCCCCAAGGAACTGGACTAGGTTATTTTCCTCTCCCGACAAAGAGTTGCTCCTTGGTGGGGCTTAGAGAAGCCGGATCTGCAGCGTTGTTACCTTTTCTTCCTTAAAATTGCAGCAAAACCTGGTCCTCTGTCTAGGGACTAGCACCACCTTGGAACAGGAGTGCAGGAATGATCTAAATTGTTTCCATATTGTGTACTGGTGAGAGTCCATAAGAATGGGCATCATTGGCTTCCTTGAAAATCCCCCGTGAACCTGTCCCTTCTTGGAGTTCGCGATGATAAAATAATACATAGCTCTTATCTGTGCTTTTTCATCCATGGATCTCAAAGTGCTTTTTGAAGGAGACAAGGATAATGGCCCCCTTTTTACAGTTGGGGAAACTGAGGCACAAAACAGTGCAGGGAAAATTTCCAAAAGCATCTAAGTGACTTAGGAACCTAAATCCCAACTTCAGAAGTGGTTTAGGCCCTCAGGAGCCTCAGTCCCACTGACTTGCAGTGAGACGTAAGCTCCTTAGTGTCTGAGTCACTTAAGGTACGTCTACACTGCAGCTGGGCGCGTGGGCAGGCAGACGCACGCCAGCTGTGCTGGAGCGAGCACGCTAGAGATAGCAGTGTGGGTTTTGCGGCACGGGCTAACTGGCTGAGTATGGGCACAGCAGGCACTCATGGCTGTGCATTTCAGGCTGATTACTGTCCTGCTCAGAGGGTTATACTCAGTTATTCCCCCAGTCACCTGCCTCTAGCTGTCCCTCCCTACCCTGGCATACTGTAGTCACCCAGAAATGCACTTGGTTCAGACTGCTAGTACATCTGCTTTACAACGTGTTCTCTTTGCAATAGAAGGAAGCCTTCCAAGTGTCTCCACCTATTTCCTTCATAAGGAACCCTTTGTTTTCCTGATACACAATGCAGCTTTATTTGGTTCAGTCTCTTTCCTCCCAACTGTTTCCCAGAAAACTCTTCACAGAGGTAGGGAGAAAATATGAGGTGCATATGGGGACTTGTACTGGGAAGGTCAGGCATTGGACTAGAAACTTCTTCACCTCGGCACGCAAACAGCACAGGAGACACCCTCTTATACAAAGGTGACCTCTGAGCAGTGTGTGGCCATATCCTTTCTGTGCTGTGAACCAAGGCGAAGCAAGTGAGAAGGGGTCTGTTCCCAGACTCCAGATGCTGTTAATGAAGTATTCACATCCAGGTACAAATAGCAGTGTCTGAGAGACGCTCAAGGCCTGTAAGAGTATGCGAGGCCATGGCCAAGGTATAATGGAGGTGACAAGAGGCACTAACATTCACTGTGGTGGCAAGAGACAGAGAATGGGCTTCTGGAATGGGAGGGATGGAAGGGGAAGCAAGGGGACCTGTGGCTGAGCAGTGAGGGAACCAGGAGCCTAGCAGAATGTGGGATGTCCTCTACCTGAAGCCAGACCCTAAGTGGCAGAGCCAGGAGGGAGTAGAGAACGGAAAGAGCCTAGCCTTGGAATTCAGGAATTCCCCGGTTCTAATCCCTGTCCTTTCAATAGCGCCTTCGGTTCCCTATTGTCCGTTAGATGGGATAACGCTCATCTCCCTCCCACTGTAACCTGCAGGTTAATCGGGAACTGGGTTTCCAGCCAGTTTTAAACTACATCTGAACCCCAAATGCAGCAAGTCTTCCCCAGTTTGATCTCTGCAGCCTGCTGCCTTCAGTGCAAGCGTGGCACTCCTGTCACCCGCTAGCTTGTGTCTGAGCATAGTGCTGGCCCTTGTCCCTCACAGGGCAGTACCCACTAAAGCTCTGCCCTGTGGTGCCAGTGGGGCCTCCCACTACTGGGCGCAGACAGAGCGTGCGTGTGAGAGTCCAGAGAGCATGGACAGAAGAGGGACCCAAAGGGGGGAGTACGGGGAGTCCCACCTGGAATCATTGGCGTAGTTTGACTTCTCATTTGGGGGGAGGGATAGCTCAGTGATTTGCGCATTTTGGCCTGCTAAACCCAGGGTTGTGAGTTCAATCCTTGAGGGGGGCCATTTAGGGATCTGGGGCAAAAATCTGTCTGGGGATTGGTCCTGCTTTAAACAGGGGGTGGGACTAGATGAACTTCTGAGGTCCCTTCCAACCCTGATATTCTATGATTCTATGTTTGGGGTGGCAGCCCAATCAGGCCAATGGGGCCGTGCAGGGAGAAGCAAATTCCACATCTGCCTGAGGCTTGCAGTTTGGGGGGGCAACGCTCCCCCTGCCCATTCCCAAATTACTCCCGTGCCTGGAAAGGGGAAAGTAACAGAAACAGGCCGTAGGCCTAGTGAGGAGCAAACGCTCAGAGTCTTATGCTCTTGGGGAAAGAAGAGCGTCTTGATGCATTTCCACTTAGAATATACTTTAAATGAACGTTGGGGGTTTGCGTCAAGTCCTCTTTTTATTAGTGGGGGTGGGAATGGGATAAATGCTTCAGCTTTAGGCTTCTCTTAGCTATAACGAAGAAATCTTTTGGCTTTGCTAAATTTCCCTTCCCCACATCTGCCCCCTCACCTCCCTCGCGCTCTGCCCCCATCACAGCTTTCTCACAGTCTCTCCTTGTTTTAAGGCAGCCCAGTAGTGAAAGCTCAGAGGGGTCTGCCTCCCCTCTGGGGATGGTGCTGTGGGGGGAGGGGGGTTCTTTTTGTACAGACCCCTTGGTTCACACTTCCCTCTCCCACCCATTAATTTGTTGTGGTCGGAGCCAGTAATAGCTGCTTTGTGCTAAGGCAAGGGAAGGAGGGGGAAAAAACCCAGCACACAGACAGCGGCTCCACTGTTTTCTATAAGGGATGTTTTCCCTGCCTCTACCCCCCCACATCCCCCCACACACACTTGAATAATGTTTTTGATTGTAATGGTCTGTCCTGGTTAAGGACACCCACAGCCTGTCTCTCTCTCTCGCTCTTCTGTAAACCATGTTAGAAGTTTAAACAACCCAGAGAGATTTTTCTCACCAGTCTTATTTTACTAGTAGGAACACAAGTGTTTAAAGCAGCAAAGGGAGCTTTCAGCCACTGGCGAAAGAATGACAGGTTTCAGAGTAGCATCCATGTTAGTCTGTATCCGCAAAAAGAAGAACAGGAGTACTTGTGGCACCTTAGAGACTAACAAATTTATTAGAGCATAAGCTTTCGTGGACTACAGCCCACTTCTTCGGATGCATATAGAATGGAATATTTCTATATGCATCCGAAGAAGTGGGCTGTAGTCCACGAAAGCTTATGCTCTAATAAATTTGTTAGTCTCTAAGGTGCCACAAGTACTCCTGTTCTTCTTTTGGCGAAAGAATGAAACCAGCCCTTGTGGACCTGCGTTTCAGGTCTGGTCAGGAGCTGGGCAGTGCAGGCAAGGCCTTTGCTAGGACTCTCTGTCTCAGCCGTTTGCTAGAGCTGAAGTCTCTCTCCAAAGTCGGTGATGTCTGTCTGTGGGTTATGGACCTCTGGAATGCCTGCTCTGGGATTGCTACCCAGTGATCACTGTGACTACCTGGTCTCTCTGGCTCAGATTCACTCTGGCATGACTGCATGGACTTCAGTGGAATTGCGCCCACGGTACCAGTGTTACATTTGGCCCCCTGTGTCTACTTGGAAACTGAAGTCATGGAAAACTTGATACATGTTGGGAGAAAATCCTTAGCTTCACTGACATTCTAATCTGACTGTCGGTGCGGAGGTGGGACCCCTTTTATTCTTGCGACACGGTGATGTGGTGCTGTCGTGACATGTTGCACTGCTGCAGCACAACGGCTGGTGAACCAGTCTCATCCTGCTGACGGGGTGGGAATTGGAAAGGTGGCCTATGGATCAACACTGTGACCTGGGCATCAATGCACCATCTAGCCCGTCTCCATGCACTTCAGTGGAGTTGAGCTGGTGTCGAGTTGGGTGCCCTGTGTTTATCCTGAAACCAGAGTTATGGAAAACTTCATACTTCTTGGGAGAAATCCTAGCTCCATTGATATCAATAGAAACTCTGCCATGTCCTTTAGTGGGGACAAGATTGCGCCCCATGTGTGTGTATAGCCACGTGGTGTCTTCTCCCAGGCTGCCCCGTATGTGTGGGATGTGCTCACCGTGCAAAGCCACCTCACTGTTCTCCTCCAAATGTCTTCTTTGAAACTGTCTTCGGCCGTCATGCTTACAAAAAGCTTGACAGTGGTTTGGCGCGCTGTGGTCGGGATCTTCTTACTGTTTCTTGTGCTCTATCAACTTGTTGTTTATAGTCTTACACTCAGATTGTAAGTTCTTTAGGGCAAGTATAATGTCCATTAGCTGTTTGCACAGCACCACGCACAACAGGGCCCGGCCTCTACACACTACTTTAAAACCACTAATAACAATGATAATGCATATCCAGGCTTGAGCCTGGGACCTTCAGTGCTATCAGCCTCTGCCATTGTTGCAAAAGGAGTTACTCCGCTAGTTGGCATCTGCAGTAGACTTTCATCTCCTTATGCACACCAGGGAGAGACAGGCCCGCTTCGTCCCGGTGTGGTTTGTTTGAGCAAGTTGGCTTCTCTACCTGTATAATGGTTCAGATCATGCTGAGCAGTTCAGCCTCGCTGCTGTGTTGTGGAGCTAAATGAATGGACGCTGGTGAAACTTGCCAATGTCCTCCCATGAAAGGTGTTGTAGAAATTCAATAGTACGTTTCACCCAGGGTAAATGCCCAATGGTCAATGCTGGTTTTCACAGCAAATACACTGATTTCTTACCTCCCCACCGACCGTAGGCAAAAAAGGCTAATATGTCATTTTTCCAGAAGGAGAAAGAAAATGCAAAACAAAAAACCAATGTGTTGGTGCTCACTCAGGGTTCCGGTGCCGGGGTTCTAGACGGGCTCAGCAGAAGGTGCTGCGGATTAGGACCGAGCTGCATTGCAGAGCTGAATTAGGTCCCAGGGCTGGTTTAGGAAGCAGCATTTGCAAGTGAGAGGGTGTGATGGCAGAGTGTGCGTGGAGGAGGGTTACTGTAGGGCAGCATTTCAGAGTAGCAGCCGTGTTAGTCTGTATCCGCAAAAAGAACAAGGAGGACTTGTGGCACCTTAGAAACTAACACATTTATTTGAGCATAAGCTTTCGTGGGCTACAGCCCACTTCATCGGATGCATAGAATGGAACATACAGTAAGAAGATATTTATACATACAGAGAACATGAAAAGGTGGAAGTACCCAGACCAACTGTAAGAGGCTAATTAATTAAGAGAAGCTATTATCAGCAGGGGAGAAAAACTTTTGAAGTGATAATCAAGATGGCCCATTTCGGACAGTTGACAGGAAGGTGTGAGGATACTTTAACATGGGGAAATAGATTCAATTAGTGTAATGACCGAGCCATTCCCAGTCTCTGTTCAAACCTAAGTTAATGGTATCTAGTTTGCATATTAATTCAAGTTCAGCAGCTTCTCGTTGGAGTCTGTTTTTGAAGCTTTTCTGTTGCAATATTGCCACCTTAACGTCTGTCACTGAGTGATTAGAGAAGTTCTCCTAGAGAAGGAGAAGTGTTCTTCTACTGGTTTTTGAATGTTATGATTCCTGATGTCAGATTTGTGTCCGTTTATTCTTTTGCGTTGAGACTGTAGGGCAGTATTGAGGCTTCTTGGCAGAGCTGCAGAAGGAGTAAAGCTTGCACAGCCTTTGCCCAGACTGTGCCCTCCAGGGTACTTAGTTCCTCGTATTCGTGAGCATCAAACCCAATTGTCAAATATGGGGGGGGGGGGGGGGAAATAAGTGAAGCTTTTGTTTCCTGTTCAAGGGTAGTTGGTGGAAACCTCACATGAAAGCGATTGCAAAGGGGTGAAAATGGTGTTCCCAGACTTGTCAAATTGAGATTCAATAGGTAGATAATGGTTCACGTGAGCCCACGGTTTTGTAACAGCCGTCTCGGCACAGCCATGCCAAGATTTTTATGTAACCAACGTGGCAGGGGAGGCAGCGTGTGTGTGAAGCTGTCCTGAAACTCTCAGATGCTTAATGCAAACCAAGGCTCCATCCTGGTTGATTCTCCTTCCCTCCACCTAGACATGCCTGACAGGTTTATTTGTTTACTTTGCAGTACCTCTGGGGTATGTTTAAATAGGTCTATTTTTATTTATTGTCCCTCCACAGTTCCTGGTTGGGGGGCATCTAAAGGGGCTGCTCTGTGAGCTGTCAGTGGTTTTAAAACTGGGATGCAAAAGTGACTGGGCACCAAACCACAGCTATAGTAATAACAGTGCTTAAAAAAATCCATCCTCCCTCTTTAAATACAGAAATCGGATTTCCATTTTTAGTTATTTTTCAGAAGGTCCCTACGCTGCACCAGTGACAAATCCACAGAGGAACGTGCAGGACATTGGATGGACTGGTGGGAACATGAGGCTATCCTGGGGAATTTGGGGGGAGTGGTGAGACGCAACCCCAGTTGTTATTTCCTGCATCTGTGAGGGTGCCTAGGATGATAGACAAGTCTAATGAAGAGGCACCTTGGTGGACGACTTTGGGAAGAACGACCTAGTCAGCATGTCTACCTGGAGCATCTAAGCCTAATTCCTGGCTCACAATTTGCTGCGATGTGGCAACCTTCCATTCTTAGGAGCCTGCACAACTAACTCTGGTACTCTTAAAACACGGGGCATGTCTAGCGCCTTGCCTGCCCTGAGTCAAGCATAGAAATCCCCCGCTTGCTTGGGAGCACAAGACATTTCTCAAGCAGGCTGGGATTCTTAAATGTTTGCAAAGGGGTCTTAGGTCGTAGGAGCACTTGGTTGTGTTGGGGGTGTTGGTTGGCTCTTCCTTGAAAAAGTGCCAGCGGGCTCTATTTAGGTTCTTATGTCTTGCCCATCTCCCTGGTTTCTGAGCTCCCTTTATGCATAAGAGGTAGGGCAAGATTTTCAAAAGTGACATAGGCACTAAGGATTTGTTTACACGACCAGCTAGTGCACAGCAAGCCGGGGCATAAATCTACAGTGCACTAACCTGCTGGCACAAACTGGCCATGTGCATCCTGCTATCGTGCACTAAAAGCACTTGGTGTCTCCTTGAAAGGCAATAGGACACAGGCACAAAGTCACTTTGTAAAATGGGTCAAGGCTCCAAAGTCACTTAGGCAATTCTGCAAACCTTGCCCGTAATCCTTAACTAGATTTCAAAGCCCATGTGTCCGCTAGGAGTACTGGGGGTGAGAGCGGCTGAGCTCTCACCACTGCTATTATTACTAAGAGATCTTGAGGAAGTCCGTTGATCTCTCTGTCACTCAGCTGCCTCACGTTTGGGGGGTTTGTGAGAGCTGTGCTCAGATGCTCAGAATCAGACGCCAACGGAGGACGTATTCCACCCATCACCACTACCAGCAGGCTAACACTGCGGTAAATCCTGCCTCCCAGCCATCCCCCACGACTTGCATGTGTACAGTTGACACCTCAGCTCATGTCCTAGTGAAGAATCTTTGCTCTCTGAATACACTTCCCTCGTTTGATCTGAGGTGCTCAGAATTCCATGCTAACAAACCTTGTGAGGGAGGTAGGCGGGCGGGTGTCATTTGACCCGCTTTACAGAGAGGGGAAACTGAGGCAGCGCGAGGTTAAATCAGACAAAGTGTCAAAGCCACGAATTGAACCGAGGAGTTCTGACTCCCCGTCCTCTGTCAAAAAACACCAACTTCTGTGCTGTTTTAGGAGTGAATGAACTGGCTGTCTTTCAACTTTACCCTCCCACTAAGAGAGAGGCCGCCGTTGCCCTTCACTTGCGTGGAAATGTCCAATGCACGGGCCCCGTTGCACTGTGTAGGGGCCCCTCTTTGCATGCAAGGTGCTGTTGAGACAGCCGGCTGCTGTCAGAAGTGGCAGAGGTGTCATTTGCAGAAGTATGGTTTAGTGGAGAGGCAGGGTGATCCAGCGGTTAGGGTGCCCTGGACAGGAGAGAGCTGGGCTCAGTTCCTGATTTGCCACAGATATCCTCTGTGACCTTGGGCAAGTCACTTTGCCTCTCTGCCACCGTCGCTCCCTAGAAAATAGGGATGATAGCCCTGCCGTCCCTCACAGGGATGTTGAGGATGAGCACATTAAATAATGTGGCGGCTCAGATATGATAACGTGAGCTCTAGAAGTACTTAAGATAAAAATAAATGTAGCATAGCAATCTGGGAGTCTGACTAGCGGAGAGATCCTGGGTGAGTCATTTCTCTGTGTCCCTGTGTCCCCTTCTGCAAAGTAAGGATTAATACATCCTTATTTCACAGGGCCGGGGGTGCTCAGTGTCGTGAAGCGTTTTGAGACGCTGCAGTGGGAGGTGCGGGAGGAGGGCCAAGTGTGTGCTATCAGTGACTTTATTCTGGTTGGTTGATTAACGCCGTGAGGTAAATTCTCTGCCGGTCTAGAAGTGGCTAATTTCCCCTCTCCCGCCCCCAAATCCTTTATAGCTACTGTCTGTGAGCTTTGCCTGGAGCCATTTCTATTGAAGGTGAGCTCAGCTCCACCCTTCTGGCTGTGCTGTCAGGGCCGCTCATTCATTCCCTCGGAGGAGGGTGTTTTCTGTTGGCTTGACAGATGTGATAACATGCAGGAGGCCTCCTATCCCCGCCGCCCCAACACCTCCCCGCCTGGCTTGGCACCCCGTGTGGGGGTGGTCTCTGGTACTGGATCGGTTCTGTTCTGCCGTCGGCAGCCGTTGAAACCTACAGTGAATCTACAATAACCTCAGGAGAGGAGAACCCCTCCCCATCCAACCCTGCCCTTGCTTTCCTGTTTCCGACCGCGGTAAAAGTCCAAGAAGACACAAATGGGGCTATGTACGTTAATGGAGTCCTGAGAGTTTAGCATTACAGGGGAAGAGGAGGCAATCGCCCTCGTTATAAAGCTTTTTTTTCCCACTTGTCAAAGCTGGGCTCCACATAGGTTGATTTTTTTTTAAATGACTTGATTACCAAGTGCTCTCGTCCTCCTTCCCAGCCTCTCTCGCACCCCCCGTCCATGTGCCCTGTGTTCCAAATGGGGCTGTCCTCATTGCCATGCTAGCTGGTAGCTGCTGAGGGTGGCCTTGGAAGGCGCATGTTTGCATTTCGACCCTCCAAAGTGCTGGTCTAGGCCTGACGCTGTGGGATCCCTTCCTCAACGCCTAGCCATCAGAACAGCTTCTCCCCACAACGAGCTTCAAAATCCTGCCTCCTTGCAGATGCAGGGCTGCGGTTAGCGCTGTCATGAAATCCGAGGCCAACAAGCAAAACCACAATCACTTTCCCCTCTAGCTCCGTCGTTAGGAGCCAGCCACTGGAGCTGAACAGGATGCTTTCCTGCCGGTGTTCACGACTAGACGCTGGCGCAGCGGGGAAGCTGGGAGTGTTCCCTTCTGCAGCCACCCAGGACAGAGTGGGTACCAGAACGTAACTCATCGTCCTGTCTGTGCCTGTCTCTCAGTGTTGATTCCCCAGTGCTGCGCTTTGGGCACCTGCTCCCGTGGCTGAAGTTGAGTGGGGCTGTCTCCAGAACAGCAAGGAGTGGAACGGAAAAGCGGGACTGGGATAGGGGTGAAAGCAGCAGCCCTGAGGCAGTTACAGGTCTGGAACCACAGCTGCTAACACATGACTCCTGAAACCTACATGGTGAGTTGCAGACTCAGGTGCCACTTCTGTTTATTCCGACCGCCTGCAGGCTTTAGACCGGTCTGTGCCTTGGCCATTGTTTAACATCTCAGCTGCAGGATAGTGCATCTGGGGTACTAGAGCGTCAGTGGCCAAATTCTCGTTTGGGGGTGGATGCTGCAGCCTTTCTAGTGCGGCATGCCTCTCCCCTCTGGGTGATCCAGGCTCTGAATGTGATCAGGGTTTCTTCAAAAGTTCTATATATTTTTTAAGCCTGTAGGTTGAAAACACACGACCCTACAGCTAGTACAGAAGGGGATAAAAGCAAACAATGGAGTGTCTGTGCAACCGTGCAGACAATGGGGGAGATGAACAGTAAATGAGAGGGATTAACCTCTGCATTATCTGATGTAGGCTGAAACCGGAGCTTGTTTGACGCGACCTCCCATAACGGCAGAGGCATCTCAGAGAGGAGGAAACTGGCCCCTTTCGGAGAGCTAGCAAAACAGGGCTGCCTCTGAAGACTTATGGGATCCCTGTTCACATCTGCAGGTGTAGCCCAGTGTGTCCTTTCATTCCGCCTCGTATGGCACCAGCTGGGAGGCGTGGGAGATCCATTTTGGTGGTAACTGGGATGCTCCACAAACTGGCCCCTGGATCCCAGGGCTGTTCTACCTTGGCTGTCTGATTTCCCAGAATACCCTGTGTATTGGAAGGACAGTTGTCTGAATAGGCAGTTCTCAGTGCAGCCTGGCTTGCAAAGTGGAGCAGTCAGGAGAGTTTATTTGTACTGCACGGGGCTCCTTTGCGCCTTACTTTTCTTTCTCCACTCTTGTTAACCTCCCACACCGTAAACCAAATCCTTGTGGCTCCGCCTCTCCCCCATGGACTCCCTTCAGCTCCCCTGCATCTTTGCCATTCCTTAGTTAGTCAGTGGGTCACTCATGAACAACTTGAGGTTCTCCCTGTTCAACGGCCAGGTCTGATCAAGGGTTCGGAGGACCAGGCTGGGAGTTCGAAAGTCTTGGGTTTTGGCTGTCTGGTTGTGTCCTTGGGCAAATCTTTTCATCTCATTCTCCATTGCTTCCAGGGGTTGATGGATGGACGTGGAGCACTTTGAAGATAAAACTCGCTCTAGAAGTGCCTTGTGTTAACATGATTCAATTAGTCCCCAAGGGCTGGAAGCACTCACATTAAAGAGATGTACTTAATAACCTTTTTTTTAAGGCCTATCCTGCCCTGCCCTTCTCCTCCCAGAGGAATGATATATAACATGTTTTGCTTTTATTTCGGTAGGAACTTAGCAGTTGGGATTGGAATTCAGAATTTCCCAGAAGGCCTTGCTGTCAGCCTTCCTTTGCGTGGGGCTGGATTTTCAACATGGAGAGCATTTTGGTAAGTAGTGCTCCTCCTAAAACGTTCTTCAAGCTTTGAAACGTGTCCGTCAAGCCATTTCCCAGCTGCTGTTGCTGCATGGTTGCTATGCAGTGCCTTGTTGCTAGCTCCGATTCAGGACTCATCAGGGGCTTGGCTGTGTTTGGGGAAAAGCTGTTCCATTTTGAAGCTTTCTCCAGCCTTTGTGTACTGGGTGGCAGCTATGGGAACAGTGCAGGAGACAGGATCTTGCTGGTCCGGCGTTACTACGTTCAGCAGCTGACGTTTTCACAGTGATCAGATGTTGTGGGGCAAGCCACTGGTGCAGCTCATATTCGTTCCAACTTCGTAGAAGGATAACAACCGCTAGTCTGTTCTGTCTCATGCGGCCACACCGCCGCTGTAGAATGGGCGAGGTTTGAACGGTGATCCTCAGTAGCCGTGGTTGCAAGTGTCTTGTGATGGGGTGGAATCTTTGGGCCAAATGAAGACGAAATAGATGAACAAAAGAGAGCGTGATGCTTAAATCGTGTTTCTACTGCCTGCAGAGTCACCTCTCCTGTGGGCTGACCCCCTGGTGTCTGCTCTCCTGCATCACATTTCTAAGGCCATCCAGAGAGGGATACAAATGGGTCCACCAAGGCCAGAGCCTATGACACAACTCCAACTTCCTTTGTTGCTTCAACACATGTACAGAAATTTAACTTCTGACCTTAAAGTTACCTTCCCTTCACTGTCCGGCATGACAGGGCAATCCTTTCTGGCCTGCTTTAAGGCCTGGCAATGCTAAAAATACAACCATGTTTTCTCTTACCAGTTTTTGATGCTTTTATCTTATTGGCTCGTGCCAAACACGGTTATTCACACCGCTCCCATATGTTGCCCATGTAGGTGCATGTAGCCACACCTATCCCGTTGCCCAATTGTGTTCATCTCAGTGCATTCTGGGAAATTCGAGGCAGCTATCCCAGTAGTGTCACAACAGAGGACAACACCTGAAGGACATCAGCACAAAGCAGCATGAGTGGCCCGGGGATAGTGCATTCTAGGATGTCTGACCAGACAGAGAGCTGGGAGGAAGGAATTAGACTGGCATGGTTAGGAGGTCTAAGGGCTGCAAAGAAACCAGAGTGTTGGACCAGTTACAGGAGGACAATCTAGGCTACCAGCAAAGGCAACACATGGTTAGCATCCACAGTCTTTAGAGCCATCCCACCAGCTGGCTACACAGTCAGCAAAACCTTGTAGCACAGATAGGAACTAAAGAGGGCAAATGGACGTGTTCTGAAGGGATCCCCACTTCAGACTTACTTCAGCAGTGGACCAGTGCTTAGCTGATTCACAGGGCCCCTTGTGTGGAGAGTAGCCATAAACTGGGTTGGGGGAAGAGACACATTAGGGGGAAAAACTAGAGGATTGTTTGCCTGCATGGAGCCAGGTGTTCCCAAGTCTGCCTGCAGCCTTTCATCACCTTCCAGATTAAAGAAGGGGACTTGTCTTCTGCTGTGTTTGCTCAGGAAGGGCTCAGATGCTCTCGTTTGTTTTGCAAGGGCTGGTACACATCTCTTTTTCTTCACACAGGTGCGGGGGTGGGAAAGCAGGTTTGCATCCACTCTGCACTCTCGAAAGCAGGGCAGCCTAATGCTAATCAGAACCTGCCAGGTGCATTCTGCATTTACAGACTTCGTACCTCCATTTAATGGGACGTATCCATGTCCTGCATGGGCCAATTGGGCCCTCGGGGTCCAATAAACACCTGCACTATGTTGGGTACAAAAAGGGATAAAAGAAGGATTTCCTGTGTCCCTTCTGGGCTTTTGATCTTGGTTCTCTTACAGGTACGGACAGCTAAGCGGCATGGTGGAGCCTTTAGCTGGTGTCTTTGGTGCCTTTGCCATGGTGCTGGCAGAACCCCTCCTCCCCTATGCCTTGGGCTTTGCTGCCGGTGCTATGGTCTATGTGGTCATGGATGACATCATCCCAGAAGCACAAACCAGGTGAGGGAAATTGCTCTGCCCCCGAGCTGCCAACACCCTGAAGCCATGTTCATTGGCTGGCCTTTGCTTGTGACTAAATTCTCTGTCCTTCCTCGTCCCATGGAAGGGAATGTTGTAGTGCAAAGGAACTCTTTGGGGTCTGATCCACGAGGACCAGAGAGCATTTGCATTGAGAGGGCACACGCCACTTTACAAGCTAGCACTGTTAATAGCATTTCAGCCATTGGCCAACAACGGTCACCCCTCAGAGACGTGTTCTTAAAAACTGGTTCCATCCACACCCTGGCTTATACCATGTGGCACAACATGTGTGAAAGCCCATTTCCAGCGAGCAACAGGATTCAAAAGCCATAATGAACTGGAAGGAGGTTGACCGCTCTCCTCATTTTTGATCAAGATGGGCAGACGTTTGCTGCTGTCATCGTTTCAGACTGTGAATGTTCTTGGAAAAGAGTTCTTTTTTTTAATGCATTTGCTTTGCTGAAGGAATTATCGGGTTGCAAGTCACTGAACCGGTGTGAGATGTAGCAGGGGTGGCTCTTTTGGAGCTGTCCCTCAATGCATGTGGCTTGAAACTGTTATCACTGAACTGTTGTATTGTGATAACACTGTCCCCAAACCTGGTTGGACCCCATTGTTCTAAGTGCTGTATGAAAATACTAGGAAGGACTGTCCTGGCTCTGAAGAATTTAAACACAATTTAAACACAACAGGTGGGTGAGAGAAACAAATAGGGTGGGGATGGGCCCCGCCGCCGAACAGTCGGACATGCCGCCCCCCTCTTCATTGGCCACCCTAGGCATCTGCTTGCTAGGCTGGTGCCTGGAGCCGGCCCTGCTACTAGCTATAAGGGGTGTCAGCTCCCCACCTTTAGCTTAGGAACTATGTATAAGTAATGCAGGAAAGAATGAGTCTGTCCCTCCCTGACTCCGTTTATTGCCTCAGTGAGACTTTAAAGGAGAAAATTGCATTTGAGATCTGTGGTTAAGATTCTCAAAGCCACCTAGGGGAGTCAGACATGTCCCCCATTCATTTGAATGGAATTGCATGTCTAAATCCCCAAGATGGCTCAGCCTGTCTCTGAGGTGGTTCAGTGGCTGAGAGAGCTTAAGCTTAGTTGGTGGGGTGCAAGAGCTCTCAGGGGCTGAGGAAGGGAAGCACCCTTGACTCTATCTCCCAAAGGAACAGCTTGGGTGAGTTTTATTTTGACTGGAGGGAAGGATCAGCATGATGTAAGGCCTTCAAAGAGATGGGGGAATAAAGAGGATTTTGGAAGATTCCCTTCTTTTCATAGCGGAGAAATAAAGACAACTCTGCTGTCGTCTGAAACAGAAGTGCTCACTCCCTCTCCTTTCCTCCTTACAGTGGCAACGGGAAGCTGGCTTCCTGGACCTCCATCTTAGGGTTTGTGGTGATGATGTCCCTGGATGTTGGACTTGGATAAGGGTGGATTTACTGTTGGCCAACGGGAGATGAGAGCCGAGCAATTTACATGGCAGCAGTTGGAACTGGAAACTTTTCTTCTTCTAGTTTTTTTTTATATATATATATATTGATTAGTTTGGTGTTGATTATCTATGATTTTATATATATATATTTTGCTGTAACATAACATTGATTGTTTTCAAAGCACAAACATTGGTGGCTCCTTGCAGGTCCTGGGTTTCCTTTGCCACCAAATTCTTTCTCTTCTCAACTGGGTCATCGATAAGACATATATCAGCCAGGCCGCAGTTTGTGTTTACTTTTCCTCCGATTTTGGGGCATTTCCGTAATGGTCAAAGCTCTTTTGGTTTTGACCATACTTGTTCTGTATGCAGTAAGAGAGTCATAGTCAAATGTCTAAAGAGGCTCCTGATTAAATAGAAGAACAATTGATGGGTAAGTTTGTGTAGTGTCTGAACTTCTGAACTCTCTCTTAGAAGTAGGAAGTCCCAGCACTAAGATGGGAACCTTCACAAATAGGTGTGTAGCAGCATGTCTAATACATACTGCTGGGGCTTGAGAAATTTTCAGTGGCATCAGCTATTTTGATGGATACAAGTAATCTGAACCAACAAAAAAAGAAACCTTGTGAGAATCATATCAAGATATAGAAGCCGAGAAGATACCAGTTTTCCCTGCTGGATATGTCTTCTTAATGGGGCCTTAACTCCAGTATAGTCCAATGGGGAATTCTTTGCCTTTCCAAAAAATTGAAAGAAGACATCTGTTTTCTAATGTTCAATCTTTTAGGATGCAAGCTGTGGTTATACAGATTTGTTCGTAAGGTGCTACGTGACTGTTGGATAGCAGGGTTCATTATCCACTTGAGCCTATGGTTTTGTTTCATAAATTGCTGTGTTATGGTTGCTGTTTTAAATCCGAGTGAAAAACTCCGTGAAGTGTTGATTTATGCTCTTCCCGGAAGTTGGCCTGTTAGCATGGTCCCCCAGTGAAGGAGTCCACGTTAGCTTTCGAAGGATAAATCTGGTCCTCACGACAACTCTCATTTTCCCCAGCATTCATCCGATTAATTCATTGCCCAACGTGGATGCTCCGCAATGCACCACCTTGGCATTTTTTCTCCCACGTTCCAAGCGTGTGTTTGGCTAACAATGGTTCCCAAACAGGCCGAGTCGCTTGTTTTAACAGATCAGCCCTGCTCCTCTTAGACGGACACGCACTCACACAATGAGCATGATGGAATTTAACTGTTTAATACTAAGCTGAATAATGAAAAGCAGAAGTCAAGATAATGACAGAGAACACACATCCCGGTTCACTTTCTAGGCAGGCTGTTCTCCCCCATCAAAATGGGGTTTGATTAGACACTTGGGCCGGCATAGTAAATAGCCTGATTGCCTGGCTGATATCTAGGTAGCTCAAGCCCTCCAGGCTCATGTTTGTAATATGTTTGCCACAGAGATTCACTCTTGAGAGTCATGGGTTATGTACGCCGGAGACAGTCTCCCAGTAAACGATAAGTAGATCCTCTTAGAGAGGCTGTAGGAATGCAGCCAAGAGGACTAGGTACTAATGAACTAAGTTAAAACCATGGAATTGTGGTTCGGTTCAGTTCGTTGGCTGGATTTTGTCTGTATTTATTTGTATGTCGTTCTGAATAATATAAAAATGCTGGTTGCCAACGGACGTGACCTTTTAACTGTGATTAGTTTCAATAAATGGGAAATTCAGAGTCTTTGCTGACTTATTTTGCTGCAGTCAATCCTTCCCTTTTGCTCTCCTCCCTGCATTTTAGTATATTCCTTCCTCTTAATTCGATTCTTTCCGGTTTGCCTGAGGTCTTTATTCTGAGACAGACCAAAAATAACGCACTTGATGCAACAAACACCTTCTTCCCCCCCACTCCCCATCACCAAAGAGTAACCTCTTCAAAGAGAAGTCCTATCAGCTGGCATCAATATCTAGATTCACTGTTCGTTGGATTTGCCATGCCAGATCAAATCATTGATCCATCAAGTCCTGCATCTGACACTTGTCAGCTCCTGAGGCTTTAGAGAAATAATAAAAAGAAGTGCCTTAGCGAGTAGGGGTGAAATCCTGGCCCCACTTGAGGTGAAAGCGAGTTTTTTGCCATAGACTTCGGTGGAACCGGGATGTCATCTTTGGTATCCATACAACAAAGTCCGCCATCCCAAGGGGTGTTAATTGGCAGTTTGGTTGGCAGTCTTGGCAGAGGCCAAGGATGGAGTTGAAACAGAAGGTGATCTCTGTTCTAGACCCTGGAGGTGATCCCGCCAAAAGAAGATTGAGGCACACATGTGGGGAAGTTCCCGCCATCAATGTCCATTCTTTACCTGTCCTGTGGACCTCAGAGCGGCAAAGGAACTGAAAGCGTGGCCCATGAGAATTGCTACTTCCATGTGGCCACCTCAGAGGGCTTTGACCAAAGGTAGGGGGAAGTACCATTATCCCTGTGGAACAGACAGGTCAGCTTCAGCACAGAGGTGACTTGCCCAAGGCCCAACAGTGAGCGAGAGAGAGAACCAAGGCTGCTTAAGCCAGTTCTGTACCCTGTCCATAGAACCATGTAGTCTCTAAAGAGGTGAGCCCTGGTCCTCAACCCATGGGGTCAGTGGGAGCGGCTGGTGCTCAGCATCTTTGAAAATCAAGCCGATAGACAAGCTGGTTGGACTGACAACATTGTTCAAAGTCTGTCAGGACTTTGGCTTTTCATTTTAAACCAGGAGCCTGGATGTAAAGGGTAGACGCCTTTGGGTTGGTGGGTGTTGTTTGGAGTGTCCCCAGGTCAGGATTTTGCAGTGGAGTCTTCGTAAGCAGCGTGTTCTGATTTGAGTTCTGGCGTGTGGTGTGACTTGGTACAAAAAAAACCCATTATTTATTTAGAGAAAACCTTGCCCTCAGATGGCTGAGAGATGACATTGCATAATGCTTTTAATCCTGCATTAGATGTAGCCAGCCAAGATCATTATGAACATTCGACCTGTAGAAATGGGGGTGGAAGGGTATTGTAGAAAATAACATGAAAACCTTTCTTTTCTGTTTGTGCCCCAGAGGTGAAGGGAAATTATATACGTCTGTCTTCTTGTGATTGAGCGTCTGGCTGAAGTCCAGACCTGAAATTATGCCTGGGAACAATAGCTGTCAATGAAAACACGGTGTTCTAAGCAAATACAATATAAACATGCTGCCACCTGGCACGAGATGGTGGGGAGTTGTACTGCTTGTCACTCTGGGATACAGCTGTTACTGCAGGAAGAAACTGACTGTCATAAGGATATTGAACTGAGATATAATATAGAGAGGAAGGATGGCCTGGTAGTTAGAATGCTAGCTGGGGTCATGAGGGAGCTGCATTCAGTTCCCTCCTTTGCCACCTACTTCCTGTGTGATCTTGGACAGTCTCTCTGTGCCTCAACTCCCCATCTGTATATTGGGGTAATAGCACTGCCCAGTCTGTGAGGAGGATAAATACGTTAAAGATTGCCAGGGTGGGTCACAGGGTCATAGAAGGCATACAAGTATCTGAGAGAGCTTTTTACCTTCTACCGTTAAGACTGGCAAGATGTTGAGGTGAATCGGGTATCAGGATAAAATAAAGAACCATGGGACGGTTTTGTTTCCAAGTTTCAGAGTAGCAGCCGTGTTAGTCTGTATCCACAAAAAGAACAGGAGTACTTGTGGCACCTTAGAGACTAACAAATTTTGTTTCCAAGTTTCTTTGATGTACTCTGTGTGCCTGGTGTCCTATGTATAATGGCCTATTGTTCCCCTTCCACTAACTGGCGGGGACTGGGGTGTGGGCAGTCTTGCCTAGTGGTTGGAGCTGGGGCAAAGGTGCAGGGTTTGAGCAGACTGGAGCAGGGCTGGGGGCAAGGCAGCCACAGGTGTAAGCATTGAGCAGCCACTGGCCAAGTGCTACCTCTGGACTCAGGCAATCTGGCCAAGGAGGGCTTTCCGCTGCGGTTAGCTGGCTGATCCCAGGCCCAGCTGCAGGACCCCATTCCTGACACTAACTTCCGTGACTGCCTTTTAGATGGGGAGCTCTTTGGAGCAGAGACAGGGCATCTGTGAGTGTTTGGAAAGCACCTGGCACAGGGCAGGTGCTGCTGTAAAGCGATGTTGAACAATGCTGTGTTTGATTCTTACTGACTGAGAGAACCTGGTGTGGCGGTCCCATCCCCCAATAACTGGCACAAGCTGCTGGTTCCATTTTAAACAGGCACCCTTGCCGTCTGGATTTAAGTCCTGATCAGAGTTGAATGAGCGAGTGGCTCAGAAATGTTCACTGTTACTCAGGGTGTTCTCCACGGTATCTTCATTGATCAGTATTAATGATCCATTACTGTGCTCATGCCCAGGGGTCTGCAGCCTGAGGCAACATTGCACTGGATGGATTCTGAAAATTTGGGCCTTTGTCTCCGTTTTCTCATCACTAAAATGGGACAGTGATAGTTAGCCACCTCCCAAGAGTGTGGAGAGGGCTAATTAGGGGTTTGCAAAATTCTGTAAGATCCTGAAATGAATGGCACAGGGCAAATGGAAACGTTCTTGTTTTCCTTACACAAAATAAACATGGATCTCGTCAACCTTAATGGGACCCTTGTTAAGTGCCAGCTTCACTTATATGAGTAGTTAGACTTAAGATCTTTGCCAGTCTTGGTGGTGGAACATTTGGAGAGTGCATGGGATGGAAATGAGGTTAGCTTGCTTTATTGCTTTGGTTTTTTATACATTCAAGGCAGAAAGTATCTCAACTTTGCTGTACATGTAATGTCTTGTGCAACATGCACATGAACATCCTCCAAACACATGCTAACCCCAAAAGAACTTAGCTAATAAATACTTACACCCACTCGGTACCCTGGTTAAGTACAAATAAGGCCAAATGCTGCAGGGTTACACAATATTTCTGCCTGGAGAAGACGCGCCGTGCCAGCTGACATTTAATAAAAAGGCTACAGTTGAATGTCCTGCCGCTATAGAATACGCAGTTAGACCTCACTGCTGCAAAGATTTCTGCATGTGCTCAACTTTAATTAGCTCAATGACACTAATCATAGGCCATAAAATTAAGAACATGCAGAAATCTTTGCAGGAACGGTGCCTCTATTATCTCACGTTATTCAGTCTTGGGTATTAATTTTAGGCTCATTACTGTACCATCCAACTAGCTCACAACCTTCAATGCATTTACCCTTAGAACACACTTGCGAGTACAATTATTCCATTTTTATACAAGGGAAACTGAGGCCCAGAGAGACCAAAGGCCATATATATCAAGATGTTTAGGTGTCTGACAATGCAGATAGGCATTTCAAGATTTTCAAAAGCATCTAGGTACCTAACTCCCATTGATATCATTGGGAATAATAAGCCTGGGTTTTGCTTTTGAAAATCTTACTCTGTGACTATCGCATCTTTGGTCACCTAAATACTAGGGCTGTCAATTAATCAAAGTGAACACATGCGATTAACTCAAAAAAATTGATCGTGATTAATTGCAGTTTTAATTGCACTGTTAAACAATAGAATACCAATTGAAATTTATTAAATATGTTGCATGGTTTTCTGCATTTTCAAATATATTGATTTCAGTTACAACACAGAATACAAAGTGTACAGTGCTCACTTTGTATTATTTTTATTACAAATATTTGCACTGTAAAAATGATAAAAGAAATGGTATTTTCCAATTCACCTCATACAAGTACTGAAGTGCAACCGCATTATCGTGAAAGCGCAATTTACAAATGTGGATTTTTTTTTTGTTACATAACTGCACTCAAAACCAAAACAATGTAAAACTTTAGAGCCTACAAGTCCACTCAGTCCTACTTCTTGTTCAGCCAATCACTAAGAGAAACAAGTTTATTTACGTTTATGAGAGATAATGGTGCCCGCTTCTTATTTACAATTTCACCAGAAAGTGAGAACAGACATTCGCATGGCACTTGTGTAGCTGGCATTGCAAGGTATTTATGTGCCAGATATGCTAAACATTTGTATGCCCCTTCATGCTTTGGTCACCATTCCAGAGGACATGCTTCCATGCTGATGACGCTCGTTAAAAAAGTAATGCATTGATTATATTTGTGACTGAACTCCTTGGGGAAGAATTGTATGTTTCCTGCTCTCTGTTTTACCTGCATTCTGCCATATATTTCATGTTATAGCAGTCTCGGATGATGACCCAGCATGTTGTTCGTTTTAAGAACACTTTCACTGCAGATTTGACAAAATGCAAAGAAGGTACCCATGTGAGATTTCTAAGAATAGATACAGCACTCGACCCAAGGTTTAAGAATCTGAAGTGCCTTCCAAAATCTGAGAGGGATGATGTGTGACGCATGATTTCAGAAGTCTTAAAAGAGCAACACTCCGATGCGGAACTACAAAACCCGAACCACCAAAAAAAAAAAAAATCAACCTTCTGCTGGTGGCATCTGATTCAGATGATGAAAGTGAACATGAGTTGGTCTACACTGCTTTGGATCGTTATCGAGCAGAACACATCATCAGCATGGGTGCATGTCCCCTGGAATAGTGGTTGAAGCTTGAAGGGACATATGAATCTTTAGCGCATCTGGTATGTAATATCTTGCAACGCCAGCTATAACAGTGCCATGCGAATGCCTATTCTCACTTTCAGGTGACATTCAGGTAAATAAGAAGCAGGCAGCATTATCTCCTGCAAATGTAAACAAACTTGTTTGTCTGAGTGATTGGCTGAACAAGAAGTAGAACTGAGTGGACTTGTAGGCTCTAAAGTTTTACATTGTTTTATTTTTCAATGCAGTTATTCTTTGTACATAATTCAACATTTGTAAGTTCAACTTCCATGATAAAGAGATTGCACTACAGTACTTGTATTAAGTGAATTGAAAAATACTATTTCTTTTGTCTTCACAGTGCAAATATTTATAACAAAAAATAAATATAAAGTGAGCACTGTACACTTTGTATTCTTGTTGTAATTTAAATCAAGATATTTGAAAATGTCGGAAAACAACAATATTTATATAAATAGTATTGTATTATTGTTTAACAGTGCCATTAATCATGATTCATTTTTTTAATCGCTTGACAGCCCTACTAAATACCTTTAAAAAAATCTGATTGTTAGGGACTTGCCAAAAGTCTGTGGCAGTGCATGAAATGACCCGGAGCCTCCAAAGTTCCAGACTACACCCTAACCACTGGATCATCCTCTCACTTCATTGTCCTTTCTTGTCTTTAGCATGGCACACACATCTGAGTGCCCATTACAATCAAGAGGGGCCAGGTATTGAAAGAGGATGGAATTTGCCACTTTGCAGAAAGCCAATGCAAGGCCCCTGCACCACTCAAATTACGTAATGAGGCATATGGCATATAAGAGAGTTGAGTAAGCATGTAGGCCTTGTCCACAGGGGGGAGAGGATATTTCCATTTCAGCCAGGTTAGGCACACAATTAAGGATTGAGTGATGGGAGCAAAAGGAAACCACAGAACATACAATTACCATCAGATGTGCAGTCGTGGCGTTTCGTGCCAATGAGAATTATTTCTCAGAGTGTGAGCAGTTAGTTTTTGTACCCACTGAGTTATTGTGCATGCAACTCACCGGCAGATTTTCTGAAAAATCAAGGATTAAGCATCTTTTATTTTTTTTTATGCTTGCAATTTCTCCTTGGTCAGAGACTCCTTACTCTTGATCTCTCACATATTGCATTCTGGTTGCTCATTTCCACTCCAGTGGTCCTCCTTAAACAGCCAGCATGTTACCAACATTTACTCCATGTTGGTCTCTTGAAGACACTGCAGTGTTTCTCTGCACGTCGAGAAAGGTCAACAGGGACTTGATGCAAAGCCCGTTGAAATTAATGGATGTCATTCCATTGATTCAGTGAAGATCAGTGAGTTGGATCCGTTCCCAAAGGAACTGTTGATGAATGTTGACTGTTTAATAAGAAGCAATCACTGTATGCAAACATTTCCTAACAACTATGCTTTCCTCTTTCCCTAACAAATACACCTCTTTATAAGCAAGAAGTAAACTAATAGCAGGCAAAAACGCTATTAGTAACAGTGTGGCCAACTCTTGTGATTTTATTGCTAGTCTTGCAATGTTTTATGTTTGGCTTAAAGCCCCAGATTTATATGAATACCTGAGAACCTCGGTCTTCATTAAAAAAAAAAAAATAACATAGTAAATTTCTAATACTGATGGTTGCAGACAAAAGCTTGCAAATATGACCTCAGGATACTAAGAAAAAGATCTCCCACATTTATTACCTTTTAAAAAATTCTCCTGATTTTGGGGGGCCTGATTCATGATTTTGTAGCATTTAGGGTTTGCAATTCTATATTAACAAAGAGGAGACTTGCATGTTTTTCATAGTCTCAACTAAACAACTATCTAAATCCCTTGCAATTCCTCATGGATATTAGTACTAGCTTGTCAGCCTTTCACTTGTATCTCTGAAACACTCACTCCTCAAAAAATGTTTCACAAAGAAAACTCATTGTGTTTTCTGTATCCAGGTAGTAAGTCAGGTTGTTGCCCCCTTTTATTCCCAACACATGCTGTGCAATCACAAAATGAAAACGTTGGGATTCTCTTACATTTGGTAGTTTTGGCAGCCCTCTGACTGTGGAAATAGATTTAATTTGTGGTCCTCTTTTCAAAAATTAAGGGCTGGCTCCCGCAGAAGTTTATGGCAAAACTCCCATTGACTTTCATTGCAGCAGTATCTTAAGTTTTTATGAATAAGTATGTGTTGATGGATCCAGTGTAGATTTTTATAACTTTATTAGTTAAATCTGATATGCAGATTTCTCCATTGGTTTTCGTTCTGATTACTCTGATTTTGGTTTTATAATCCTATGCAAAAACAGTTGGCCGTGGTTAACCTTTTAGACTTTGGGATGCTTTCATGCATTTTTTCCCCAGTAAAAGGAAATGTTGTTTCTAAAAACATCACAATCGGTATAGTGGTTTATGGGAAAAGGAAAGCAAATTTAAAGACAAAACTTGTCAGCTGTTCATATTTCCTTATATGGACAACATTAACCGTCATTTCAGGGGCCTGGGGCATTGGTGGCATTTTGGTCTCTCCTGTTCTCTTCCCTCTTTGGTCTCCTGAGGATTGAAATGCTTTAGTCTAACTGAAGTCCTTGGGCTTAATATAGCAGTATCTGGGTAAAAATTAATGGCCTGTGATATACAGGAGGTCAGCCCAGATGATCTAATGGTCCCATCTGGCCTTAAACTCGATGGAAACATTCAGAGGAACAGTTTGCACTCAAGCTATTAATAATGTACGTGTAGCATGCACCAATGCCCCAGGCCAAGTTATCTCTGGTACACTGATACAGCTCCCTAGTAACTCCACTGAAGGCAATTAAATTAGTGCATTTACATCAGTGTAACTATGATCAGAATTTGTCCCCTGACATCCTGACCAAATTCCCTGAATTCAGGTAGCTTCCAGTACATTTCCTCTTCCTGAATTCCCTCTTCGGTGTCCCATCCCTAAATCTTGCTGGATGCTGCTGAACAGCTCCCACGTTCCCCTCGGAGATGGCTGCATTTCAGCAGTGGTTAAAGTGACTCATTCGTCAGTATTATATAATGCGTGCGTGCATGGGCATAGAGTCTGTAGGATTCGTGTAGCCCGTTAAGAACATCCGGAATGAAAGGTGCTAGAGAAGTGCAAGCGTTGGTATTTATCTGTTTAACCTGTGCTTATTTTTAGAAGCCGAACTAAAGAGACATTTCCCTTTTGGATGGTGATTGACACTTTATGGGGTACCAAGAGTTAATAATTGGTAGGCATACAGCCTGCAAGCTCGTTGGGAAACTCCTCTGCAAACACAATTACTGCCCCGAGACAATAGCCATGCTGGGTTTATGACTAAGTGATGTATTGAGGTAGTGCTGATAGCTCAGGTGTTCTGCATTGTAAATGTATTTATCTCTGGATTAGGTGACTGAGGGGATTATTTCAGGCTGGGACCGTGTAAAGGAAAGCAGCTGTTTCTCACGCACCAAGATGTGCCCGGGTTGGGCTGCCAGAACTGCTTTGGGGACAAGAGGGCAATTTGGTGGCCTACTGGCAATTTGCTTCCGACAAGGGGGTGACTCATGGGAAAGTGTGAGCTGCACTGGCCTGAACCACCTCTGCACTTTCACCGTCGGGGCATCTCCAGGAGTGGCAGAACGCGTGCACACACAACCTGCTTTTCCTGACGTCCAGTCCAATTTCAAATGAAGACCTGTTAATTGAGCCATCGACCCCACCAATGTTCTGTCAGTGACGCAGTCTTGATCACAGCCTATCTGCTTCTCCCTCAAGTACCTACACATTCCCCCCCATGCCTATCATAATAGCATGGGGAAAACTCATACAGCTGTCCCAGTAGCCTCTTTTAAAGTCTTCCTTAACGCCTACTTGTACCTTGGTGACTACAGATCGCTACCACCCAGGATTGGGTAGGCAAATGACAAGCATAGGAGTCTACTTTTCACCTAAACTCCCTTCTTCCAACCCACCCCCTCTGCACTCGCATGTTTCCTTCTGTTTGGGGATTCTGCTCTCCCCTCGCCTGGCTCTGGCCTGGAAGAATTTCCCCCAGCTCAGCCCATGTGCCAGGCCACGAAAGATGGCTCTGCCCCGCCCTCTACATGGCAAGCTCATGTGCAGGGGTGTGTCGGGAGCAGGAACAGGCAGGACAACCGGGCATAGCTCTATGGGGTGGCTCTGGGCGACAGAGCACCTTGTGGGCAGCCCTCAGGGTGTCAGTCCCTGGAGCAGTGCGGAATCCTGAAAGCCCAAAAAAACTTCAAGCCACATTTCCCCTCTGTTGCCAACGGTCGCCATTTTATTGTGAGCCTTTCAGTATTTGGTGCGTTTCCTCAAATTCCTGGAATCCTGTGAATACGCTGGAATCTCAGTTCCTTTTACAAAAATAAGTGTGTTTCTAGCTCTCCCGGTTGTGCAGAGCAGCTTGAAAATGTGACCTAAAGGCTAAAAACGTAAATGCAAAAAACTGTAAATGTACTGTTCTTAAAACCTCTTGATTTTTAAGCCAATTTCACAGTTTTTGTGGGGGGCTGACTGACAACGTTTGAATGCTTTGGGTTGACCGGGCTGTTTTCTTGTTGCGTCTCTGTGAGCTCTCTGGGGCAGAAACTGTCTCCTTCCTTCCTTGTCTGTCCAGCTCCCAGCACTGATCTGTAGTTAGCAGAAGATGCAGTTTTGGTTTCAGTGAAGCACTCACGGATCCAGGCTCCTGCAGCGTGCCGCCTCGGCTGTGCCTGTGTTTTGCTAGAGATGAATCCTAGAATCCTAGAATATCAGGGTTGGAGGGGATCTCAGGAGGTCATCTAGTCCCACCCCCTGCTCAAAGCAGGACCAATCCCCAACCAAATCAAATGGAACCGGGGCACTTCTTCCATCCATGCTTTGGGGAAGCTTTCTGCATCTGCCTCTGAACTGTTGCCAGCTGCGGCCTCTGTCTCTGACTTTGGCGGAGTTGTTCCTTTTAGGTGCCCGAAAACTTGGGCAAGCGAATGTTGTGTGCTGAATGTTTGGTTTCTGAGGAGACCTGGAAGGCGCCGGGAGACACGGGGTCATGCTAAAGGACACACGGCCCTGGGAAGAGACTACGTGTTACTTCCCAGCTTCAGTCATAGGCCGGAGGGCAGAGTTCCTGAGCTCTCTCCCCTCACTCCGCTCTCCTGGGTGACTTTCCTCCACTGCCTGCAGCAGGCATGGCTCTCCTACCCGTCCTTGTCCGTTCTGGCACAGGAGGGAAGAAAGGGTGATGGCGGGGGGAGGAGAGAGCAAATGAGGCTGCGTCAGCTGAGCCAGGTAAAGCACGTTGCTTCACGGCGCTTATTGCTGAGTCAGGGTTCAGGAATGCTGGGGGCGATGCTATCGCCCAAGGCCGCCTCAGTGCGAGTGAGAACTGGGGCAGGGCCTCCTTTCGCAGGGATTGCGTGTGGACGCCCAATGTTTACCTGCAAAGCGGGGGGGTGGAGGGGAGGAGCGGGGAGAGAAGGTGCAGCCGAACACGGTTGTGGTTTCTAGGGAGTGGGCGGGGACCAGAAACCCCAGGCGAGAGCTTTGCACGCAACTGAACAATAATCCCATTATTATAGCTGATGCCATAAAACAGAACGTAGCACAAAAAATTACTGGGGCATGCAGGACGCGCACCCAGGGTAGATTGTAGCACCTGAGTCACCGCATACAAAGAAACACTGATTTCACCTCCCTTCCTTGGCCCTCCCCTCCCCCCCTTAGGAGAAAAAAGAACCTTAACACAAAATGACTTCTATTCTTTTTATGGGTACTTTGTTATACTTGGCAACTTGGTTGCAATTAAAATCAAGACTCTCTCACACACATGCTGGCTCCTAAGGCAAGAGCAAAGGTACAGTTCAGCTCCTTGATTGCAGATTTCTGAGTCTTTTGCGGGGAGATGATATCCCCTCACCGTTTCTCTAGCGCTTTTCATCCCAGAGTGCATTGCAACGCTCTTCTGCATATTGCTCCACAGAAATGTGCCCACTTCTGGAGTGGAGGTCAGTGAGCCACGCGGGAAGAGAAGGGAGTTGTTGGCTCAGGACGCTGCTTTGTTCTGATATCTAGTGTCATGGGGTCTTCAAATTTCCAGCAATGATGAGCTCCGGATTCTCTGTCTGCAGGCATGATATTTGTGTCCTTCCAGGTGAAAATATTGTGGGTGCCAAGGGATTTGTAGGTGCCAAGGGAGACCGGCCTTCTGAAAATGTAGGCCTTAATGTCGGTGCAGATAGGACCTTAGTGTTGGGGTCTCGTCTGATCTCCCTTCACCTCCCTCTCTGCTGAGCTGCCCTTGACCCTACGTTACCTTGCACTCCCCTTGGAGCAGTGAAGAACTGAGTCTACCCTGCCGGTGTTTGTCTTGGGCTTTGACTGTACTAGAGAGAGAAGCCAGTGAGATTGCACCACATCAGCCCTGCTCTCTGAGCCATTGCAGACATTACTGGGCAATGCCCTTCTGAAGGATTTTGCTCACTGCTGCTGTCCCTGGTTGAATGTTTTTGCAAGGTGTGTGTGTGAGATCCATTGACCTTTTATACCATGGTTAGAGCTGTTGGGCACCACGTGGTCAGAACAGTTTTCTGTCAGAAAACACTGTTCCGTCGAAATCTAAATGCTTCAAAATCATGTTGATTTTTGCCAAAATTTCATTTCCGGGGGGTTGGGGTAGGAGTGTTCTGACAATGTTGAAATGTCCCATTTTGACATTTGCAGAACAAAACTACTTTTTGTTTTGAATTGCTTTTCATTTCGTGTCATGTATTATAATATCGTACGACATAAAGTCTCAATCAAAACAAAACATTTTCATCAAATTGACATGATTTTTTTGCAGAATTTTCTTTTGCACAGAACTTTGATTTAATTTATTTATTTATGCATTTTATTCTGAATTGGAACAAAGACAGTTTTTGAAATCTTGAAATCCTTAGTGCAATGGAATTTCTCTTCTCCACACAGCTCTGGCTCGGGTATGTGAATGGCTTCTTTTCGTGGGAAGGTTCAACAGCGAAAGGTGCCATCCTTCTTGGAAGGGAAGAGGGGGAATTCTGGGTACGATTTTGGTGAATACCCTATTGGGATTTCTGGCATTTGTCCTCGTGGTTTCTATTTCTACAGGGGGATATTAGAGAACAGGAAACAGCGAGTCTAAATGAAACATTTTAATGTAATTTTACAAAACCCCAATAATAACTGAAAAGCTCTTGTGTATTACCGGTGCTGGATAACACGGAGGAGTTGTTTGAATCACTCTCATATATTACATTCTCATGTTCTTACATGAACAGTGAAACGATTACAAACCCCGACAGATGCCTTCCCCACCATCTTCTTACACAATTGTTTTACTGTGCCCAAAGCAAAAACCAACACCCCCCTCTCCAAAAATCATTTATGAAAAATTAGGGAAGAAAACGGCCCAGGTCTGTGCTCCTTACACTAAAACAGAGGCAGAATTTCCCCTGTGTAAAGCTGTCCTCAAGAGCCAAGGGAAGATTAGGTCATAAAGAAAAATTTATGCTCTAAAGAACTGGGGCGGGAGGAAGGTGACTGTCATGAATTCTAAAGCTGAGGAACTAGATTTTCCTAGCTTTGCCGTTTATATGCCGTTACCTCAGGAAAGTCACTTAACCATTCAGTATCTCCCATGATGCACCACGGCACTCAGCCAGAGGGAAAGACTGTAGTGCAAACCTGGGAGATGTAGTTCCACTGGGGGGCCCAGCCTGCAGGTGAGCGCCTGAGGTACCTGAACTGTGACCCCTAGGAGGCGCTCGAGTGGGTTAACATTGACCCAACCCAGCATGAACAGAACGTTTCGACATTTCCAAATCTGAATGGTTCTGATTTTTACAGCTTTTTAGCCTGATTTGGAATGAAAACAGAGGTTGAAATATTGGAATTTCCCATGAGAGACAGATTCCTTTTTTCAATTCTCTCTACTCAGAGGTTGCCCCAGGCCTACCCGTTCTCAGCTGGCCCCGTAAGAGGTGAATCTTAAGGACTTTGAGGTGGACAAAGTGGGCTCCCTCCACGTTTCTTCTTCCCTGTCATTCATAAAAGGTCATGGAGTGGTGCTACATGGTAAAACAGCTGCTGCGTTCCACCCCAGAGGTGGCTGCCTGTTAGTGGCATATGAACAATCCATATCGGTATATAGTCCACAAAGCTTTTTGAGGTCCTTCACCATGAGAGAGCATGCATAAATATTAGGTCCCTCTCCTTTCATTGGCGCTTGAAAGGTCCCTGTTCTTTGAGGGAGAAATTTTTAAACTCCTCTTGTTCGTGGTGTTGAAACCTCTCCATCATTTTTCTGGCTGTGGGGGCTGTGGTTTTATGTGCTGCTGTTAAAAATCCTTTGGAGACCAGGGAACTGTCTCCAGACAACAAGCTTGAGGGGGCCTGAGGGCCTCCCGAGTCATTAAACAAATTAAGTTGTTAAGAACACAAGGACGCCCAGGTGACTGGGTGTGAAAGCCCTGGAGGCCCCTGTAATTGTTATAAAAAGGCAGCACTGGTGGGTGGAAAAAGAGACACTCTCCCTTTTCCCCCTCCCACACCCATTTGAGTTCAGTCTTGCCAGGAAAAGAAGTCTCCAGCCAGTCTTTGACTCTTCACGCAGTTCACACTCTGCTTGTTCCCCAACTGGAGTGACAACATCTGGGCAAAATACTCCGCTAGAACCCAGATCCGTCCTAAGTCCTGGAGAGTCCCAGCTAAACTGGCAAACGTCAGCCCAGATCCATGAACACCTGCTGGCCTGGGGCAATGATGTTCGTGCAGTTGGCCTCGCACGCTCAGGGGAACCTCTATTTCAGGGCCTGGATGTCCATATCCCACTCCCATTCCTCCGTTCTTTGCTAGAGCCTGGGTGCTGGAAGCTTTGTGGCGATATGTGCCCCTGGTGTTAGCCTTGGAGCTGCCAGTGGCAGAAAGGAAGTATGTGTTTTTCTTTTCTGACTATTGGGGGTGTGTGTGTTTGGGGGGCAGGGGAAGAGCAGGGGAGAAGTCTGCCCTCTTGTCCCTGTATGACACACGTGGATGTCAGGGGGCTAGTTCCTCAGGTGACCCGGGCATAGCTAGAAGAGAGCAGCCACCAAATCCCCCTGAAGGCCACAGAGGGGTAAAATATTTGGGGATGGAGAGGGTCACTGCTGGGGGGGTAGGGAAGACGGGTTCTGTAGAACGAGCTGGTTTGCTCCTGTGGAGAGACCATGTGCATCTCATTAGCCCTGGGCCCTAATCCTCTGGATATAGCTAGGGCCCTACCAAATTCAGGGTCCATTTTGGTCAATTTCACGGTCATAGGATTTTAAAAATCATTAATTTGACGATTTCAGCTATTTCAGTCCGAAATGTCACGGTGTTGAAAGTGTAGGGGTCCTGACCCAAAAAGGAGTTGGGAGGAGTCACAAGATTATTGTAGTGGGGGGTTGCGGTACTGCTACCCTTACTTTTGTGCTGCTGCTGGTGGGGACGCTGCCTTCCGAGCTGGGCAGCTGGAGAGCGGCAGCTGCTGGCTGGGAGCCCAGCTTGGAAGGCAGTGCCACCACCAGCAGCAGCGCAGAAGTAAGGATGGCCTGGTCTGGTATTGCCACCCTTACTTCTGCGCCACTGCCTGCAGAGCTGGGCGCCTGGCCAGCAGCTGCCGCTCTCCGGCCGCCCAGCTCTGAAGGCAGCAGCGCAGAAGTAAGGGTGGAAATACCATGCCCCCCCTAAAATAACCTTTCCACCCCTGCCCCTCCGCAACTCCCTTTTGGGTCAGGACCCACAAATTGAGAAATGCTCCCCGCATGAAATCTGTATAGTATAGGGTAATTCACAGGGGGGAGACCAGATTTCACGGCCCACGACTCCTTTTTTATGGCCGTGAATGTGGTAGGGCCCTAGTTCTGGCATTCTCACTGAAGGAGCATCTGCTGTCATGGAGCAGGGCCAGCAGACCGGGCGTGTGAGCGATGGGAGCAGATGAAGTCGTCTGGCACAGTGGTCCTTGAATTCTCAGGAGGGGGAACTGCAGAGAGCCTGTTGGAGGAACACAATCCTCTCTGAACAGATGTTTTCCTAAGGCATCCAGAGGACTTCGGTAGCTGCAGTTCACTAGGAGCGGGATCCAATGCCCATTGAAGACCGTGGAAGTCTGACTCCGGTGGGCTATGGATAGGATGCTATGTGTATCGCCACCTTTGTGAATGGAAACCAAGGGATGTTTGACCACTGACTTCAACAGAAGCAAGGTTGGGCCCTAATTCTGTAATAAAAGTGAGCCCGGTCGCTTGATGTGTGTCCGTAGCTTCATTCAGCCTGGTGATCCAAATAACATTCACAAGGACAAATCACCCTTTGCCAGATTTTAGAGCAAAAGAGGCTAGTGACTGAGCAGATAGGAACAATCTAGCCTCTGTTATCTGAATTGGAAAGCTCCTCAAGATAGGGAGGGACCCATTTTCCAAAGTGTCCAAGTGAATTATGAGCCCAAGGTCCAAGTTCTGAAATGATTTAGGCACCCACATGCTTTTGAAAACATTACCCCATGTCTGCATATCTGTCTGTAAAGCTAATCCCATTTTTTCAAAACGTCGGACGGCCAGCGCTGTGAATCTCATTGAGATCGGCTCGGGAGTTCAGAAAAGGAAGGTGAGTGGAAGCCATTCGTTCATTGTGGGAATTGTTTCCCCTTCCAGGTTTCTTGTAAGAGGTGTGTGGAGTCCAACCCTACATAAACAACCCCGCACTGTCTATTTGGTTCTGCTGTCAATAAAAAGACCATGTTTGTATTGGGGCTCTGATAGTGGATCAGTCACTTGCACTTCTGACCGACTCTGCCTTTCACACTACAACGTACGGTTTGAGTGCTTGTGCGAGGTGCCAGGCTGTGGAGACTGAATTCCTCTTATTTATTGGCTTAATGAGAGAAGAGCTGCATTAGAGAGAATGCACAAGCTTTTTGCACACTTTCCTCATTGCATCTTTGTGCCCTGACCTCATTCTAGAAGGGGGAAGTGTCTGTGTGGATGAGAGGATAGTTCAGTCTCTGTGTTCTTTCAGTCCTTGGCATCTGCTGGATTCAAGGGAGAGTGATATCAACATGCTACATCGCACTCAAGACTTGACATCTGACGTGATCTCCCACCCTGCTGAATGTTCATGAAAACAACTGTAGAAAAGCAACGAAGAAGGCGTTTCCAAGGAAAGATGCAAAACTCCTGAGCTTAGCTGTCTCTTAATTTATGGCGTTAGGTGCAGTGTATTTAGACAAGATGACAAGCTGATAAAATGGAAAACTGAAATCCATCTTGGCTGGATGTAAAGTTGGAGCGTGAGTCTGTGGTTTGGAAGCTCTTGGAAGGTAACCCAAGCTGATGTCTCCTTGTATAGCCTTCTTTGCATAAAGACTGGCTCGTTCGGTTTGGCAGCTTGCACGCCTGTGTTCCGCAACACCTGGAGTTGGCAAGCCAAGTTTCTTGTCAGTTGAAAACGAGGGATGGATAATCCTGTCCCACAAAACTCCATCTAGGAAAAGGAAAATGATTCCCCTCCCAAGCAAAGTGTGTGTGTCTGAGATGTTTTCTGTTGGGTCCTGGTAGATTTAGTTATTGATATAGATAGAAAGACGGCCCTTGGCTATATAATTAAGATCCAGACACGGATTTGGATTCCCCCTCTCCTCCACCCCAAACAAATTTTGAAAATGAAACTCAGGGTCAGAGGAGACCCGAAATTGTTGCCATCCAATCAGTGTTCTGTGTGCAATAATTACTGCAGGTCTCAGTCGTACTCCTAGAGAACAGGCATCCACATCTCAAACGCACATCAATGCAACCGGCACCAACTGGCCCGCTGAAGGCAATCTCGGCAGAAGAGACCCAGGCCTGAATTGGGTATTTACTCTAGAAGTGGCGCCTCCAATTCTATTGTCTGAGTGTTTCCTTGTACTCCCCTGTCGGCCCGTCTAGCCATCTGTTGGTTCTTGTCTTGTACTTAAATTGTAAGCTCTCTGAGGCAGAGACTCTTTGTTCTGTGTTTATACAACGCCTACCACAATCTGGTCCTGGTCCAGGACTTTAGACCTCTTAGATGCTATCATAATACAAATGAATAATAGCTGAGGAACATCGGCTGGGCAACACTGGGGGGTCTTGCACTCCGGCTGTCTGTGGTCTATGAATAATAATAAAGGACTTCAGTCTCCAGGGCTGTCATGGGCATGGCATTATCTTTGATACACTGCGTCAAATCTGACATAATGGGATGCATACGATGATTTCTCTGCGGAATGCTGCAGACTATCTCCGGATTTACTCTTGTCACCTGCGCTCTGTCGGTGCCTTGATTTTCTGTTGTCAGTTGCTTGTTTTGTTCAGGGGAGGTAACGAGACAAATACTGTACAAACACCCGTAATGATTTTAAAGTGACATGTTTGGGTGGTGTTTTCAGAAGGTCCCTCTTTAAATGTTCTCTCCCTTTCTTGTGATTGGTTGTGAAGCCTGACAGTCGCCTCCTCCCTCGTCTCCTGAGTTGACTGACACCCTGCGTGTTGAGGAGTGCTGATCAGAAGGGGCCTAGGGCCCTGTGGTGCGCAATGTGTGTGTGTGTGTGTGTATTGGAGGCACTGACAGGCGCTGATGGATTGGGCTTCCCAGTCAATAGGAACTGCTGTGGGAGGTGTAGATACAATGGGGGCCATTGTTTGGAAGGGCAGGCCTCTGCCTGCTACCTGAAGACTGAGACAGGTGTATCACATTCTCGGCACGCTACATAGCAAGGGAGCAACCAAAACATCATCTTACCTCAAAAAGAAGAACAGGAGTACTTGTGGCACCTTAGAGACTAACAAATTTATTAGAGCATAAGCTTTCGTGGACTACAGCCCACTTCTTCGGATGCATATAGAATGGAACATATAATGAGGAGATATATATACACACATACAGAGAGCATAAACAGGTGGGAGTTGTCTTACTAACTCTGAGAGGCCAATTAATTAAGAGAAAAAAAAAAAAAAAAAAAAAAAAATTTTTTTTTTTTTTTTTTTTTTTTTTTTCTCTTAATTAATTGGCCTCTCAGAGTTAGTAAGACAACTCCCACCTGTTTATGCTCTCTGTATGTGTGTATATATATCTCCTCATTATATGTTCCATTCTATATGCATCCGAAGAAGTGGGCTGTAGTCCACGAAAGCTTATGCTCTAATAAATTTGTTAGTCTCTAAGGTGCCACAAGTACTCCTGTTCTTCTTTTTGCGGATACAGACTAACACGGCTGTTACTCTGAAACTCATCTTACCTCAGTTATGGTTCTGAAGGATGGAACCTCCTGGGGCTTGCAATTGTAGGAACCCCTCTGGCGATTTTCACACAAGTGGCTGAGGTCTGGGAACTGCTTTTCCTGTCATTTGAATGTTGGACCCTTGTGGGATTCAGACGTGACAAAACTCTACCCACTATACCAGCCAAGGGGAATCCTGAGCTCTGAGTAAGAGAGAGAAAAATCCACCTCCTGCATGGAAATCAAGGCCAGGACCCAGGGACCAGCCTGTACATGACGTCCTGAATTTGTTTTTTCATTAGGAGAGACTCGGGGTGAAGGCCCTGAACTACGACTTGAGACCTGCATGCCGTGCCTGGCCCTGCACAGATTTCCCAAGAACTGAGCTCCCTTTTAGGCATCTCAGTGGAGTGGCCACATTGTGAGACGCATTCAGCAGCTCCCATTGAGAATTCTTCTCTCCCCCCTTCCCCCCGGCCCATTGTTCTCAATTGGAGGCCATGGGCGTAATTTGGGGGGCGGTCAGGAGGGAGTTGCTCCCCCAGGGGGGAGGGCCGGCTCCAGTATTTTTGCTGCCCCAAGCGGCCAAAAAAAAAAAGCCGTGATCGGCGGCAGCTCTACCGCCACCGCTTCATTCTTCGGCGGCAATTCAGCGGCAGGTCCTTCCCTCCGAGAGGGACTGAGGGACCTGCCGCCGAATTGCCGCCAAAGAGCCGTACATGCCGGCCCTTTCCGTTGGCCGCCCCAAGCACCTGCTTGCTGCGCTGGTGCCGGCCTTGCCTCCCAAACTACAAGCCTCAGGCAGACTCAAAATTTGCTCCTGCACGCCCGGCCCCGTTGGCCTGACTGGCGCTGCTCCCCCAAATATCAAGTCAAACTATGCCTATGCTGGAGATGCTGAGCAGGAATAGAACCCAGGTGTCCTGAATCCCTGTCCTATGCATTAACTACAAGATCACTCTCCTGCCATCTTTATCTCCCTCCATATTCTACCCTAAATCCCAACTGAGCAAACTTCAGGTTAGAAAGAGAACCATCCTTTCCTCCAGGAGACCATCCGCGGCTCTGCGCCATGGAAGAAGTGGCTCTTGATAACGGTGCCTGTAGCTAACGTTTGGGCTCATCAGAGAAGACAGCTAACTCTGTGATTGGACTTTCACATACTGTCACTTTTGATATGCTATTTATTATTTGAGAGCTTGGTGTTTCCTAAGCACTCTGCCTAAATTAAGGCACGACCATTTTAGATTGAAAGCCCCGGTTACTCTAATGCATGCTTCATGGGTAAACTTTTGTGCAGTCAACCTGTGGAAATCCTTGCCAGAGAATGTTGTGAAGGCCAAGACTATAACAGAGTTAAAAAAAGAACTAGATAAATTCATGGAGGATAGATCCATCAATGGCTATTAGCCAGGATGGATAGGGATGGTGTCCCTAGCCTCTGTTTGCCAGAAGCTGGGAATGGGCGATAGGGAATGGATCACTTGATGATTACCTGTTCTGTTGGATGGACCTTTGGTCTGACTTAACCTCCATGAAGTTATCTAGTTCTCTTTTAAACCCAGTTATAGTCCGAGCCTTCACAACCTCCTCAGGCAAGGAGTTCCACAGGTTGACTGTGCGCTGTGTGAAGAAGAACTTTTTTATTTGTTTTAAACCTGCTGTCTATTAATTTCATTTGGTGGTCTCTAGTCCTCATATATATATATATATAACTTTTCCTTATTCACTTTCTCCACGTCACTAATAATTTTATAGACCTCTATCTTATCCCCCCTTAGTCTCCTCTTTTCCAAGCTGAAGAGTCCTAGCCTCTTTAATCTCTCCTCATATGGGACCCGTTCCAAACCCCTAATCAATTGTAAGATGGCAGTTTGGCCCAAACTCTACACACTGTGATATTTCTAATCAGTGGTTGACTCCTGGGTTGTTTTACATCTCACTTGTAATTCTGATAAATGCAATTGATGCCTTAGGGACACGCTAGCCATTAGCATTATTATTATTTTATTAGTATTTTTTACCTTGCAGCCCCCAAGATCCTAAAGTGCTTTTCAAATCGTGGGCACAGCATCCCTTTTGCATCCACGGCTCCTACTGGAACGAAGGTGGTGAGAAAGGAAAGGAGATTGTGCTGTATATGGTCAAGCCTCTAAATACTTAAGCACATGCTTAATTTTACACATGTGAGTAGTTCTGTTGAGCTCAGTGGGACTGCTCATCTGCATAGAGTTACTCTCAGCACATGAGTGTATTCAGGATTACGTGCATGTATGTACTGCATTGTGTTCCATTTTAATGTAGGGTTGCTCACAAACACACGGCTGTGCACATTGGCTTCTTATTATAGGGTTGCTTGTAGGCAGCAGGCGGGTCAGACGGGTGTTATTGCACAGTTGCTCGTGGGCACTGGACTGCCTGTATTGATGTAGTTTAAAAAAAAAGAGCAGTGCATTTTGAAGGGGAAAAACAGAGAATTTAGAGAAGGTTGTGTTGTAAATAATGACTAAAAAGGTAACGCCAATATTTTTGGCTAGCCAGTTTGGACAGTGTCCCTTTAATCCATAGGAAGTGAGTCACCTGACTTCACCCACAGAACCACGGAAAATGGTTGTGAGAATTCAGAAAAGGTCTGAAATTTGCAATTGAGCTATTTGCTTTCTTCCCCCCACCCCTCCCTTTTTACTTGACTCGAAGCTCTCAGAAACAAGTGCTGGTTTATTGCAGATAATTTACCAGCTGCACAAAGGCTGCCTTGTAATGCCGAGCTCCAGATGTTTAGCATTTCACAAAAATCTAATCATAAAGTACCTGTCTCACTAAAGCACCAGCTGACTCGCAGAGGGAAAAATGGCTTTCTTACATCTTTCTCCCACCCCCCTTCTCATGATTAGCGTATGCGGCTGCCTTTACGTTCTGGTTTTTGGAGGAAAGCAGATAATCTCCTTGGGCAATGCAGGTTACTCTGTATCCCTTTATAAACTAGCCTGGTTGGGCTGGGAGGTCTAGCAGTGGCGGGAAAGGATATGCACTAGGCAGAAGAAGCTGAGTTTCGCAGAAGCAGTTGACTCCGGAATCCCAAGATTTGCAAGGTGTTCTGCAGGATCTTCTCAGCTACAGGTGACCTAACCTCCTTCCCCATTTATAAATCATCGTCATCACGCTGTACATTTGTATGGCATCTTTCAGATCAAAGGACCCCAAAATATTTTACCAAATGATATAGATGGGATTCCCTGCACCCACCACTGAAAAGCAGAAACCCTTTGGGGTGCGAAAAGTGGAAACTGCTTAAAAGTGCATAGCAGCTGTGCAAGATGGTTCACCACGAGAAGAGAATATTCTGCCTATCTCAAAGCACAGGGGGAAACGGAGACAGGTCTAGTCAGAGGAAGGATGGTGTAGGGTTAGGGCGGTCACTAGAGACTTGGCTTCAGTTTTTTGCTTGGCCAGATTTTCTGTGACTTTAGGCAAGTCGCTTAGCCATTCCATGCCTCAGTTTCCCCATCTGTAAAATGCAGATAACAGCAGTGCCCTGCTTTATGGGGGGGTGTGAGGATAAATGCATTGAAGATTATGAGGGGCTCAGATACTGTAGTGATGCGGGGCCATAGAAGTAGATAAAATCTCATCACATTTGCAGTTGCAAAATGTGCGATGGGATCTATGGGCTAAGTGACTTGCCCAAAGTCACAGAAAATCTGGCCAAGCAAAAAACGGAAGCCAAGTGCAAGAAATGGTCAGGATCCAGATGCTATGTTTCATCCAAAAGAAAGCATCTAATGTAGCATAGGGCCTTCAAACACCATGCCTGAGTAGTGGTTTGCTACTGATTTTAGGCACGACCTGCCTGATAGTCAACCTGGTGGTTGACTAGGAGCTAGTCTTCCTTTGAATGCCATTGCTAGATTGTTTCCAAACCCATGAGAAAGTACAATGGGATTTGATAACCAATTGACTGTAATTAGCCTAGACAGAGATTTGCCGAGTGATGAGCAAATGGAGGAGAAAGAGTTAATTCTGGGGGAAGCCAAGGCTATGTCACACCAAGTTCTGAGCTGCAGGGAGGGCTGATTTATTGTTGCTGGTGTGAGCTATATTCAGCATTTTACTACAGCAATAATTACTGTTCTCAGTCAGGAACTGTGAGATGTCAGGCCCCAGCAATTCACCCATTACCACGTAGAGATGGCATCTCTCCTGTCTCAAGCCAAGCTGAGCGTGCACCACAGGTGGCTTTTGTGCAGCTGCTCCTTTCGCCAGTGGGAGGAAAGAGATCCACCTGGGAAGTGCTGGCAGCTTTTCCGTGTGACATACAAACGTAAGCGGGGAGGGTATCCAGGTGTCACTGCCCAACGCATTGGTTTAGACTCGGAATATACTACACTGCAGGCTCAGATGAGTGGCGGTTATAGAGGAATTGCCACCCCCAAAGAGATTGACGTTCTAGCTAGTGCTGGGCAAATAACTGGTTTTCCATTTGCTCGCCATACCGATTTCGGGTTGATGGAAATATTTCATTGGTTTTGGTATAGATTTAAATTCAGCCACAAAACCATTCTAAATCCACTCTGCCGAAGGAAAGGGGCCGGCCAAGGGTTCCCTCCCTGACCTCCATCATTAGCTCTTTGCAACCAGTTCTCCTCAGGCATGCACCCCGAATGTGGCGCTAGTTCCCACAACACTTGGAAGGAGGCGCTGGTTAGCGCCATGGTTCGTGGACAGGGCCCTTTTCAAGTGAGAACCAAACCTGCATCAGAAGAACATTAGTGATTGGAGATGGGGAGCCGACTGCTGAGTCCCTGGAAGGTGGCTAGTGGCGTTTGGAGTTAGATGTCCCACCGGAAACTGTTTCCAACCAGTCTGCTGTTCGAATGCAAAAAGTCCAAGGGGAGTGAATGAATCTCATCCAGTGTAGAGCAGAATCGGGCAACTTTGCAATGAAATAATCCGCCCCCTCTAAACCGTCAGCATATAAAGAGCAGGAGAGCACAAGTGCCTCTCTGTCCTGTGGCTTTCTTCCCTTCCCCTTTTAATAATCTTATTCTTTTGTGCCCATACATTTACTCTCAATGTTATCGTTCCCTTCTGCTTCGGTAGCTGCCTGGGTGCCATGGGAAGACTAGATGCCCCTCTGTGTTTGACTGTAAAGGTATCCAACAGGCCACCTGTTTTCTTCACTTTATTTCCCAGGACACCTGATTTATTTATTTTATTTTTGCTCCTTGTTTAGGGTCTATTAAGTTTACTCCTTTTCCCCTGCCCTGGGAGACCCGGTTAATGAGTAACCATAGCGTGCTTAGAGGCAGCTGTCTCAGACAAACTGACGGAGCCTTTTTTTGGAGCTGCATAAGGGAACGTTTGTTCTGCAGCTTCTCAATAGATCCTTGTGCAGGAGGCAAAAAGTGTAGGGAGAGAAAGAGAGACACTAAATCACTGGACTCCTTGAAAATCACTTGGTGCTTTTTTTTTTTTTTTTATCCCCCATTGTAATAGACCTTAGATGGCTCACCTTTTCAAGTCTCTAACTTATTAATTTAGCCTAAAAAATGTAGCACACAATGTACTTTTAAAAGCAACTCAGCTTTAAAGATCTTTTAAAATAACTGCACAATATAGAGTACACAGCCTATGCGTGTTTGCGTGGGGGTAGATCCGCAGGTGCATAGATGTTTTTTCTCCTACTTACTGCCAGTGTAAAGCAGGTTTTATTGTTGCTGGTCATATATTTAGCTATGTACGTGCACTGCGTGAACGTGTTTTTGCACCAAATCTTCGATACCTGGGTTGTGGGGTAACCGCTCTGTCTTACTAAGGTGAAAATGTATTTATGCTACTGCATCAAGTGAGTAATACAGAGAGGAGTAATACAGAGTAAAATCAGAGAGGAAGGAGGGTGTTGGCTTGAAGGAACTGGACTGGGAATCGGGAGACTGAGTTCTGTCCTGGGGTCTGCCACAGACTCCCTGTATGACCTAGGGCAAGTTACTTAAATCTCTCCCTGTTTCAGTTCCCCAGCTGTAAAACAAGGAGAATAATCCATCCTGTCTCCTACCCTTTGTGTCTTACTCTTGTCTAATTAGATTGTAAGCTCTCCTGGGCAGTGTTTATAGAGTACCTGGCACGATGGGTCCCTGATCTTAGTTGGTTCCTTAGGTCAGCAAGTGATAGTCAGGACTGGAACTCGGGTCTCTTGATTCTGTGCACTCCAACCACTACACAACGTTCCCTCCATCCCATTGCACAGAATAACTCAACCCTGTCAGCTCCTACCAAATGTGGGGTTGCTCCCAGTGCCCAGGACTGACCTAGCCGGGTTCTAAAGCATTCTGGATAAGTGTATGCATTCTAGTTTGGTGTATTCTCTCTCCAGCTGCAGTGGCATCAGATCAGAGTTTTGCCCAGCCATGTTGCATACACACGTACATTATACAGATGCGGCTACCCATTCCCTCCTTGCATTATCTTCTCTCCTTATATATTGAACTTGGGCAAACCCACTTAAAATTAATGAGCTAAATGTACTTATTAAATAGGATGCAAAGACTTTGTAACGTTCACCCAGGGGCAAATTCTTATGGCCAGGTTCTGAAACCTGTAAGGAAGGTGTATTGCTGCCAGACCCTTCACTTGCGTGAACTCACAGCGTCCTACTGTGTACCCCGTTCTGCTCTTGTTCCAGGATGTGCATTTGCAGGCAGATAGCACTACAAGATTTGCAGAAATGACAACATGGGAGACATTTCCCATTAGATCTCTGCGGAACCTTCCTCCCTGTGGCTACAGGTCTGCTTGCATGGAGTTCATTGTCCGATCAGTACCTTAGGATACATAGAATCATAGAAGATTAGGGTTGGAAGAGACTTCAGGAGGCCATCTAGTCCAATCCCTGCTCAAAGCAGGACCAACCCCAACTAAATCATCCCAGCCAGGGCTCTGTCAGGCCGGGCCTTAAAAACCTCTAAGGATGGAAATTCCACCACCTCCCTAGGGAACCCATTCCAGTGCTTCACTACCCTCCTAGTGACATAGTAGACATCTACATCTACCCCACAGTGGCAAATCTGAGCGCCTGATTCAAGTGAGTCAGGCTCACAAGGCTTGTGCTATGTGGCTAAGAGTAGCAGTGCAGATGTTCCCTTCCTTAGTCTTGTGGATCTTTGTATGTAACATCCAGGGGGAAATTTTCAAAGGCATGAATGGGTCAGTTTCGAAGTACTTTTACAAGGGCTTATCCCCATTTTACAGATGGGAAAATAGAGGCACAGAGAGGGGAATTGACTTACCAAACGGGCTATTAGCAGAACTGGGACTAGAACCTGGGTTGTATGAGCTCCAGTCCAGTGCTCTATCCACTAGACACCCCAGTGCCTCTCCAGGTACTTCCCTGCCCTTTGTGATTTTTAAACTATCCCCTGTATCTAGGTAATAATGTGTAATACATACGCTGTTGGAATAAAATCCACACAGCGGCAGTGGAGATAAACTAGTGAAGGGTGAGCCTCCAAAGATGAAGTAGAGCCCGTCACTAGTTACTCCCAACTGCCATTGTAGTAGGTCTGCAGAACTAGGCGAGGAGTTCTTTCTGGGCCAACCAGAAAAAAACCACAAGAGCCCTTGATGTGCTATTCCCTGCCAGCCCCTTTACCTGGCATTTCCTGCCTGCCTTTCACGTGGTATTTCAGTACTTTTGCTTGTGGTGCAGACCAGAATCCAAAAGGGAGTAAAAATTGAAAATATGTTACCACATTTTTCTTACTTAAAACCTCAGGCTTTTTTTGTATCTTGGGATTGGTTCAAGTTTTGGGCAAAGGTTTTGTTTGGTGGTGGTTTTTTTTTTTTTTTAATTTTACCTCAAACACAGCTCCCCTGTCCCTGTAGTAAAACTTTATTGGCTCTTTTCAGAACCTTGGCACTCTCAGGGAAGGAAACAAAATGTTTTTTGTTTCCACATTTAGATCATAATTTTTTGTATGAGTGTGTGAAGGTCAGAGGACTTTCAAAGGTTATAATGCTGGCCTGACCCCGAGAAACATAACATACATAAGAACGGCCATAGTGGGTCAGACCAAAGGTCCATCTAGCCCAATATCCTGTCTGCCGACAGTGGCCAATGCCAGGGGCTTCAGAGGGAATGGACAAAACATAAGAAACACTGGTCATGTTGAAACTAAGGGCTTGTCTAGACATAGTTTTCTGTACCACTGTCTCTACATCTGTTTATCTTTCTCTCTATCTAAGGGTTTTATTATGCTGCCCATCTCTGTAGTTCTGAGCACCTTCCACATAAAATCAACAGACAAAGTCCTTAGTGAACTTGGTGGACGTTTTGTTTAGAAACCAGCACAGCTGAAGTAGTCCAACCCTCTACTGTGGCTGCAGTTATACCGGCATTAAAGTGCTTGTGCTGGTATTGCTTTTATAGGACTGGGCTCTCTATCTCCCCTTCCCGCACTCCAAAACACGCACACACAAACGACTGCCATTCCCAGCCCATTGGGTCAGCGGTGATGCTGTCAAGTAGGCAGGTCCCTCCGGAGCCTCTGCTCTCTGCAGTGCTACTGACAAAAGATCAGTGCAGACGTTCTTAAAAGCACTTAACAGCCAATTCCCTACTGAGCTCCAGAAGGATTATTACTGAGTAGTTCAGTTTGCTCTTCTTGAAGTGCTACTTCTCCTGTCTCTTCACCCTCCGCTTAATATCTGGAAATTGGTGTCCCCAAGGCAATTGCACTCGTCATTCAAGAAGAATCATTCTCTGCCCTAGCCTCCCTAAATTATGGTGCAATCAGACTTGCCTCTGACCCCCTCTCTGTGCATTACCCCAGTGTTTTGTAGCCGAAACATAACCTTTGCTGTCTTGTCAGGCTAGGTTTCTTTGCAAAAAGCGTGCGCAAGCACCCATCAGAGCTCCAGTGAACCCAACCCCAGCAGTATTTCTTAGGCCTAGGAGACTGGTTGATGCTCCATCAATACCATGCCTAAATCAGCAGGGGATGGGAAGGGCTCATTCCCCAACCCCCGGGAACTGAGATTCCAGCAATCCAGGTGGTTCCACAGATAAACAAATGGAGACTCTCAGACAGCCTGAGCCGAGCACTCTCATGCGGTGGTGGGTGACTTTTTCCTGACGTATCGCCCGTGTCAGCACTTCCTGATGCGAGTTTCCAACCTGATCTTTGAGCTTCCCCTGTGACAGATCAGTATTGGGATTGCTGGGTAACAGTCTAACAATACTGATCTGGAACCTACTGGCAGACATCAACTTACACTGGGGGTTGTGGGATGTTTATTAGACACCTCTAATGCTTGAATTCAGTGGGGACAGTGCAGGGAGGCTCCCCAGATAAGACCATCCAGGTACACATTGGAAAGACAATGGGGGGAGCTATTAGAAGAATACTTAGCTCTTATATAGAGAGCGCTTTGCATCAGTAGTTCTCAACATGCTGCACAATCTTTATCATGTGTATCCTCACAGACACCCTGTGAGGTATGGAAGTGCTGTTATCCCCATTTTACAGAGGGGGATCTGGGGCATCTAAGTGACTTGCCCTGGGTCACGCAGGAAGTCTGTATCAGGGCAGGGAATTGAACCTGGATCTCGTAGGCTAGTGGCCTGACCACCGAAACTGTATTCTGTCTCCTGCAAAGATTCAAACTTTTTTTTGGCCAGGCTGGGAGTCTGGAGATCGAAAGGACACTAAACGATTAAAAGCCCTGGGAAGAGAAAAGGGCTGTTGTCGGCTGCCAGGGGCTGTCTGGGGAGATGAGTGGATATGTCAGAAAGAGACACAGAGGAAGGGTCTATAGGAAGCTAGACCTGCCAGGATACGGACGTGGAAGATGAGTAGATACATGGCAAACTAGACGTGTGTAGTCTGTTTAGTGTTTTAAGATCTGTGTTTCTTGTGAGATGTGTTTGCCCTAAATGAACAATATTTTGTTTTAAGGACCTGCTCACTGTCATTGCTCCCGGCGGGAACAGAACTGCAGGGATTGAACATAAGCCAGTCCTGCTGAGGTGATCACAGGGCTGCAGCCCAGGCCTGGTCTGAGAGTGGAAGAACGTGGGGGACAGCACAAGGCCTGAAAGCTGAGCGGGAGAGGATTCTAAGAGAGCAGGGAGGGTGTGAGACACAGTTAGCTCGGAACTGTGACCTCCCCTCTTCGAGTCTGGGAGAGGGGATCCTCATTTCCCATCCCCACTTTCATGATTCTCTTCCCCTATAGATTTCGTTCTGAGTGAGGTCAGTTCTTCAACTCTCGCTGTACCCGAGTAGCCTAGAGCTCCCTCTGATTTTGCAGGTACTTTCCCGGCAACTGGAGAACGCGGGTGGTTTGGGAAGGAAACACCCTTCAACATTAACCATGCATTCGGGTATGGTCTTACGATGCAGTGCTTGTTGGTCATCCCATGCTTGATGGTTTATGCTGTCACCTGAAGTTTGCTCGTTGTAGTGGAGTTGTCTGGGCCACGGTACTACTACTAGGGAAATAGGCCTGTAAAATCTTCCCACGATAGTGCATGGATTTCATGAGGACTAGCACAATCCTCTGTTTCCACTGCGGGAAGAATGTAGAATGTAAGTTATCCTGGAGGTGACCGACAAAGAGTGCAGAGTGCGGGCAGTGCTACCTTTCGGAGCCCCACTTGCCACCAGGAGACCTTTCCGATGGACTCCTTTAAACTCCTAAGTCTCTTCCATTTACTCTGACCTCTTTCCATCATAAGAGCCTCTTGATCAGACAACGTCCAAATTTGTGAGATTACCTTTGATTTCCACGTAGCAGACCTTGGAGTGAATTGCATCATCTCCTTTTCAAATGAGAACTCAGAGTTCCAGCTCCTGGAGCATAAAGGAGGCTTTTAAGTGCTCTGATGGGCCTGTAGGGAAACCACTGATTTTTTCTGTCTTGGAAACATCTGGTTGACATATTCTTAAGCCTACAGGCTTTTCTTTAATTGGCCTTATTATCTGATTTATACATACTTTATCTTGCTTTATTGGCAGTTTTGGTCTTTCCCCCCACACCACCCACCATTATCCCACAAACACTCAGGCGACTTCACTAATTAACACATTTTGCTTTCTTCCTCTCTCTCTCTCTCTCTCTCTCTCCATTTCCCCTCCCCAACTCAGCAGTGGTTAAGGAATGTGAGACAGGAATGCTGTCCTGTTACAAGGAAGTTAGGAAAGGGGAGGAGATGATCACTTTAAAACAATGTCTTTGTGTTCCCAGCCAGAGCTCTAGTCACGCAAGGCCAAACTTTCCAACTCTCGCTACACGTTCGAATGATCAGTTACCTGGAAGTGACACCACAGATTGCAGCCCAGGTACGCAGCAGGAATCAACTGCTTTGAAAACCCCTTGAGTCATATCAGCCTCTTGCAAAACCAGGGCTGGGTTTTCCCAAGTTCCACTCCAGGTTCTTGTGCAAGTCAAAATCTCACCCCTTGGTTTATCAGACCCTTTAGTTTTGTGAGAGGGGAACAGAGAGATTTTGAAGATCATATTGACGCCACAGTAACATTTCAGTGAATGCTATTGCTTTGTGTCGTTGTAATCTTTTCTGGCTTCGGTCTGGCTTTTTTAACAATCCCTACTGAAGTGAAGGTGTAAGATTTTGTGGCATTGCAGACTTTTCCTCTTTAAAGGCAAACAGCAGCCGGAAAAAGAAAAACGTGGGCATACACCCTTCTTTATTTGCTACTTTAGGATGGATGAAAAAGACCCCAAAAGATTTGTATTTATTTTGGGGGGAGAAAAAAAATGTGCTTGTGTGTTTCCTTAGGCCTGCGGTAAACACAGTGTTTTGTACTGCGGTAGCTTTTATGGTTTAGAAACTTATATAGTAAAACAGTTCCAGCCCCTACTCTGGATGCAGGTATCGGGGGTAGCCGTGTTAGTCTGTATCCACAAAAACAACGAGGAGTCCGGTGGCACCTTCGAGACTAACAGATTGATTTGGGCATAAGCTTTTGTGGGTAAAAAACACACTTCTACAGATGTGCAGCTACATTAGTATAAAGGCACTTGTTAGAGCTGGGCAGGAAATGGTTTTCCTTTCCTGTGGTAGAAAATATTGAAATCTCAAAATTGTCCCCATTCTGCATCAGGATGAAACTGAGACCCGCCTTTCTCTCCAATTTTGTGAAAGAGAGAGAGAGACTCCAGAATAGACCATTGGTCAGGGCAGTCACCTGGCAGGTTCAAGATCCTGCTCTGAATCAGGTACGTTCCAGGTGAGATCCATGATCACTTGGCTATTCGCTATTCTAGTGTGGGTAGGGCTTGGTCTCTCTCTCTGTCCATGCAATAAACGCTTTGTCACAATACAGTCCTGCAAAAAGTGTCTGTTTTGACAAATAGGCATTTTCAGAGGCCATCAAAAATTCCCAACCCAGATTTTAGTGTTTGTTTCCATATAGCTTATGCCTTCTGGCACTAGAAGCTTCCTGATACCTATAGTACTGCATCCACGCTAGGGCGTTCCTACCACTTCATCTGTTTCTAAGCTGAATTAAAGTTAAAGCAGAACAAAAACTTTGTGTAGACCAGCCCTGAGAAATAGCAGGACACCAAGACTTTTTGGAGAGCTCGGAGTGACTGGTTATATCTCAGCCCTGGTTTGCAGCGGTGGGATGCTGCACTTTTAGCAGAGAGAGCTTTTTCTTCCTGGTGCGTTGGCTCAATAGGTGCTAATGAAAAGAGAGGATTTTAAAAAGTCTGGGGAAAAAATTGATTAATCAAGTTTCACTTCCTTGACGCTCTCTGATGTCGTAGTTCTACCAATGCTCCACTTGTCTACAGAGTCTCCCAGGCTATAGAAGATTTGAATTAATGTAAAAATTATGCTGGGAGCTGTGGGGAACTTCCAAGCCTCCATCACGAAGCCAAAAAAAGGGCAATAAATCGGATGTCAACCCGACAAGGTAAAAAAAGAGCTTTCCAAAAAGTGTGCCTAAGGCTTTGTCTACATCAGTCAGGGGTGTGAAAAAAACACACCGACCTACGTTTCCCCAACAAAACTGCTGATGTGGGCAGCACTCTGCAAGAGAGGCTCTCCCACCGGCAGTGTGTGACTACATGGGAGACTTTACGTGGTGCAGTTGCAGCTGTGCCGGTGTAAGGCCTGTCGTGTAGACATAAGTGAGTGGAATGGATCAGCACAACTTCAGCTGAAACAGGACAACTGCTGGACTATGGGAACGTCTGACGTCGGTCCCTCTCAGCCGCTCTTGTTGAAGGGGTTTTCCTGCGTGTGTGTAATGAAATAGTAATTGGGCCACAGAGAGTGGGAATGGCTCTGTAGCCCAGAGATGAGGGCACTCACCTGAGAGGCAGGAAACCCCTGTTCAAATCCCTTCTCATCTGGTGGAGGGGTGGATGGGAAATTGAAGTGGGGTCTCACATCCCTCCCCGGGAAGTACCCTAGCAGCTGAACTGAAAGGTAGAAAGGACGCCCCTTCCCTGCTTCTCCTCACTACACTCTGGTGTGTGGCTGTTCTTGCAGGAATGGCCTATGTCCCTAACGCCGGGAGAGGCTTCGTGGCAGAGGGTTGCAAGCACAGGTAGGTAGGCACTTTGCTGCAGCCCACACCTAGCCACCTAAATCTGTGAGAGGCGCAGGGTTTAGGTCATACCCCTCTCGTTGCCGTTCCCCAAGCATGCTCTTTTGAATCCCATTCTCAGGTGTCCATCGGTTCCCATCCATTGTATAGGCAATCTAGCTGCTAACTCAGGCTTTGTGAGTGCCAGTGATTTTCCAAAGTCCGTAAGAGTTAGGCATTGCAACACAGCCTCACAGTCCCTAATGAGGGGGGACTCTCCTGGGAAGTGCTGACCCTGAAAAAGCTTTGGGAATCATGATGGATAATCAGCTGAATGTGAGCTCCCAGTGTGTTACCGTGGCCAAAAGGGCTGCTGTGATCCTTGACTATATAAACAGGGGAATATCGAGAGGGAGTAGAGAGGTTATTCTACCTTTGTATCTAGCACTGGTGCAACTGTGGCCAGAATCCTGTGTCCAGTTCTGGTGTCCACCATTCAGGAAGGATGTGGATAAATCGGAGAGGGTTCAGAGAAGAGCCACGAGAGTGATTAAAAGATTAGAAACCATAGACTCAAGGAGCTCAGTCTGTTTAGCTTAACAGAGAGAAGGGGTGTGTGTGACTTGCTTCAGTCTATACGATTAAGTACCTATATGGGGAACAAATATTTGCTAATGGGCTCTTCAACCGAGCTGAGAAGGGTATACCGTGATCCAATGGCTGGAAAGTGAAGCTAGCCAAATTCAGACTGGAAATCGGGTGCACATTTTTGATGGTGAGGGCTACTGGTACAATTTACCAAGGGTTCTGGTGGACTCTCCATCACTGGCAATTTTTAAATCGAGGTTTAATGTAAAAAATCTGCTGTAGGAATTATTTTGGGGCAGCTCTCTGTCCTGCGGTATGCGGGAGGTCCGACTAGATGATCACAGTGGTCCTTTCTGTCCTTGGAGGCTATGCAAGTCCCTTTGTGGATCCAGGCCTTTACCTCTGTATCTCAATTTCCCCTGCTGTAAAATAAGTATAACGGTGCTTACCTCCTTTGTAAAGTGCTTTAAGATCTACGGGTGAAATGTGCTATGGAGAGTGAGGTATTGTAGTAGTAGTATTCGTCTGCTACTGAAAAGCAGCGCTTCTGGGCCAATGTTCCACAGTTCTGTTTTACCACTGTTCTAGGAGAGCAAGTGACGAACGATTTCTCCGGCTGCAATTGCTGTGGGAATACAGGGGGGCAGGGCTCAAATTAATTATCATTATTATTTATTTGTAATACTGTTGCTTCTAGGAGCTCCAGTCATGGATCAGGAGCCCCAGTCTGCTAGCGGTTGTACAAACACAGCCCAAAAGACAGACCCTGCCCCCATGTAATTTTGTGCACATTTTATCTTGGAGCATTCTGCTATTCTGCACCTTGTCAGTCAGCACATTAGCAACAAAAGGATGTCATGCTTTGCTACCAAGTAGCTGAGCCAGTTCCACACCCCCTGTCTGCTCATCGGATCTGATACAAGTCTATAGCTTGAACTGCCAGTGTAAAAAAAAAAAAAAAAAAAGTTAATCACGCTTAGGCAAGTGAGCGACTGCAAGCAGCGTTCTAAGCGTGTCAACCCCTTCCTGAGTGCTCTAAATTCCCAATTAGCATCTGTCACTGCTGGAGCTGTTGCTATTACTTTCCCAGCTCACCAGCTGCTCCTAAGGTTTCCTGCCCCACGCCCGTGCACGTCGTTTGCTGGTTGAAACCCCCATCACTTCCAGTCCATGTTTTGGAAGGTGTCACTTCTTACGTCCCAGGAACGTTAAAAGATTCCTACAAGAAAGAGAACGCGGTGCCAAGTAGGGCTCAAAACGCGAGGTAAGAGGAACAAGCAGCTTATTCACTGGCTGGTGCTTCAGCCCTCAGAGACCCAGCGAAGCAAGTGTCTATTCACACTATTCACGATGGAGCCAGCTGCAGCAGAGTGAAATTCACAACTGGACTGAGCTGTAAGAAAAAGAAGGGGAGGAAAAAAGCCCCCATCTTTCATGGCTTGAGCAAAGCAATACAAGGCCCTTAGCTTTCCCCCTTGCGGGAGGGCTTCTATAATAATGGTTTGTTAATAAGCTATAGAATTTTTGATCAACACAAAATACTTTGCAGTGTGAGGCCCTGATTCTGTGACGACTGATGTACATACTCCACTTTACTCACATGTGCATTCCCCAGGGGTCTGCCCGCAGGAGCAAAGCGAAACATGGAGCTAAATACCATTATTCCCATTGTACTAGAGGAGGAAACTGAGGCACAGAGAGGATAACGGACTTGCCCAAGTTCCTACGGGAAGTTTGTGGCAGAGCCAAGGACTAGAACTCTTCTGCTCCTGACTCCCTGGTATATGCTTTAACCACTAGTCCTTACTCCCTCACTTCAAATAGACTTTAATTCCCAGCCGAAGGCTGAAACATAGTAAGTTCTTTTCCCTTTAACGTACCATAACAATGACCCACTCTCTCCTTCACATCTCAGCCAGTGCAAGCACGGCAATGCAATTTGTGCAGCGTTTCAGCTGTGGTTTCTTAAATAAATCCATCTGATCGCAAAGCAATTCAGAGAAAGGAAGATTTCTGCAGCAGCGTTGGGTCCTCAAAACCTGCCCTTCCCCCCCGCCGGTGCCCCAGCAGGCTTGGCGCTGAACTCTTCTTGCCGTTTCTTTGAGCAGCCAGCTTGGGTGCACTGGGAGATAAGTCCTGCCTTTACATAGTTGGAGAATCCCCTGCCAGGCGAACCTTGTGCCACCCGGCAAGGGAGTAGCAGGCTTTGGAGAAGGTGGCAGGCTCATGGTGTGTGCTTTCTGGTGGATGCCTGCTATCCTGCAGAGGTCAGGACCTAGTAGGGTGACCAGACAGCAAATGTGAAAAATCGGGAAAGGGGGTGGGGGGTAATAGGAGCCTATATAAGAAAAAGACCCCAAAATCGGGACTGTCCCTATAAAATCAGGACATCTGGTCCCCCTAGGACCTAGGCAAGCTGCAGGTGAGCAGCTGGTGCTATCCTCCCCTCCTCTCCTCTCCCTATGGCCGAGGGGGCACCCTCTGCACCCAGGCAGGGTGGCTGGGGAGCAGCTGGCCTGATGTGGAAGATTCCTCTCCCCCCAGGGCCCAGCCCCGCGCTTCAAATTTGCCCCTGGCACAAATCAAGCCCTGGGGAAAAGCATCCCCTCGGAGGCTAGAACATCCCTCCTGTAGCCAAAAGGCTTTTCCCCCCAATCGTTCTCCATCACAGCGTCTCTCCCTCTCCGGCTCGGCCCGGCCGCTGCCTGCAAAAGGCACCCGGCGCTGGGAACCCCCTCCCCTGCGCTGCTGCGGGGGGGGGGTGGGGGGAGGATAGAACTACAACTCCCAGGGTGCCGTGCGCGCCCCTGCGAGCCGGGCTGGCTGCAAGCGGGTATATAAGGGCGGCATGGCAGGCGCAGGACGGGGCATTGGCAGCAGGGGCGCGCGCGCGCGGGTGCAGCTGCTGGAGGAGAACCGGCGCAGCGGTGATTAGCATCAAGCCAGAGGGGCGCCCGGCTGCCTGTGGGGGGGTCCCCTGCCCTCTGCTCGGCTGCTCACCAGCGAATTGTGCACCGGGCTCCGGTGGGAGCGGGGCTGGGATCCCCTGGCGGCTGGACCCACAGGTCCCGTGCGGGGAGAGATGTGGGAAGCTCTCGCTGCGCCCCTGCCGTGGCTGGATGCGCCGGGTTGCCAGCGGGCAGGTCCCTCTGCCGGTCTCCGGAGCGCCGCGGCCGAGCATCCCCACCCCTGCAGCCGGGCTTTGGAAATAACCCCGCTGGGCTCGGATCTAGCAACGCCCCGGGAGGCTTGTCTGAGCCGGAGGAGTTCTTGCTTTTCCTGCGCCCCTCTGCTCGGAAAAGGAGCCGCTCCCGATCCGCTCCCCAAAGAGATCGGGAGTGTTTTATGCTGCCTGGGGAATGCCCCGTTCTGCTGCCGCCGGAGGACCCGTTCCCAAATGGAATATCTCTCTCTCTTCCCCCCCTACGTTTTTGGTGATGTGTTTTGGGGTCCCTTTGTGTGGAATATACGCTCCCCCGTTCATCTGAATGGATCACCACCCTGCTTGGGGAATTGACGGTAAGTGGCTTTCCTGGTGACCCAGATGCTTTGGGGAAAGATTTTGGGAGCGGCCTGGTGAAATGATAACAGGTGGGGCGCATTGGAGTTGGATATATTCAGATTCTTTCCACATAGACCATCCCCCTCTCCCCATTTTTAACCCTAAAGGAAGGGTTGATTTTAATGCATTTGAAAAACAACTCTCCCCTGTTTTTTTTTTAACTGTGGTATGAACAACCTTTATTCTTGTAAAGAGAAAACAAATAAGTGGGTAGTTTATATGGGCACCATAACTTGCTCCTTTGCCCCATAGCTAGAAAGGAAAATCGACCTCTAAAGGTGTCTGTTGCACTTGTCTCTTTCCCCAGATCCGTTACTTTGCTGGCTAGATTGGTGGGGAAATAGCGCCTACCCGCAACAGCAGCCGGGTCAGGCTTCTAGGGACAGCACATCGGTGTAGCTGAGGACCCTCCCAGAGCATGGGTCCAGGGGGGGTTACAGGAGGCTTCAGGTTGAGGCTGTAATTTACCAGGGGGTTAAAGTGTTGTCTGGAAACGCGGAAATGGAGAAAACGATCAGCTGGTTTTAGGAAAGGAATTAAAACAAAAAACTAAACCACATTTCGTGTGGGGGGTGGTTTTGTTTTGGGGTTTTTGTTTTTTGGTAGAATCTATGGGGTAACAATCCATTTTCCTGAGTTATGCACAGTGATCTAGAACGCCAGCGCCTCTCGGTTTGTGTGTGTTGTCCTGGTCTTCTCCAACACATGCCATGGAAGTGCAGTGGGCAGCATTTTCAAGCCCGAAAGGGCAGAGCACTCTCTGTGTGGGTGTCTGATCACAAGTACATTGGTGCGACCGGGTCTCTCTGGAAAAAACAGATAAAATGGTTCGTCTTTTCGTCTTTCCAGCAAGGTGTTTTAATTTTATCTTGTGTCTTTGAGATCTGTCCCTGGAGGCGCAGAGTAACCCTGGCCTGTAATTTAACACCAGGTCCTTTACTTTCAGGGCACTATAAACAGGTCTAATGGTTGCTTTAGGCTTCTCCCCTATATAATAAGTCTTTGTTTCCATTCTGCCCCTACATCCTTCTGGGTGACTTTTTTGTTTTTACTCAGCTGTCTTTCCCACTGCGATATGTTTTCATGCACCCCGCAGCTAGGGTGGGCAAGGAACTCCGAACGCTCTGCTGAGCTAAACTTCGAATGCTTTCTAATGATTCACCTTCTTAACATCCACCAGAGGCAAAGGCAGTTTAAGTGACCTGACCCCTTAGTTTTTTGCAATCTGATCCTCCCCTATATTTGTAACAGGACCCTGTTTTTATTTGATCACACAGTCTCCACAACACAGCCTTTTGTACCACTCATTGGAAATGGTTTTAACCTGTCACTTAAAGCCCATTTCAATGAATACTTGAACTGTATTTGAAGTATTTTGAGCTTGATGGTGATGTTGGATGTTTTAAAAAGGGAGGGCATAGGGGGAGTTGGTATAAACACAGCTTGCAGCTCGGAGAGACTTAAAATGGAAAAAAAAAAAAAGGGAGTACTGTATTTCTATATAGGAAATATTTGCTTTTCTTTGGAACTTGCATATTTTATCCTCCTGAGAAATGTCTGTTACGTATGCTTGAAAATAAATCTTTAGCTTCTTGGAACGGGTCAAACACTTTACCGGTAGTATGACTAGAGTCGAAGATCCAATTTATAAAATGCCGCGGGCATGTGACTTGTCATCCCATGCTAAGAGTGGTAGGGAGGGCAAAAAAGGAGTGGAAAAAACTGCATTTCTTTGTGACACTTGACCTTATAGGGGTGGATGGATTTTTTTTTTTTTTTCCCCAGGGAAAAAATATGGATTGACAGTAATATAGTTTAGGTTTTTTGTTGGGTTTTTTTCCTGCCATGAGCTGGCCCTGGTTCTGTGTGTGTTTAATTTCTCCTAGCAGTGATGTCTTGCAGAGGACATGAGCAGTGTTTAATGTATGACTGACATGAGACTCCTTGCTCACACCGATTCAGAGGAACACTGGATCGAGGCTGATTATGCAAGCATCTCTGATGCACAAGCGTACTTTTGTGAGAATTTTGGAAAAATATGAATGACTCCCTTATTTTGCCTCCTACAACAAAAAGACCACACCGGTCTAGACCTGCAACCAATAACACACAAGAAAATTAGTGCTGTCTGTTCCTTTGGACATATCACTGAGGACAACACTGTCTCTTCCAAAGTGCTAGTTGCTGCTTTCTGTGGAGAGTAAGTGATGCTAGTTTGGAAAAGATATTTGAGTTACTTTGACGTAAACAAGAAGCACTTTTATTTCCCACACGTTATTATGGTTGCTTTTCACCCTCCTAAGGTCTTGAGACTTGAGAAAGTGTCCCCATTAAAATATCTCAGCAAGATAAGCGAGCAATCTTTCTTTTTGTAACCAGACAGTGGTAGTGGGGGCACCAGAGCTGGCAGGAAGGGAAAGCTTGGTGTGTGGTAATGCAAGGCCTTTGGGAGGAAGATATCCTAGGGAAATGGAGGCTATGAAGGGAGAGATTCTGGCTTAGTGGTTGGAGCAGGAGACTGGGAGTCAGGACTCCTTTGGTTTCTTACTGGCTTGTTCTGTGGCCTCAGTCAAGTCACTTAACCTCTCAGTGCATCAGTTGTTCTTACTTGTAAAAATGGGTGGAGGGAATTTACTTCACAAGCTTAATTAGTCATATTCGCCCCTGGGATTAATTCAGCACTACCTTGAACACCGTTATACTAGTGACTAATTTTGGTCCAGTGTTTGCAGAGTACATCTGAGATCCTTGCATGGAAGGTACTGTAGGATGTAAAATGTTATTACAGTACTTTGCATGTTACTCTCTTGTAGACCGTGTAACAGCATAACTGAAAAACAGACTAATTTTGCTTCTCGCTCTCACTCAAATTAATACAGGAAATAAAACCACGTGGCTCCAGACAGGCTTCTGTTGATGCCCCTTCAGAGTAAGTGTATCCCAAGTCCTAATGTTCTGCCAACCTCAAACTTCCCTTGCCATGTCGATGGCATGAGATCCTCTCCACCTGCTGTGCGCTGTTTAAACTGCGGCCATGTTCCAACCTCAAAGTGGCTGCGTTTCAGCGGTGGGTGAAGCGGACACAGAAATGCAAAATTCATTGATTACAGAGAGGCTTTAGCAGTTGTAATAACTGCTGTCTCTCTTGGTGTATATGTGCTGATGGGGGAAGAGAACCATGCCCCCCGCACTGTCCTTTCCAATAGGATACCTTCCTGATACCTCACAAGAGTTTAGGGCAGGTAGGGGTTGGGTTGGTGGAATTATACCTGTGGCTGTCTTTGAGTAGGGGGAATAAGCACTGTGATCATGTGTTCTCCGTGGCGAAGCTCTCAAGGGAGAGTCTGGTCTCTTGGCACGCGGGAAACCTCTTGTAGAATCCTCCAACAGGGAGAGAAACACGCAGGGCTAAGGAGTAAAATCCCCAGCCTGGCCTGCAGTAGCTGCCAATAAGTTGTGCTACCGCAGGTGTGTGGGAAAGGAGCTAATGTGACCTGCTGTTTCTTCCTCCTCTTTCTGCATTTTGGGGAAGGTTTGGCCCAGCGGCTCTGTACTGCATGCAGCTCTGCCCTCCCCCCCCCCCCCAGCCTAACCTGGGTCACTCACCATCTCCCTGCTTGTCTATGAAGCATTGGTAGGAGGAACCCCCAGGAAGCTGGGCTTTGCATGGGACACGTGATGCTCCTACACATCCCTGCCCTCTTACTGCTGCGACACAGCAGCATTGTGTCTCCATATCGAGCTCCACTTGCCCAAGAGATTCTGGGGGAAATCAACAGTCTCTTTTGAGCTAGGGGAGGGGGCGACCCCCATCTTACAGGCTGCGGGAGCTGGGGTGCAGAAGCCCGACCTACTCAGCTGTGAGTGCCGGTCTCCAAACTAGTCATAGACCAACCTTGAATGTTTAAAAATGAAATCGTGTCGGGTTTCTCGTGGTCTCTGTAACAGTGACGTGGGCACGAGGGCTTGTCTACACTAGCGAATGTTCCTAGCCATGGTTCCCCACTGGGGTTGGCAATAGCAGGGGCTGCAGTGCCGATGGGACACCGATGACACGGTCGCAATGAAACCCAATTACCCCTACTCCGGAGTCCTGTCTGAGCTGCCGCTTCCATTGGTGTGGGGAACAGCTGGGAAGTTTCCTAGTATAGACTCAGCCCCGGTAAACCGAAAATGAAATCGGGCTATTTATCTGCCAAGTCTTAGCCCGTGAGGTTAAGAATAAACGTGAGAGAGTTCCTGCAATAAGGTGGGACCGGAGCTATGTTTTCAGGTATTGATTATCAGCTGATTGCTTAGGGTTTTTTTACTGGGTTACACTTGCTCCCTCAGTTGAGTACTTGTCCATCCCCTTCAGAAACTCCGACTGAAGGGATGGGCAAAGCAATTCTCAAATCTCGGCCGTTCAGCGAAGACTAACAAGACAGCTGACCTGTCAGTCGCTGCACCACTACAATTCTGCCCCAAGCCTTTGGTGCTACTGAGCTGAGTATCAGCAGTGGTTTAAATCTCTTGTTGCAGAAGTGGCGGAGGAGTGTCATCTGGTTACATCATTCGTTTGGGGCTCAGGAGATCAGAGATCAGTTCCTGGATCTGCTACCGCCTCTCTGCGTGACCTAGAGCAAATCTCTCTCTCTCTCTCTCGCAGTCGGCTCCCCAGCTGTTAAAGGGAGATGATCATCCTCTGTCTGTCTTGCCTATTGTAGATGTCAGTGCAGGGATTCTCTCACTATGTGCACGTACAGCACCCAGCACAATGGGGCCCTGGTTTCAGATGGGACATGCAGGCCGTACTGCAATACAAATAAAATTGGAGATGCCCTGGGTCATGGAATGGAACTCTCCTCTCCTGCCCCCCACCGCCTGCTACCCAAAGCTGGCAAATCACTGATGCCAGATGTATCCCACCTGAGATTCATAGACTCTAGGACTGGAAGGGACCTCGAGAGGTCATCGCGTCCAGTCCCCTGCCCTCGTGGCAGGACCAAATACTGTCTAGATGTTAATGCTCTTTTGAGGGTGCATTTTCTTCTGATTTTCTTCAAGCAACAAAATGATTGATCTCGACTTGTCATACTCTGAAATGCAGCCTACCTCAGGAAAAGCTAATCTACGTTCCCTTTTGATTAATTGGATCAGAAAAATAACTAATCGAGTAGCACCACTTCTCATTGCTCATGTGCATTATTTAAAATAGTGATTGGTTCTGAACTGTGGCAGTAGCTGGAACCAGCATTGTCTAGATGGTGGAGGGGATCCTCTTTTGAATGGATTGGGATGCTTTTGGATTTTGGGCTGTTAAACTTCTTGACTTCAGACTCGTCTCCTCTTCTCTCCCCCCCCCCCCCCGCTTTATTATCCACTGGACAATAGGGGGATAATGCCAGATGCACAATGCAGCTTGAGTATTTGACTAAACTTTGAGTAGAAAAGAAAAGCAACAAAGAGACCGAGAAAAGTCTAATGTCTTGCCAGTTACCAAGGCCAACGCGAAAGCTAGAACTGCACTACAAAGGTGAGCCTTGTTTAAAACTGCTTATTTCAGCAGAAAGATGTATTTAAAAACGAAGGGCCAAATGCTAACACAGTCCCCCATGTTCGTGTAAACCCTCTGTGAAAACATTGTTTTATTACCTCCTATAACTCCTTAATAAATACCATTCCTTTTTGATGAAAGCTCTTAACGCAGGATTAGGGTTTACAGCAAATTGCTTTATTTGTCCCAGGAGGCAGATTCAATGTTCAATATGGCCCCGTCTCCTACTTTATCAACATGGCTCTGGAACCTCAAGAAATGGGAGTTCATAGACTTTAAGACCAGAAGGGACTCTCATGATTATCTAGTCTGACCACCTGCACATCAGACTATAGAACCTCAGTCACCCACCCACTCCTGTAATGGGCTCATAACCTCTGGCTGAGTTACTGAAGTCCTCAGATCCTGATTTAAAGACTTCAAGTTACAGAGAATCCACCCTCTACTTTAGTTCAAACTAGCAAGTGATCCATTCCCCACGCTGCAGAGGCGAAAAAACCCCAGGGTCTCTGCCAATGTGACCTGGGGGAAGGTTCCTTCCCAACCTCAGTTGTGGCGATCAGTGAGACCCTGAGCAAGACCTGCCAGCGAGACACCTGGGAAAGAATTCTCTGTAGTAACTCCGAGCCCGTCCCATCTCTGGCCATTGAAGATATTTGCTAATAGCAGTCACGGATGGGCTGTATGCCATTGTAGGCCACCTCATCAGATGTATCCCCTCCATAAACCTATCAAGCTCAGTCCTGAAACAAATTAATTTTTTTGCCCCCATTATTTCCCCCTTGGAAGGCTGATCCAGAACTTCTCTCCTTTGATGGTTCCCCTCTTGACTTTGTCCCTCGGCTCCATCAAAAGTTGCTGCTTGTGGACGCATGGTAAATCCATCTCTGTCCTCCAATGCATGCCACATTGGCTGACTTCAGAAGACGGTACCAGTGCGTAATTGAGGGTGGAACATTTCTTACATGACCTTACGTGGTGCTGGAGTCTAGCAGCTGATGGTTTTAAATGAAGCCTATAAGTGCTGCTGTGGACAGCTAATAATGGTTTTGGGTTGGATCAGATGATAGGGGTTGGCAGGTCCCCTACTGAGATCCCAGTGTGGATGAGTGCCCCATCATGGCATCTCCAGTCAGCTTGAGCTCTTGCTGATGGTCCCAAGCGTCCTATATCTAGGAGCAGAGTGTCTTCAGCGGTGGTGGAATCTTTTGTCCCATGGCAGTATAATGGAGCATGTTTCTGATACACAGGCTGTCAGTAGGCTCAGGTTATTGCCTAACGAGGCTGGGGAGGGTTGCTTTAGTGTTTTGATTGTATCATGGTCAGTCTGTTGGATGTCCAACATTATCCTTTTGTTTGTACTGCGTCTGTGTGCATGAACGCAGAAGCTGGGTGATTGTCCTTCTAAAGCTCCTATCTGTCTGTGTACTATGCTCGCTGTTGATGCTACAAACTCCTGGGTATGAATTCTTGGTGGAGCACTTGAAGCCAATGAGATAAGTTGCCCCTTCCATCAGAGGATCAGATATGCACACCAAGAATGGAGGAGGCCGGGGACACTCTCATGCTATTTGCTAACTTAAGTGCGTACAATGGCAATTAAACATTGCTGTGGTGAGAAATCGAAGCACTATAACGAATTGAGCCTCTCTATCTGGCAGCAAAAGGGGTCATAATTATTCCCATTCTACTTATGGGTAGCACGAGGCGTGGAAGAAGGTTGTAACATGTCCAAGGTTGCATAATGAGTCCGTATCAGTCCCAGAACTAAACCCTGTACTTCTAACCGTTGGGCATTATATTTGGCTCTGGACTCAATGGCTCGTTTGATCTTACTCCCCCTCCTTAAGACGTGTTAATTAAGATACTTGAAGTTCTCGTGTGCAATCTGTCTTTTTCGACAGTGGACAAATTGGAGATGTATCTTAGTTCTTAAATCTCTTGGAAACAAATTGTCTTGTGGATATGTCACACCAGTTCTTTTATTTTATCTGCTCTTTTCTCTGTGTTAAAATATAAGCTTGGTTAATTCTCTCTTCCTCTTTCCTTTCCTGGTCCCAGCCAAAATCTTCTCCGCTATGTAGAATGATGAAATGAGACCCTTCCCTCTTTTTTGACTGGACCTCACCAGTCACTGTCAAAAGACCTGAAAACACTCTTTGGTTTCTGAAGGCAGTATCAATCCAAACCTGTTGGCTCAGGTAGTAGAGACTAGGAGCAATAATCTCTAATCCAGATCTCCATACAGAAGTACAAAGTGCTTGCACTCCAGCCAAACTTGGTTGACCATCTTTTTGATGAATGGTGGCAGATGAATGCTGGGGAGCTGTGCATAGGGAAGCAGCGTGACATGTAGGTAAAAACGGGATTCCTTCAGAGCTCTGGTGCTCTGTTCCAAGCTCTGCTGACCTGCATGACTGTGGGCAAGTCATAAGAGCCTGGACTTTTAGACATGCTGAGCACCTGCAGCTTCCGTTGACATTTGGGGGAAGCTGTAGGCGCCTGGTACCTCTGCAAATCAAGCCATTCACTTCCATTGCTTCAGTTGCCCCATCTGTGTAATGGGCATAATAGTATCTATAGCAACTCTCAGGGATAAGAAAGATGATCTGACCTGTAATTAGAGTGGATTTGGGTTTTGTCTGGGTTTAGTGAGACTGTGATCATCACTCCAGGCCCTTGCAAGTGTTGTGGACCTGGGTTCATTGAGTCTGCATAGCTCATGGCCCTCTTAGAGATGGCTCAGGAACACTCCCTTCTCCCCCCACCCAACCTAATTCTTAGACATCCTCAAGGACTTCGGGGCCTACCTTGTCCCGCTTCTGGATTGCATCTTCTGTGACATCGGGGGCCTAATAAGTAGTTCGATTAATGATGGTTCAGTAAACTGTATGGCCAAACATCCACCTTGAATGTAACTGTTTTGAAAAATAAAAAGGGACGTGTGACCTTCTGGATGTCTGAGAATAACAAGAACGGTCTGTCTGTCTTTTTCTTATCAGTTCTGCATTTGACAGCTGATGGCCAGATGTTTTATTTGAAACCTGGTCCAAGGGAAGGAGCCCTTTTGTCTCAAAGATGCTCTGAATCTAAGGGAGTTGTTTTGTGGAAAAGTCTGTTTTATGACCCTGAAGGAGGAAGAGGAGTGAGATCAGACGCTTGTTTGGGTGGGCTCTGTGTGGAGCACTCAGTAGCCTCCCTTGTTCACTGCCACTTGGAATTCTGGTGTTTTTTTCTTTCTTCCGCAAGGTTAGTCTTGACAAATAGTCCTGACATCTTGCCAGCACAAAAGAGAGCAAGCAAGAAACTACACAGCTTTGCTGGCCAACATCCTAAAGACTTGTATTCTTAGTGCGATGTATATGATGAGCAGCATTTGGTTTGGGCGTGGGGAGTGGATTTACAGCCCTCAAGGATCTGGTTTCCATTCTGTCAAAAAATGCCACAAACACGGCAAAGTTAACATGGAAGGGCTGGGGTGGGGTGAGGGAATCCTGCCAGCGTGGGGCTTGGATATGACTCGTGTCTTTGACAGACATGTTATGTGGCAACACAAGCTGAAGTCACGCAACTACTGGCAAGTGGCGGTGAACTGTTGTTGTTTTTTTTTTAAATGTTAAGGGCTTAAAAACAAAATGGAAACAAACCAAACTAATAGGAGGCCAAACCACAGAGTTCAGATCTAGATGCAAACTCAGACTGAAGGTGTTTGCAGAGGACCCTGTTTTTGACAAAGTTAAGGTGAATGGACAATGATGCGCTGAGATGGTCCAGAAATCAGCTTTTGAGAAGGGGAGCTAAGGATGGGAAAGAAGTGTGGGGTGGAGGACTTTGTTATGGTTTTGGGTCCAGTGTATAATACCCAGTAGTTTTTTCTGCACCCCGAGTGTGGAACAGTGGCATGTGTACCCCTAGAAATGCAAAGGCTCTGGATTTCAGCCATTCACCTCTTGGGACCTGGCTTTGAAATCCTGATTTAGGTCACAAATGGAAAGAAGTCCAGTATTTTCATCCAAGTCCCACTTGTTCACATTTCAAAACATCCATACCAAGTGACATGATCTTCAGTCTTTTCTAAGGAGAGTCCCAGGCAGGGACACACAGAGATTTTTGGGGGGGGACCTGGGGCAGAATCTGAAACTGAACCTCCCACCCGTCCAAAAATTACCCTGGAGACGAGTTTGAAAAGAGGGTAGGGGATGGGGGCGATTTGTCAGAGGGGGTCCAGGCACCAGGGTTGCTGTCCTCCCCACAAGGATAGGGGGGCTGCTTCCCATCAGGCCCTCCCTGAGCTCTGGCCACCCTGCTGTTGGCAGTGAGATTTCCCCCACGCTGCTCCTACCTCTGGGCTCTTGGTCTGGTGGTCGACTCTGGCTTGGTGTGATGGTGCCAGCGGGATCTGGGCCTGGCTGGGGTGGACGAGTTGTTCCCTGCACTATTGATGGCCGCAATGCTTCTCGCTCAAATTTGGCCCTGCTGCCCCTCCTTCATTTTGGGAGCCCTCTCAAATGGGTGCCCTGGGGCAAACTGTCCCTCCCTTCCCTTCTCCTGGGTGGGTGGCCCTGGTCCCAGGACTAGAATGTTAGGGGTTGATGCAGGTTTAACCTGCAAAGCCGTGGAGGGGAAGGACTGGCATAGCAGGGGATGTGGTAGATACATTGGCCGAAGTCTGGGCTTCTGACCTTGCAAGTGGAGGTTGGTTGGTAGCTGTTTTTAAGCCTGCACGCTGACTTTTATAAGGATGGAGGAGGAATTGCACGCTCTCCCCCTTCTCTTGTGTTTAGTAAACAAAACCCAACCATCGTTCTTGGGTCTGCGGATGAATGTAATGATCATGGACGGGTGGGTCTAGCTCCCATTCGCCCCCCCCCCCCCCCTGGAATGTCCCCTTCTCTGCACCTTCCCACCTTTCAGACATCGAAGTAGGTGCCTGTGGCAGGCAAGCCAAGCTGGGAGCAGGAGATGAAGTGGTGTTAGTGACTCTGGTACCCGTTTGTGGTTTACTTGGGGTTTGTTTTTATTTCTTCTGTGGAAAACCGCTCACAAGGACTATGCATTCTCCTTTCCCCCGCCTCCCCTCCGCGAATTGGGCTTTTTAGAGGAGCCATCTATAGGGTTGAACCATAGGCTAATATTTGGCCTGGTTTCAACTGGAAGAGGGAATTATTTCTCCATTATCCCTATCTCCACCCTCCCCTCCTCCTCCCCCCCGAAGAGGGGGACTGCTAGGGCCCTGACTTTGTGGCAGGAGGTGAAAATGTGTGTAAAAAGGGGATGGGGGGGGGACTTTTTCCAGCAAAGAGCTGTGCCGTGGAACGGGGAGGGGATGGTTTTCTCTACTTCCTAAAATGTCTGGGAAAGTAAAGACCCCCTTTTTTTTTTTTATTGCTTCTTCAATTGTTCCTGAAAACTCCTTTTTAATGGGAGGAAAATGTTCGTTCCTTCCTTTCAGCGCCTGGTGTCTTTAAGAATTTGCTCTATTGTGAGTCCAGGACAGAGACCCTTCTATGAGGGCTGCATAGACTCTCTTCAGTGGGCCTCCCCCACTCACCCTCCCTCCCGCCTCATCTCAACAAGCCCCCCATTCTCCTCTGAAGAGGGTCCCTCTGTCTAACCAAGTAACTCTTAAGGGCAGCATTTATTGTGGAGCACTCGGCTCACAACGAGCACTGGAGTGTCAAATAAACTCACTCAGAGCCGCAAAGAGAAGAGGGAGAAAATACAAAACCCCCTTTATTTTCACCCCTGCGGGGAAACAAATATGGACTTTGTGCCAGCCAGCAGCGATCTGACAAAGCAGCGTAGTGTGTGTACTAATATTGCTCTAATAAAAGTGCTTGTGGAGATATGAACATAGAATAAATATCATGATATGGTGGGTGAAACTGAGGGGTAAGCTGTAAATCAAGATGTCTTTCTGCAAGTTTCTGCCTATGTGCAACGGTAGGCGTGCAGGAGAGCAGTGACTCTGCTCAGCCAGCCAATGTTGATAGCCTTTCGGGGCTGTGGGTGGTTTTTTTTGCTTTTGAAGTGGGGCCAGCGGGAGGAAAGGGCATTCTCTGTAGCCCACTCCAGTCTGAGCCTTTTGGCTGAGACCCTCAACAAAAGTGCTACATAGCGGGTGTCTCAGAAAGGGCCAGTTTTTCAAAAGGGCTCAGCTACTCCTCTTGTGGCACTTATAATGGGCTAGATCTTCAAAAGAGAACCCAATGCGCTGAGCTCTTCTGAAAATCTGGCACCAGATATAGGTGCTAATTCCTTCTGAAAATTCCTGTCTAAGCAGAATTCTTCTAATTCCATTGCAGGGGACTTGATTGCATAACACGGTTTGTTGCATTGCGTGTCCTTGCAATGGGCTTGCTGTTCCATTGTTTGTAGCTTAACTATTTTCTGCATGTTTTATGACCCCCATTGTATCGCTGCACCTATCCCGGGGTGCTAGCGCTGCTGCTAAGAGCAGGGGCATTTGGGTAACTTCCCCTGGTGCAGTGCCTTGTGTTTAAACTGGCTGAGCTACTGTCTTGTGGCTTCCTTTCCTAGGGAAGAAACTGTAGCCAGACATCACAGCCAACGTCTACAACCAGCACGAGCCAAACACTCAGGATGGCAATTGTGGTAGCAAAGCATCACTGCGAGCGGAAGACGTTCCAGCCAGCGGTTTCTTGCAATGCCATTCTTTGCATAGTGTGACCAATTGTGATTTGTGGTTTTTATGTCATGGGCAGAGGCCACTGACTTATTGTATATATGACCCTGAATATCTACCAGCAGCTGGTGCAATACCTGTTCTGCAGATATCAAAAAGGCCGCTCAGTATCTGAGGCTGCCAGTCATTCACCTTCCACCAAAACCAAATCCTTTGTAAACAAAAGGTTCTCTATCCTCTTTCAACCGGTGCCTGCCAGTGCGCCAAGGATCTCCTCCTGACGATTAGAAGATGCCTTCAGTTTTCTTGCCCAACACTTGCAGCGGCTGAAGGGCCGAACATCCTTTTCATGTCTCTTTGTCTCCATCCCATACTGTGGATGGAGGAGCAGTGGAGGTGGAAAGACCTATCTAACTAGACTTCGGTCCTGGGATTGGAAATATTTTAGCTCTAGTGATTTTACACGGAAGGCGTTCTTGTACTAGGGCACTGGGTAGCAGGCTGTGCTATGCTGAGCTGGCCAGCCAAATCCCTCTACTTTTAACCTTGATTTCTTTTGGTGCAGCCTTTCCAGTAGCCTGGTTCTATTACTGAAACAGACAGTGGCAGCAGACTGGGTCTGTCTTGTCACTTCATAGAGTCCTAGCTTAACGTCCAGAAGAGACTGTTGAAATCAACTGGTCTGACCTGTTGCATAGTCCAGGCCAGAGACCCTCACCCAGTGATTCCTTCTTTGAGCCCAATGACTTTTTTGTGGATCAGCGAGAGCATGTGTGTTTTTTCTCTTGATGATGTAGTCTGCGTTGGCTTCTTTTTAAGTTTTGAAAGCTAAAAGTTACTGACTGGAATGGTCACGGCTTTTGGACGCTCCAGGCCCATCCATATCTGGAAATGTAACTTTGGTGGGCACCTAAAACTGATTTATGTTAAAAGCCAAGGAGTTGCTCCTCTTGACATGTGTCTGGTAGCTCCATGCTTTCATTATTCCTGTGAGAACAGGCTTTCTTGCCTGAGAGCCCCAATTTACCCTGGGAAATGCAGCCATTAAGAGCCCAATCCTGCAAAGTGTGGCACTTCCTCCACTCCCATGGACCTAACCTAGGCATGACAGAATGTTTAGTGACTGTTAGTTGACAGACAACTTCCAAGTTCTCCAGAAAGCCCCTATTATTCGTTTATGATAACTGAGTAGAGAGTGACTGGTTTATCATACCTCTGTTATTGACCAGAGGTAGAACTTTCAAAACCACCTGAGTCTAGGGTGACCAGACAGCAAGTGTGAAAAATCGGGACGGGGGGTGGGAGGTAATAGGAGTCTATATAAGAAAAAAACCTAAAAATCAGCACTGTCCCTATAAAATTGGGACATCTGGTCACCCTACCAGAGTCACTTTGGAAACTGGGACTCGTAGCTTGCGTACACGGGCCAGCCCTGCAGTTTGGGCTGTGGGGGTGTTAACTGCAGCATGCACGCTAGCATGCTGGGCTGTAACTGTGCCGTATAGACGGTGGCGTGCTGGTACATGCTGCAGTTGACGCCCCCGGGGGTCAGAACTGCAGGGCGGCGTAGACAAGTCCTAGTCACTTCAGAAAAATCTTATTTTCTAGGCTCCTGAGTAAATCTGATGCATTGGAATATTTATTTTACCCAAGGTAACTTTTTTGAAACAGCAATTGGATTTGGAATATAAATCTTGTGTCTTTTTGTATGGTCACAACAGATTTGACATACCTCTCTGTAAGGTTTCACAGACTCTCATAACAAACTGTCCTTTCTCCATTTGGAGAAGATGGCTACTCAGGTTTCCTTTTAATCCTTCCTAATGACACCTCCGAGAGAAGGAGAGTGGATTTTTGTTTTCTTTGATACTAAAGCTGCCTTCTCTTGCCACTTAAATTCAGGCTCTAATTTTGCATGCCTCGAGCCTGAAATGCTGTCCCTAACGAGAGCTCTCTTCCCGAGGTTGTTGCCCAATAATGAACAAAGACGTTAAAGTGGAGCAGAATACAAGCAGGTTTTTCTCTCTCTTTCCAGGGAAAGAGAGAACCCTGCTGTTTTCTATACTGTAAAGCATGTCAAAGCCAGTGGTGATGGTTGGGAGGGGGAGCTGCCATTTTATTCGGCCTATTGAAAACAATGTGGGGCTTGTCTCTAGGGCACGGCGGGTCCTTGGTGCCTGGGCAGAGAGGGGTCCCAGGCTGAAAAGGTGTCGGGACCCTCGTTGAAGGTGAAAAGCATCTTTGTTTGGGTAAGACAACGGGGCTGCCAGAGGGGGATTCTGGTTCTGTGTCTTTCGGCCTCTCGAAGACTGGACAGCTCTTACCTTTTGGGCCTGTTGACATGGGACAGGGGTAGAGGCTCTTCATCAAGCTCGTCTGGAAGGCTCCAGTGGAACAGTAATTGCAGTCTGGACTCGTGTCCTGCAATCCTGATGCTTCAAACCCTCATCACCTCCTGGCAGCCAGATGGCCGAGCCCACATTGCAGTCGGGGATGTTGCCGCCATCATCCGTGCCTTGGCCATCTCTCCGGTTTGCTTTGCTGCAACGCGCTCCGTGCTGGGGCTACAGCTTTCACTGTTTGGAAGCTGAAGGGGGGGGGGCGAATGCAGTGGCTGGATTGTTAGGTGGGGTTTCTGACTGTGAGTACTTGACGTCTCTGCTCTGTGATCTGCACTGGCTGCTGCTTAGCTCCTGGGTGGAGTTCAGGCTTCTGGGTTCGACCGAGAAAGCCCTAGATGGCTTGAGACCTGTCTATATGACAGACCCCCATGCCCTACTGCTACAGCTGAGATCATCAGAGGCACTTGAGGTGGGTCCCACCTCTAAATAGAAGGGAGGGGCCCATTTCACCCCCCACCTTTGGTCTGTAAGCACCCCAATCTGCTGACCCTATGTTGTATGTGTCTTCTCCAGCGTTTGGATGGGAGGGTCTGAGACTGGGCCAGGTCCGTTACTTCGGGCCCTGTGTAATGCAGTGTTCAGTTTGATCTTCGTGAGGTGTCAGAGGCATCTAGAGCAGGAAGTGGGCGCTTCTGATTTGTGCATGTAAACCGGCAGAAATGCCATCAGTTGGGTTTTTTGGGTTTCCCCAATGCTATTGACCGCAGCTTGGAGAACACGAACGTAATGAGGTTCTAGAACCCCCTTCATTAGAGATCCTCTCAACTTTGCAAACACCAGCTCCTAGAGGTCAAGCGTCACTATCACGATTTTACAGATGGGGAAACTTTGGGAGGGGAAGTGAGGTTGCACACTCAGTCTGTGGCAGAGCTGGGGATGGAACCCCAGGGTCCTGACTCCCATTCCCTAGCTCTGTCCCTCTCCAGAGACTCTTTTGTTCTGTGCCGGCATTGGGTCAGGAGGCTAACATGTCTAACGTTCCTTTGGGTGGGCAATTGTCTCACGCGATCTTTCAGCGCTTTGGTGCGGCAGAGGGTGCTGCTCATCTCGCTATCTGCTGGAGGTGGCCCTTTGTGAGCTAATCTTCCCCTGTTCTTCATCTGTTACCCCGCAGCGCCCTTCACCCTATTGTCCATAGCTGTCCTGTCCCTCTAGGTAGCCTCTCAGGGCTGTGATTCCGACACGCTACTTGAATGACTGTCCTCTGCCTCAGCTGTGTACCATTTGCTTTGGCCCTGCGCCAGCCTTTTGTGCTGTCTCTTGCCTGCAGGCAATGCAATTGTCCTCGTTGGGCTTTTGAATATTACCCATCGAGCATCGCAGCCTGTGAGAACGGCCTGCTGGCCAAACCCAGCTTTTATGGACCCTTGGATTTCCTCTGTGGGAATGACCTGTCAGTCCCCATTAACTACATGGGATCCAGGCCCACAGCAGCTGAGACAGGGGGATTGCCTTGTGGAGCTGGGTTTGAATTAAGCAGTGTGGGGGGGATCCTGACCCATTGAAGTCAATGGGAGTTCTGGCATGCCCTTTGCTGGGGCAGATTGCACTGTTTTGTGGATTTGGGATGCGGGGTGGGAGGGATTTGCGCACCTGGCTTGGAGCTCCACCGGCCAACTCCAATGACCTGACCTGCTGTATTTTGGGGTCTTGCTAGAGCCAGCACTATTGCATGTTTCTGTGGGAAGATAAATACCAGTGAGAGTCACAGGAGCCGCTTAGCCCTGCAGAGTGGCGGGGGTGAGGGGGTAGGGGAGCCTGGGCCCATGGGAGTTGGTGAACCTTGTGGGGGTGGGTCAGTTAGCCCGAGAGAATGGGTCCCAGGAGCTGGTTAGTCATGTCATGTGGGGCAGGAGTGGAGGGTGTGTGGTGTGTGTGAGAGACAGGCCAGATCAAAGTCTTCTCCAGGGCCCAGATGTTGGTTTGGTGTTTTTTTAACTTTGACTCCGAAAACAATTGCAAAACCTAGGACATCCCCACTCCCCCAAGGATTTCAGGGAGGAGAAAGCGGGGCCTGGGAGCAGGCAATGAAGCAGTTTTAAAAATCCCTGGGTTTGTATAATCCTCCCTGAGCTCTGGCAGCCTGAGTGCTACGCAAACAACCCTTGGCCCCTGCCCGCCTGCCTGACTCAAGTGCTTCCCAGTGACTCTGGGACCCAAAGCTCAGTTACAAGAAGCCAGGAAATGCGGCAGGCAGGTTGCGGCTCTCCCTGGGAGAGTCTCTCTCCATTCAGGTGGGGCGGTGATAGTGGAGGAACGGGCTTGGCGTGAATCCTTCCATAGGTACGCCACACGCTGATTTAGCCAAGACCTACTCATGAGCCGTGGGGCTCTGTATGCCGTCTTGTCAGTGAGTACTGGGGCTGTGCAAACAGGGTGAGAGGGAGCCCTCGTAGAGCCCCTAAAGACCTCTGATCCCCTTTCTGCCCTCCCGCCCCAACTCAATGGCACCTCATGCTGCTTTCTAAGAGGACAGTGTTTTCATCGTTAACTCTTCTGCCCCTCAGGCGCCCTGGTTTAAATCCGCCCAGGTGGCCAGCAGTCGGGTTCTCTCCCTACCACCCTTGGGCATGGGCTGCAAACTTCCACCCATACTTGACAACACTTTGGCTCTGTTTATTCCCCTCCTCCCCCTGCCACTGTCCTAATGTCTGTCTCAAATGAAATGGCTCCGCCTTTTCCCCCAGTCTATAGGGTTGGTGTGTGGGGTGTTTGTTTGTTTTATTTATTTATTTTAAAATGAGCATCTGGAAATACCAAGCATTTGACTTCACTCCATTCTGCAAAATGATTCTCTTGGCCCACCCCTGCTATTCCCAGCTGCTTGGACAGGACAATCGGACAGTCTCCCCTCAGCTGACACTACCTGACTTCTGGTGTCGTCTGTGATCTTCAGGACAAGTCGCTAGGCCCAAGTGGCCAGGCTTTTGAGGAAGCTGGGGTCTTAATGCTGATGAACGGGGCTGTTGTTTGGGTTTAACGATCTCCGGGTTAGGGGATGTATAAAAATATGCTGTATAAAACTGTCCGTGTCTCTGCATCTAGCCCTGACTTTCAGTTGGGGCCCAGGTGAGTCTGCAATACAAATAATAAACTGAGAGCCATGGCAAGTCCTTTCTCAAGAAGCACCCCGGGGTCCCGCTGCTGAGCCGGAGGCTCTAGTGTCTTCTGTCACTGCAGCCTCCCAGGAAAATGCCTCCATGAGGCGATTCCTGGGATCTGCCCTGAGCTGCCCAGACTTTGCAGTCAGAGGTTTGAACCCCCCCAGCTGAGGTAGGTAGATGGCGGTTGATGCAGGGGGTGGGCTTTTCAGATGAGGTTCGAACTGCTGAGATTGTGGGCCTTCTGAGCAGACGTCAAGGATCCGAGGGGCGCTGTAAGCTGGCGGGCTGATTTTTGCAGAAACAAATCCTTGCCATGGGCACGGAGGTTCAGATTCATCCATGTGCTTGGGAGATAGGCACCTAAGTCACTTTGACTCTGGGCCCAAGGGCTTTAGTCAAAGGACAATGAGCGTTCCCCTAGTCTAGGGTTCAAGCCGGTTGTATGACCCTCGCTCTCTCAAAGGCTCCCTTCCCCAGGCATCTGTTGAAAACAGTGTTTAACTCAATGTTCCCCAGAGGCCAGCCAGGACGTCCACAGGCTCTCACCAGGAGCAGAAGTCCGTCCCCGTGTCTTCCTCCCCAGCAGTTGTGGAGCACGATGGGTGCCATGAAGCCTGGTGGATGCCACCAAGGAAGAGGCATCCCAGGATTTGCCCCTAGTGCTCCAGGGAGCTCGGGCGTTTCATACCCAAAGCACCGCTGTCTAAACCATGCCTTCTGGGAGCGTAGCATTGGCCAGAGCGCGGCTAGCTTTGTGCTCTTCTAGCTGGTGCGTCGTGTGGACACAGCCAATCCAGTGGGGGATGGTGGGGCGGACACCACCATTTTCCATCCTTCCTCCCACACAGCCATGGACAAGCCACTTAAAATGGCCATCTAGGACCCTAGATCTAAGGGGGAGCTGCCGACTCCACACGGTGAGCTCTCTGGTGTGTCCACACAGCCTCTGCTCTTTCCCACTAATGCTGCTACCAAAGGCACGTGGGCTTTTCCGAGGCCATCGTTGTTCACCGGAGTGGGGAGTTCCCCACCATTCTGTGGGGCGCTGGCCGCATTTTGACTTTCTGTGGAAAAACCACAAGCAGCTCCCTCTGGGGGAGTTCCCTGGGATACAGTCAGGCTGGGCTGAATTAGATGTGTGTGTGTGTGGGGGGGTTGGGTTTATATAATGTCAATGTGTATTTTTAAGCATTTTTTTTCTATTTTATCCATTTTATTTTTCACAACTGCACAAAGTTATGCTGGGGGTAGGGGGGAGGAGAAGGGGTCAGACAATTATTTAATGACAGGAGAGGCTGAGACTCAAAAGGAAGCTTTACAACCATTAAAACCCCAATTATCAACAGCACATGTCAAAACGTACAAAGTAAATATCCCTAAATCCAACTCGAGCAACTTCCCATGCAGCGTTTTCTTATGTTGCCCATCTGTAAATTTCAGTTTTAGCAATGGCAATATTTTCCCCTGTACTGTGAAATTGACATTTACTGGCATCTCCATAACCTTCCGAGCCTAGATCTATTTGTCTATCTAGTGTCTACACATGAACTCCTGATTGGCTGGTTGCAACTTCCAGGGAGTCCAACACTTGTGTACCTGGACTTCAGTATGGCCTGCTCCCTTGTGGCCTATGGTTTCACTGCAGGGAACTGTTTGGGGTGCGCTGAATGAGCATTCCTCCTTCCATCCCACGCGGGGGATCCCATTCCTCTGTCAGTGTGCCTGGACTCAGCCTACGTCACCTTGGCTGTCCTAGCAACTGCAGTAACCCCCAACCCCTTCTATGGTCTGGAAAGATCAGACCACTCGGCAATGGATGCAACGTAAAAAACGCAGGGTTCGGAAAGCACAGAGTGTTCCTGAGACACGTCTTCCCTAAGGCCCGGGAGTGGCCCGTTCTCAAAGCCGTGTTGCCCTTGGTGCAGACTTGAGTCAGACTCTCCCTGCTGAGAGTTCTGCTAGGAACGCAAAGCTGGGGCCCCAATGGGCTCTGAGCACTCTGTCCTTAGGCCGCGGGCCGGGGAGATGCTTGGCTGCAGCCACAAACCAGGCTAGGCAGGGTGGTTTCGGCTGAGTTTCACCTCGGCTGCAGTGTGCTGGGTAGGGAAGAGGTAAGTGCTTCCGGACTGACCTGCAAGGGGCGGCTGGGAAAGCCGCAGCTTGTCCCAGATTCGCCCGTTCTGTCACTTACGCTGCTCGGTCTTCGTCCTGGGGAGGCTTTCCCAGGCTTCCCTAATGCAGGGTGGGGGGCACTGCCCTCCCCTGTAGTAAGGGAGCTGCTGGTACCTCCAGTGCATCCAGGCCTGCTTCGCTCCAGCCTTATGCCTTTGTCATCCCCATGCCCACTCCCTTCCGTTTGCCCCAGAGCAACTTCCGCTAAAGGAATTCCCCCCAACCCCCGCTTTCACATATCCTGCCTCCCGCTCGGGGTGCAGCTGGGCTCCTGCCTGAGTCGGCTCTGCCTGGGCATCTTGTATCTCTGCAAGGACTTAACAGGGTGGCGTTGGAGCTGCAGTTCGCAGCGGCTGGCTGTTTTCCTAGGAGTGTGTGTGTGTGTGTGTGTGTGTGTGTGTGGCAGGGAGGGTTTAGGTCGGAGCAAGTGGAGCTGGAATTCTCCATCTCTTCAAGAGCACAGAAGAAGATTGAAGCGTTTATTTCTCTGCTCTCTCAGTGTGGGGTGAAGGCCCCACAACATATCTCACGTTCTCTATCCAAACACTCAGGTGACTACACAGCATCATACGGTACAAAGCTGCTGTTGATATTCAAGGCCAAATCTGTGCTCCCCCCCGCCCCCCGATTGCAGGCAGTGGGCACTCCTGTGAGTCGCGCTGGAGAAATACCCATCATTCTTCGAAAGGAAACAAGGGTTTGAGCTAACCTCCCAAAGGGTCAGGTCTGTGGATGGGGTCCCTGTGGCTTGCTAAAGTGAAAGAGCAGGGGGAAATGGTGGTGGGGCGGGTAAGTTACAGGGGAGTTAAAGGCGATGCTGCGTCTTCTCCCGCGGGCAGCGCTAGTGACATGCGAGGGAGTTAGGAGAGCCAGGATCAGCCCTTGGGATGTTTGGTGGGTGGTGGGTGCTTATTAAGGGGATTGGCTCTCGCCTAGGGTAGCTGAAGTCGGGAAGTGCCCAGAGCTGCCTGGTAGGGGAAATCTGGGTCTTGAAGAATCCAACTTGTGCTCCCTAGTGCTCTTAAAGTGGGGGTGAAGAAAGCGATTTGTGGCTGAGCTGACCAGAGCAACCCCCCCCCAAACTGCTGTGTGTACGGCCGTTGGTGAGTGCCAGCCATTGTCTGGGGCCATTTGTTTCTGCGCAAGCCTCAGTCCGCCATTAAAGAGCTGTTCAGATGGACTGACTTATGGAGCATCAGCCTCATCCGCTGGGTCTAAGGGCTGTAAAGGGGGAGGGAAACTGTGGCAGAAGGAGGAGGCATCACTAGAAGTAATGGGGGGGTCTCTTCCTGCCATCCATCCTGGATTTCCCCAACACCGAGCCCTGGGGAACCCATGGCCAAGTGACACAACCAGAGATATTTTAAACCGCTCTGGCGAATCTTTGGAAGGCATCAATCCGGCAGTAGCCTGGGCTTGGGCTTGATTAGCGTGGACCCAATAAAACTGGAGTTTATAAACAAGACTTTGGTTTATAAACTTTCTCCTTGGTAAATTGGTCTTTAGTGACTCTGATCTAGTCTGTTTCTGCCCTCCCAGGCTCTCCTACTATTCTCTGCTCCCAGTTGAAAATAGTCTGATGGGTTTGAGGATTTGGTTTAAACTCCTTTTATTTTCAGTCCTGCAAACGACGCCTTTTGTAATCCCAGCACCGACGCTTCCTCTTTCTAACCAACTTTACGCACTGATTTTATTATTTTAATTTCACAAACGTATACCATTTGGAGGCTGCCCGAGGGAATAGCGTCGAACGGGTGACCCACGGTAATTACACACGGGCCAGTTGGATGTTGGTGGTTCCTCTTGTTGGTGTGTGCTGCCACCTGGTGGGTGTTCCTTGTACTCACTTAGAGAGAGGAAAATCTTGCCCTCCTGCGTCCCTGAGATTAAAAGCACCTGGGCTGGGGTCCTCTCCAGATGCTGCTGTTGCAAGGTAACCTCCTTCATTCAGGGTGTAGAAGCAAACAAGGGGCAGGGGGAATTTGGTGTCTGCTTCCTTTCGAGCTTGAGAGAGACCTTGTGGCTTGGCCCTGTTTGGTGGCAGGCTGTGGTCTGTGAGCAGGTTGGCTCTCTGGGGGATGAATGGCTGAAGCACAAGCACTACAGAGCTCTTGCTTCTTTGGTAGCATCATTTCCAAGGGGTTTATCTTTTTGGCCCAGTGCTTAGAGAGACTGATGCGGGGGCTGGAGAACAGACCACGTCCGTAAGTGGAGGGGGAGGATCTGGGTGTTCTGCTCAACACGCAGCACCAGTGTCCCTTACAAAGGTGGCTGGGCCCAGCTAGAATTTCAGAGTATTCAGGCGGGGCAGGGTCAATAGAGGGACAATGTGTCACAGCCCAGCCAGGAAGGAGTCTTCACTGTAGGGAAAAGCGACTACCCACGTATCCCCTGTCTTCTCCCGCCATTGGTGCTTGGAAGACGCTATTACGTGCCGTGTGGTGACTGTGTGTGCAGCCGGGTTTAATAGCCCCTTGGCAGGCAGGCCGAGGAGTAGAGACCATTTGAGTGAGTGCCGAACCCGTACTTGAGATTGGGGGAACAGCAGTGTAGATTACAAGAACCTGAGGGACCAACGGTGCTGGTGGATGCCAATGTACCCGCCAAAGGTAGGGAAGCATGATCACGCCCCCTGTGCCAGCCCAATGACCTGGAGTCTGAGGTGGCCACAGGTTTGCTGTTGTATCCTTGCTTAGAACATCCTCTGGGCGCCTCGTGATTGTAGTTCGAAGCAGGCAGTCTACAGCTGTCTTTTTTTAAATCTCCATAACGCTCACTTTATTCCAAACTTGTGATTTCTACAAGGTGTCTGTGCCTTTATTTCAGTCCCCAGGCCTTCTCTGTGCCAGTGAGAAGATCAAACCGTCTCATGCTCTGAGTATGCGACACGTACGTGGTCCAAGGACATTTTAGTGGAAAAGTGTCTGGAGAGACGTTGAAGATCTCCTAAGTGCTTACTAAAAGACCCTTTTCTCTTCTCCACAGCTAGGAAACTTCCTTTCCTTTGTAATCTCCCTTTCACTTTTAACTAGCACCTCCATGCAGAGAGGTTCCCTGAGGGAAATCGATGGAGAATGTAACAATCTCTCTGGTTCTGATCATGAATATTTTTCATCTCCAGAGCTCACTGCTTAATTTAATGGACGAATCTTCCCAACCACTCCCGCGTCTGCCTCCTGTGAAGTTAGTACCCTTGTCCCCTTTGTACAGTGGGGAAACTGAGGCACACGGAGACAAAGGGCCAGATTGTTTGGTAGAGCTCAGCACCCAACAACGGGAGCTGGTGTCAGTGCTGGGATGCCAACCCAGGTGTTCTGGGGGTGGTGGGATGTTTCATTGTGTTGTGCCTCTTCTCCCCCCTCCTTCCTGCAATGGTTTAGACCAAATTATCCCGCAGGTCCCCAGTGTTGCGCAGCCACCACGTTGGCTTGCCCAGGTATCTGTTTGTATGCGAAAGAGGAGCTTGCTCAGCTGTCCTGGGCAGGGCATAAAATCGGAGGCTGGAGATCTGGGCTCGAAAAGGAAACAACCTTCCTTTAGGAACCCGATTAACGATTGCAACCTGGATGTGCTTCGGCCTGCAGCCCCTCCGTGTTAGCAGCGAGGCTGCCCTGGGCTTCATTCCTGCTCTCTCCTTGCCAAGCTCCCCGGAGGCACTCGGGGATGCGCTTGCCGTAACTCCCCGGGGCTTCCTGCTCATTTATTTCCGTTCAGTGCTCTTCCATGGAGGAGACGAAAAGCGCGGCAGGCTGCTCTCCGGCTCCAGCGCGCCCCCCCGCTGGGATATGCACAGGCACAGCTCTGCTCGGCCGCCCCCCAAGTGCAGGTCCATCCTTGGGTTCACCCCATATCCCAGTTTTGCTGATGCCCCTCAGCCCTGACCTGTAGCTCCCTCTGCTGTCCCAGTCCCGGGGTGTTCCCAAAGGAAGAGATTTGCTAGATTTCAGAGGTCAGGTTGATGCTGGGGTTACTCCGAAGCTGGCAAACTCCTTCCCCTTTGGTCCAAAATGCCTCTGTCCCAGAGCAACTGCACCTGTATTTCCCCTCAATGGTCCAGCAAGGGCAGCCGCTCTCTGGCTTCCTGCTTGCCAGCCTGTTGTCTGTCTCGGCTGGAGACCCATGTCTCACTCCCTTGCGAGCGGGGTATATCCAGGCTGCTCCATTCCCTGCCTTGGCTGGGTTAATCCCGGAGACCGGCTGCCCAAGCATGCCTGCTGGCTCTCTCTTCAGAGCCAGTTAACAGAGTGATGGCCCACAGTTACAATTGCCACACGGCGCGTCTGTGCAAGCCTATTTTATTCCTCAGGCAAAAGCACTACAGAGAAAACACATTAAAAACATGCTAATAAACTTCCTGGAGATCCTGCCAGAGCCAATGTTCAGACTGGGGTGAACAGTCCTTCAGCACCCCCTCCTCGGGTTTTCATTGTGATTTCAAGTTCGTCACAGCTTCAACTCAGAGCAGTTTTATGGGGCATCCGCATGCCCTGGTCGTCCATGGACCAGACGTCCTGTCGGTTTGTTGGATCAGGAAGACAGCCCTGAGCCTGTTATAACCAGCCTATTTATTCAAAAATCCTTTTTCTTTTCCTTGGAGAATCTAGTTTGAACTAATATTTGCAGACCTGTCTGGAGGATGGCTTCAAAGGGCTAGTAGCCGGAGGAAGTGACACTCCGTTCCACAGTAACACGTACACAATTGCATTTTTAATACACGGGACCCCAAAGCTATTAACCCTACATCAAAAAGGTTTAACTTAATTCAGTTTATATTAATTGTCCAGGGTCTTGTCAGTGTGTCACAGCCTCCCCGACCTTTTCCATCCCCTTGTTCCTGGCTTTGTAACAGCTGATGAGCAAAGCTACTCACACCCCGGAATTCCCATTCCGTGGGCAATTCCAACACTTTCTGAGGAACAGGAATGCCAAAACATTGAGGAAAAATCGAGGCAACACTGGTGTTTTGACTTCATCTGTTTATGTCCAATATTCTAAAATGACACGTATTGTAACAAGTCAACGTGCCTAAGTCTAACGGCAGTGTTTCAACCTGATTGAAACAAGAGTTTTTTTGCTCTTTTTTGCAATAGTGAAATCCGCATTTTCCAATGGAGAAAATGTTCCAGTTGAGAAATTTCTACCAGCTCGATCTGTGACGCTTGAGAGGGAGGAAAGAGAAAGCAATCCGGACGAGACAAAACTAGGAGAGCGTCACCTGTGGGTGAATTTGATTCTCGTCATGGAGCACAACAAAGGGATCGGGCAAGTTTGTTGGGACTGCTTTAGTCAGGTGAAGGAATTGGAACTACATTTAGGAAGGGGTGTGCGTGTGTGTGTGTGTGTGTGTGTGTGTGTGTGTGTGTGTGTGTGATGGGACACCGCTTACTTTGCCCAGTACACTGAGCCTTTGATATAGACACTTTTATTGAGGCATTTGGTCTTTGTACTGACCTGATCTGGACCTAATCTTTTTGTTTCTTTGTTTGGAATGTCCTAGGAATTGAAATGGATATTACTTTCAAGCAATCTTTATTGTATGCATACAGGTTTGTGCGAACAGGAAAGATATATTTTTTTTTAATCCATTACTAGTATTGTTTGTTTAATGGCTGCAGATGTTAAGGTTATAATGGATTAAGAAACAAAATTATATTTGATATTTTATCATGTTAATTTCGAAGTATCAGCCGGAAACATGGCATACTGAATTGTGTGCATCCTGCAAATCAGGGCCGGCGCAACCCATTAGGCGGTCGCCTAGGGTGCTAACATTTGGGGGGTGGCGACCGCGGCGGCCGGATCTTCGACCGCCCCGGTCGTCGTCGGTATTTCGGGGGCAGGACCTTCTGTTGCCTCTGTCGGGGGTGGCATTTCGGGGACGGGACATTCTGCCGCCTAGGACGGCAAAAAAGCTAGTGGTGCTCCTGCTGCAAATATATCTCCTGAACTGAGTATCTGAAAATTGTCCCTTTTTGGAAATGTCCAGGGCTGGCTAACTTTTTTTTGTTTTTCTTCATTCATTTTTGGGTGGAAGGAGAAATTTCCCAGTAATGACAAGTTTCAGAGTAACAGCTGTGTTAGTCTGTATCCTCAAAAAGAACAGGAGTCCTTGTGGCACCTCAGAGACTAACAAATGTATTTCGCCCACGAAAGCTGATGCTCAAATACATTTGTTAGTCTCTAAGGTGCCACAAGGACTCCTGTTCTTTTCCCCCAGTAATGACGTTCACCCAGAGAAATCCAATAGTCATAAGCCATGTCAGAACCTAGTTGTTCTACAGAATAGCCACTTGATGGCAGTGTTGCTCCATGGCTCCTTTCTGTCTGCGTTTCAGGCTGCTGTGGAAATCTGGTTTGCAGAACATTGAGCTTAGGTGCCAGTCTGTGCAACGTGGTGTTATGGAGAGCAGGGTCCCTTGTTGGAGATCCAGCTTTGGTCCCAGTTAACAATGACCAGCAGCTTTGGCCGAAGTTTCCAGGCTTCAGTTCCGTCCAGTTACCAGCAGCCATTCCATGACTTGTTCCCTCTCACTAGATGGCTTTTGCTAGTGAATCCCTTTGTTTCCATTTTGCTCCGTTATCTGCGTGTCGTTCTCTTAATGGACACTTACTCAGGTTTGGCCTTTGCTCTGTGACTGTCATTTTTTTTTTTTTACCCTTGGGTGCAGCTGGTGAATTCTCTATTTAGGTGTAGTTAGTTTGGTTTTTTAACACAGGCCAAATTTCCACTTATTTTAAGCCCGGAGAAACATGCGCTGACTCTTTAAATTTGACACGTGCAGCCGTCCAGGGAGGCAAGTGGGTGGGGTCTTTCCTCTTGAATCCTGCCTCAGCGCAGGGGGGTGGACTAGATCCCCTCTTCGGGTCCCTTCCAGCCCTCTGGTTCTAGGTTCTGCATGGAAGCTGCATCGGCCAGTTGGCAAATATCAAGGCGCCAGGTGCCAAGGGGCTGACTTAGAGCCGGAGGGCCTCTGATTGGTGATGTAGGGGCTCAACTTGGGGACCCAGCATGAGGCAGCCTGGGCCAGAAATGGGGTGTAAGGGAAGACGTTCAAGAGAGACCAGCTGGGGACTTGTCCCTGCCATGTGCAATGGTGTTGGAACAATTTTTATAGTGGGGATGTTGAAGGTGGAAACCCTGTATTTGGGTTGCTACTACTTCAAGCCAGGGGGTGCGGCAGCACCTGTGGCCATGTGTGCTTGTGTAGTAGCTGTCTGCTGTATGTCATGTGCTAGAACGGGAGCACGTATCGCCACTGTGTGTTTGTGTCTCGCTCACACACACAGCTATGCCATACGCACAACTGTGCCTGTGCTGAGTGACGGACACAGGGTTTTAATGGGCCTCACTCCCAGAAGCATGTGTTTGGGGATCTCCTCCTCTGCTTCCCAAGCCCCCCCCCCCCCCCAAATCTTCCTCCATAAGCAAAGCTGAGGGGGTGCGCAGCAGTCTCTGCTCTTCCCCCACCCCCGCAGACACACTCCTTTTTGTCTAGAGGTGGCTGAATTGCCGCTGGATGAATCAGCCTGTCTGTTGCTGACAGTCCAGTGCAAAGCTAAAATGTGGCAACTTTCCTGGTGACAGGACTTCTAAAGGCTCCTTCCAGGGCAGTGACTGAAATAGTGTCCCTCCCTCTTCCCCCTGCAGAAAGTCTTGCCCAGTGGCAGCAAACCAGAGGGAGCTGGCCTTGCTTCTCCCAGCTCGTGAGTAGCCCCTGCGCTACTCTGCCTCTCGGAGCTCCTTGCATGATAGAGGCAGTTGGGTGTTTGGAATAGAGGCCACATTCCATAGGGAATTTCTGAACTGGAAAAAACTCCAGTTCCCTTCAGTCTAATGTGTGAGCTGTCTCCTTAATTTGGAAAAGTCCTTTTGCCTCTTGCCCATTCCTGTAGAAAACAAACTCTCCAGCTAGGGTGACCAGATGTCCCAACTTTTATAGGGAAAGTCCCGATATTAGGCGCCCATATAAGAGAGAGCCCTGATTACCCTCCACCCCATCCCGATTTTTCACACTTGCTATCCGGTCACCCTATCTCCAGCCAACCTGGATGGTTAGTTTTTAAGATGAAACTTTAAAAAAAAAAAAATCTAAAATTCTTGGCTCCTTTGCACACAGAGGCTTGTGATTGACTAGCAAGCAGGGCTGGAAGGGACTAACAGAGGAAAGGGGCCGAATTCTGATCTTGGTAAATCTAGAGTAACGTCACTGAGTTATACTGGAGACAGAATCCGGCCTCTGGACTTTGGCTTCCGAAGAGCAGAACCGAGGGGTAACTCAATAGGTGCATTCATACTGAAAGACTTCACTGTACGGTCTGTCTTGTTGATATTCTTAGCTGATTGCATTTGTAAATTACATATGCAAATTCCAGCGGTGCTACCAAACCCGGGAGCTGGGTTTCCATGGTGATTTTGTTCCCGTACTGTAGTGATAAACCTGGAATAGTTGGAACGAAACTGGAGAATGTTTGTTTGCTTTGTTTTAAAGTTGGACACTAGAATGAAAGTTCCTTCCTGCCACCATGCTGCTGCTCTTTGGTTTGTTTCTAGTTGGGACTTCCCCACTGGACGGAGGGAGGAAGGGGCTGACTGCTTGGCAGACAGGGAGGAGGTGTTTAAAGGATTGCAACAGCTGACCTCTTGTGATAGGTAAATGCGCGTATCTGTGTCTTGTGTGGATGTGATTCTCTTCAAAACAACATAGACGTCTCAAAGGGACTATGGACCAGTGGGGAGGGCAAGAGACCGACCCAGGTTCTAGTCCCGGCTCTGTCACTGACCTTGGGCAAATCAATTGCGCCTCAGTTTCCCCATCCACCACGTGTCTTTTCTATTTAGATAGCCTCTGCTATGAGCAACAGTCTCATCCTTTGAACTTGTCTACAAGGAAGTGGGACTTTGAATCCAATTCAAAGCAACAGGATTCTTAAACCGTTATTTAGAAACTGGCTTAAACTGAACTGCAATAAGCCACTTGAAAAACGAAATAAGAATGTTCACACTGGATTTTTGCAGCTGGGTTTAACTAGATTAGTTCAAAATTGCACCTTAAAGTTAAATCAATGCAACTTCTGTATGTAGACCAGGCTTGTATGTTTGTACAGTGCCTAGCCAAGTGGGGACAGATCTTGGCTAGGTGCAACTTTAATGCAAATAACTACCACTCCGTTTTCATTGACTTTAGTTGGCGTTGAGTCCTCAGCTGGAAAGCTGGCCCATTGCTTTTTATCTGGGCCTACCGTGCTCTCTATCACGTGGCTTGATATTGCAATGGAGTTTATTTTAATGTATTTACCCTTCCCTGGAAAGATTCTGCCCAGCTGGTCTTGTGTGTAGTGGGAGCTACAGTGCGTCCTTCTGGCTTATGAAATGCTCTTGATTGATATTTTCTAGGAACAGAAATACCTGCTTCTTGCTCCATTTCCTCTTTCACGAGGGAGAAAGGGGTCCAACAAAAAGCTTGGGGGGAGAATCTGGAGTGGAGCAATTCTGATTCACCGAAGGCAAAATCTCCAGGGCTTCAAACGCAGAAATGAAAACACTGAAGCTTTCTCTTTAGAAGAACAAACAGGAGCGGTTACCACTTCCTCCAGCCCATAAACAAAGCCAGCCCCATGGCTCCAGGAGAAACCCTGCCAAGAGACTTTCCTTAATTGTTTGCTTTTTTTTTTTATTAGTATTTGTGAGGTGGCCAGTAGGCTTCCAGAACAGGGTGTAGTTTTCACTTCTTGCTTATCCTCCCCTTCTTCCCCCCACATCTCAGTCCCATTCACACTTTTCTTGCTTCTCCTTATTCATTCCTCCTGCTGATCAGTTTCATGTTTTGTCCTTTGCCATATTTGGCTTTTTGGATTCTTTTAAAGTTTATTTTCTGTGTTCTAGCCCCAAACTCCCTGCTTTGCTGCTTGTTTTCTGAACCCTGTTGGCATCGTGTCTAAAGCTTGTATTTTTCCCTTACTTGTTGCCATTTAGCGTCTCAATTTTCTCCCCTCTCAGGCTTTCCTCAATGTTTGGGAATGGCCCAATTCAGCAATCGGTGCAGCTAGGGGCAGACAAGGCCCTAACTGGGTTTGAGCAAAATCCCAGCTAGTGCCTGATAATGGGGAGCTAATGCCAGCCACCGTTACGTGCCGTTCTTTTGTTGGTTTTCACTCACATCTGCATATGAAAATATATATTTCCCCTCCCTCCATTTTGAAATGGCTTCAGCTGCATTACAGGAATGGAGAGAGTGATGCCTGCTTTGCTTCAATCCGCAAAGCTGTTAACTGGGATCCAACATCACGTTATTTCCCAGTCAAATCCCAGCTCGCTCGGTCCCTCCGAAATCCTGCACGCTCTCGCTGATGCTTAGAGGTCACCACTGGTGCAGCCACATGGATTGTTTAACAGGGGCGAGGGCAGACAAGGCCCTATGCAGTGGAACTCGTATAACGTGCTCTACTTAGAGCTGGGAAAATAGACCGCGGCAATGAAACGTTTCTGTGCGTTGATGCTGTTATAGTCAAACAGTAGGAGCTGAAGGCTTCAGGGCCCCATTGTTAGACACCGTCTCCATACATAGCACGAGACAGACCCTGCCTCAAGCAGCTTAGGGTAGCAGTTAGACAAGAAAAGGGGTGGGGGTGGGGGGAGGAAGTTGTAGTATCTCCATTTTACAGCTGGGAAAGCAAAGCACAAACAGAGCTGCCCAAGATCAAACAGAATTTGTGGCTTAGCCAGGAGTGAAACCCAGATCTCCGTTCTAGTCCGGTGCCCATCCTTGAGTTCTACAGTGGCTACGTTGCAATCTGGATGGCCCGTCTAGGCAGACCCACGCTAGCCCTGAGTGAGGCTAGAGGGGATTGGAGGGAAGCAGTAGACATGATCTATTGTGATTTTTTTAATGAGGCTTTTGACACAGTCCCACATGACATTCTCAAAGCAGACGAGAGAAATGTGATCTATAAGGTGGATGCACAACTAGTTGAAAGACCATACTCAAAGAGTAGTTATCAATGGTTTGCTGTCAAACGGGGTGGACATATCTAGTGGGGTCCCGCAGGGATCAGTCTTGGGTCTAGTACTATTCAATGTTTTCGATAATGGAGTGGAGACTATGCTAATAAATTTTTCAGATGACACCAAGCTGGGAGGGGTTGCAAGCACTCCGGAAGGCAGGATTAGAATTCAAATGGCCTTGACAAATTAGAGAATTGGTCTGAAATTAACAAGATGAGATTCAATGAAGACCAGCCAAAAGTACTACACTTAGGAATTAAAAAACAAATGCACAGCTACAAAATGGGGACTAACTGGTGAGGCTGTAGTGCTGCTGAAAAGGATCTGGGGGTTATCATGTATTACAAATTGAATATGTCTTGTCAACGTGATGCCATTGCAAAAAAGGCTGCTATCATTCGGGGGTGTATTAACGGAAGTGTTGTATGTAAGCTAAGGGAAGTATTTGTCCCACTCTACTCAGCACTGGTGAGGCCTCAGCTGGAGTACTGTCTCCAGTTCTGGGTGCCACACTTTGGGAATGATGTGGACAAACTGGAGAGATTCCAGAGGAGAGCAACAAAAGTGATAGGTCAGGATAAACGGTTTATCAGGAAAGGTTAAAAAGACGGGATGTGTTTAGTCTTGAGAAAAGAAGACTGAGGAGGGACTGACAACAGTCTTCAAATATGTGAAGGGCTGTTATAAAGAGGACTGTGATCAATTGCTCTCCGTGATAGGATGAGATGTAATGGGCTTAATCTGTGGCAAGGGAGACTTAGGTTACGTAATAGGAAAAACTTTCTAAGTACTAGGGTAGTTAAGCTCTGGAATAGACTGAGAGGTTGTGGCTAAGGGGTGAATCATGGGATGTTTTTAAGGTTAGTCAAGCACCTGCCAGGGATGGTCTAGGTCAGGGGTCGGCAACCTTTCAGAAGTGGTGTGCCGAGTCTTCATTTATTCACTCTGATTTAAGGTTTCGCGTGCTAGTCATACATTTGAACGTTTTTAGAAGGTCTCTTTCTAGAAGTCTATAATATATAACAACTATTGTTGCATGTAAAGTAAATAAGGGTTTTAAAATGTTTAAGAAGCTTCATTTAAAATTAAATTAAAATGCAGAGCCCCCCGGAGCGGTGGCCAGGACCCAGGGAGTGTGAGTGCCACTGAAAATCAGCTCGCGTGCCACCTTCGGCACATGTGCCATAGTCTGCCTACCCCTGGTCTAGGTTTACTTGGTGCTGCCTCAGTATAGGGGGCTGGAGTTGATGACCTCTCAGGGTCCCTTCCAGCCCTACATGTCTCTGATTCAGTTACTCTAGCCCTGATTTTTTTTTCATTATTATTATTGTGCAGGTTAAAGCTTTCCCCATATCCCTTCTGTGACTGGGCTGTAATGTGCAACATTGTCAGTTATTTGTTCTTACATTGTGTGCCCGAGATTATGAAATAACTAGCGATAATAAATAAAATATCACCGAGCGAGTGGGCGTGGGAGGGAGAGAGGAGAGTGACCTAAAGGGCAAGGAAAACTCCTGCTCTCTCAGCATGGGGGAAATCTGCCTTTAGGGCCTGATTTTTTCCAAAAAAAGAACCTGTGCAGGTTTTTTTGTGCAAACTGTTTGGACACACCAGTGAAATGGTATCACGTGCATGGAGGTGACAGCTTTCCTACGCAGATCTTACCGAGCTAGGCTACTAAATGGCAGCTGGATGATTTCCCCCGCCATCCCAACACTACCGACCTGGGCTGGATTGGTTTGGAGGCTGGATGGTGACCTTGAGATGAAAGGTTCTGTGCCCCATGACCAACTCCCCGAGTCACCCAGTCCCTCTTTGGGCCAGCTTTTAATCCCTTTCCAGGAACAAGTTCGGGATCTGTAATGCTCTCCCTGAATCTGGGAACAAAGCGCTGCAACTCCATGACTCAGCCTGAATATCTGCACAGTAAAACCAGTTCTAATACTGTCTCCCCCCCCCCCCTTTTTTTTTCTCACGCTTCCTCTGCCATGGTTTCAAAGCCCTTTGTAAAAGTATTGCTGTCTCTCTGTCTCCATCACCCCTCCTCTGGCAGGCAGGTAAATGATACTTTTTAGCTTTTAGTCTCATTTTATACGTGTGTGTGTGTGCGGGGGAAGAGTTACAGAGCCCAGGGTTACACAGGAAGTCTGTGGCACAGCAGATTCTAGGGAGACGAGAACATATCTACCCTTTACCATGGCGGTTGGGGAGCTCCAGAGCCCAGGAATACGCTGCGTAAAGAGCGAAGGTTGATTTGACTGGGAAATGTGGTGCTGTCTCTGTTATCTGCTTTGCCCAATGAGGTTGAGCTGGTAACTTTCCCTTCTTGCCAGGTGGTGAGATCCATTTCAACGGGGTATGTCATTGCTAGGTAAATAGAAACAAACACCTTGCAGTGAAAGCGGGAGTTTGCGCCTTCTATTTTTTGTGGCAAATGAGCCATGAAAAGTTGCTTAAAAATACAAAACCTTGATCGTCCTTGCAGGCAGCCGCTACTGTAACATGCTGGTGTTTGTCTCCAGTAGCTTTCCCCCCAGTGTATAGCAGGCGGAGTATGTGCCAGCTGCATTCCAACTTGCCATCTTCATGGTATAGTGGCTAAACTACGGGAGTCCAAGTTCGTGCCTGGGTTCTCTTCCTGACACGTTCTGGCCTTGAAAAATCAGCAGGTCTCTCAGGAAGCAATTGACTCCAGCGCAGAAGGGTTTGCTGTGCTGAGTGCATAAATGGTACCAAAGCCCTTGGCTGGCCCTCGGCACAGGGATCAATTGCAACCCGTTTGATTTGTCTGGAAGATGGGAAGAAAATAAAACTGCTCATCTCGTAGGGACGGCAGTGGCTTGAGGCTCGATGTATAGTGTGGCAAAGTGCTTGGAGACTCTCCAAATGAAAAGTGTGGTACTGGGGCGCTGAGCTTCCCAGATGGAGTGTGGGCCCAGGGCCCGGTGGGATATTATGCACAGCAAAGTGGAACCAGACACCAAATACAGCAGAGCGCTTGCAAGCACTGAGCCTAGATCCTCAAAGGCATATAGGTGCTTAGCTCCGATTAAAATCGGTGGGAGTTAGACCCCTAAATACCCCGGAGTATCTGGGCCTGCGATATCTGGGACCCCCACGAAAGGCACTGCTGAAGTAGCCGCATGGGCATATTATTACTCGCGTAGCACTAAAAAGGTGCCCTGAGCTGCTCTCTCTACTTTTGAGGCTCCCATCACCTTCCAAAGACTAATGAAGTTGCCTAATGCCTTTGCAGTGTTTTTCTGGGCTGGGGAGGGAGTTTCCTCATTTGGAACCAGGGGACAATCCTAATGCACAGAACGATTACGGATGGGATTCTTCAAAAGCACCTAAAGGCCGGACTTTCGAATCACTTGCCGATGGCCATGCAGGAAACCTGCGGTGGAGGAGGTTATTGAGCCTAGGTTTCCTGAGCAGCTGGCCAGCGCCGTAACCACAAACCCAGCTCAGACGCTCCTCCTCTCCCCCCGAAGATTGTCATCATCTAGACTAGGATGAAAATAAAAGGAGCGAAGGGTTGGGAAATGCCGGCTGGAGGGGGCATTTTACTAGGCCAGACAGGATGGAAGAGGAGAGAAACTTGCAAAAGACAAATGAGGCACATGAGTGGTCTATGTGGAGTGATATTTAACGGCTCTTTCTGCCTTGGGTGGCTGGGCTTCTCTCTGGTGCAGCCCAGCGCATCAGTTTTAAAATATTAAGACCCCTTTGTTTATTTTCTCATAGACTTTTATCTGGCAAATCTTACTGTCCCAAGGGCTTTTTCTTTTCTTTCCCTCCTGCTTGCAAAGCGACTCCTCTGACAAGCCATAAATCCTGTCTTCATTGAGGGTGTGTGGGGGAGAAATAACCCAACAAATGTTTGAAAACAAAGTTCAGGCAAATTTATGACTGCATTTAAGAGCAGGTTCCCTTCCACCCTACAATCTCTAGTAAAACATGTCGTTTCAAAGCAAACTATGCAGGACCTGTAAAGCAAAGGAAGCAGGCTATGGTGCTTTCGTATTGCTTACAGCATGTATGAGTGACATCCATCCTTGTCCGTACAAGACACCTGCTTATTGCTGTTTTGTGTTTTATCGTCTAATTGTAGCTTTTGCACTCCTGGTTCATTTTAAATTGGGTTTTATTGTAAGTTTTCCAGCTGGGAATATTGGGACTAGCCCTTGTGGAGTTAAGAAGTCAGTGCACATGTCATGCCATAGGGTGATAGCACTACAGGTCCAACCCAGAGTCTGATACAGATGTTTTATGTTCACCACCCTGAAGGTACCTTTAAATCACTCATCTGTAACTGGGAATCCCTTCCTGTTGTTAACCCAACAAGAGATGGTGCAGCTGGTTCTCCTCAAAACTACCTGAGCCAGGTGGTGACAAAAGGACCCCAATCTACATCGCCCAGGTCGAGAGAACTAGCAATACAGCTGGATAAGAAGTTCCAGTGGGGATGGCTGGAAAATGAGATTGTTTGGAGAAAAAGAAAAGAAGAATAAAATAAGTGGTGGTGGTGGGGGTTATCATTTTGGTTCAGAAAAACTTCCTGAAATATCTTTTTTTTTGGGGGGGGGGAATAAAATGAAAAACTTTTTAAAATAGAATCAAAAGTAACTTTCTTTGATTGGTTTGTAACCAGGAACAAATTGTTTGAAATTTTCCAGTGAAATAATTCGAACAACAAATATGGTCAGAAATTGTCTTGCAATCCTTCCTCTGCCTTCAGTCATGGCAGTGAGGCGAGTAGCCCCCTTTGAGACCGTATTTGGTCCCAGGGTCGGGTCATGCTGGTCAGGCTCCAGTTGGTGAAGCTTTGTGTGTGTTCGTTTCTCCGGGTATGAGCGCACACCTTGAATTAGGGTGGTTGTGTTGGCAACAAAGGTAAAGACGGAGACCGCACCTTTGAACTAACTTCCCATCACCGATCTTGACTCATCCAGATGCCTATAAAACTGGGGTGGTTTCTCTGTCGTCTGAAACTTGCTCCGTGAGGCTTCTTGTGCCAGTTGCCTAAGGTGCAGTTTAAAGTGACGCAACGGCGTGGATTTATGAAGGCTGGTGTTGGAGGCCTGTCTTCTTATGGGTGATTTTCCCACTGTCCCTGTGAGCTCTTTCACCTCTCTCAAGTACAATTGTGACCTGGCAAACCATTCTTTAAATCCAGCTCCCTTCTTCAGGAGAATCAATGTCTGTCTCTCCCCTCTGGGCCTATGAGCCCATATGGAGCCCAGAACAAGAGTGTGTTTTTATGATCCAACCAAATGCCATGGCCTCAAGTTGTTTCACAGTTCATTTTTCAACAGGCATTTTGTTACAGCTAGTGGCAAAAGATGTCCTAGGGGCTACGTGTTATCCATAGACTATTGGAGAGCAGCGTATCCGGCGAGGTCACTCTACAAAACAAAGCGGGGCTGAGTCTGGGAAGCGGCAGAAAACATGAAATGCAGCCTGGATCTATGTAGTACTGGGAATTTCAGGTTTACAGGAAATACGGGGTTAAGTCCGGGCATTGATATCTCCAGGAATGATTTTATGGCTCTGAGTGACAGACACAAGGGTTTCAGAAGTTGAATATTCAGTGTGTGCATTCTTTAAAAGCAGTGTGTGATTGCATTGCCTAGACACTCATCCATGTGTGTTTTCAAGCACCATGCAGGAGCTATGGGGCAAGAAGAGCTGACAGCTCACTTTGGTTTAAAACAGAGTGATTTTTTTCCCCCCAAATAACTCTAAAAATATACAATCTGACCTCAGAATAGTTCTTTCTAATATCCTGGGACCAATACAGCTACCACAATGCTGCAAACTCTAAACAACGCTTGGTCCTGCTAGTGAAGGCAGGGGGCTGGGCTCAATGACCTTTCAAGGTCCCTTCCAGTTCTAGGAGATAGGATATCTCCATTTAAAAAAAAAAAAAAAAATCGAGCCTGGGGGATCCAGGAGGCCAATAGAACTGTGGTGGTTTTGGTTGCTACTTTCTGAGTCGTTTTAAAGAATCAAATTGCTTTTAGCTTTCTAACGCTGTGGTCGCCACATGAACTGATCAATAATAGTCTGTTCAGGGCATACATTCGTAAATAGTCTACAAAGGGTGAGTAAATTATTATTAGATGCTTACAATAAATGGGTACACAAAGGTTTGTCAGTGGTTAAAAGCAATCTGTTGGTCTGTAACAATCCTCAACTCCTTTTACTGATGTGATTCTAACTAGCTATAAAAAGCAACAGAGGGTCCTGTGGCACCTTTGAGACTAACAGAATTATTGGGAGCATAAGCTTTTGTGGGTAAGAATCTCACTTCTTCAGATGCAAGTCTGATACTTAACTAGCTATAGAACACATTCGACTCTGTCTGTACCGTGCTTATAACCCGGATTGAGCATTTGTTAAACCTCAGTGTGAAGTGTGACTGTCCCGAATACCTGGCACCCATTGTATCTAGTGTCTGTTGTATGCGGACTTTCCAGCGCTTCATTGCCATGAATAAGCTGCCTCCTAGCAGCCCGACGAGGATGAGCAGTTTTCTAACCAGAACCACCTCTTGGATGAGTAAGCTGAAGTGCAGGGAGGCTAACTTGTTTAACTGGCACCACATTGTGCTTGATGCTCTACAGATCTGGGAAGGAAAAGGCCTGTGCCCCAAGGAGCTTGCAGTGGCAATGGTTTAAAGTCTTGCAGAGAATGGGTGTCAGTATAGGTGCTGGAATTGGCTTGGTTTCCATCATATCCAGGGTTTACAGTTTGGTTCAATGGCTTCAGCACCCCCACTCTACAAATTGTTCCAGCCCCCCTGGGTGTCAGCGCTGGGATTGGCACCCAGGGCTCCCTGCTTCCGCCTGACCACTGTGAATAATGTGCTCTTGTTGAATTGGCAGCGTGGTTGGGCTAGAGGCGGTTGGGGTACGAGTCCTGGTGGTGAGTTTTGTAGGCGAAAGCCTTGGGGAGGTCGCGGCCAAGTGAGCAAAGCTGCCAGTGCTGGTGATTTGTGCTGCACTCTCCCCTTCGCGATTTCTGACGGGGCTCTCGGCCTTCATGCTGGCTGCACTGGGAGCTAACCTGGTTAAGCAAACACTGCTGGACTATTACCTGTCTGTTCACCTGTCAGGATTGCTTTTCAGCTCCATTTCATCTCCCCTTGCAGAATTTCCCCTGCAGTTTCCATCTCCCCGCTCCTGCCTTTTTCTCTTCCCAAACTACCTCCTCCTCCTTCCCGTGATCCAAGTAATTAAATATTGTCTGAGTGCCGTCACTCAATGCCATGGTTGTGTGCCAAGGGGAGAGAACCCAATGTTTGCTCCCTTTAGACTAAAGGACACTGACCGCTCCTGGCCCAGAGAGAGCAGGTGACCAGGGCAGCGGGGACTAAACTTGGCATTAGAGACACAGACCTTGGTGAGATGCTAGATCATGGGGTCATGACTGTTGCCCCCTGGTGACTAATCTCTTGTAACATAGAATAGGCGCAGAATGCTGCTACAGAGTGTTTCCACATTGGGGTGTGCAGCCTTCCCTTCCTCCCTGTTGCAAGATTAATCTACCAGTGATGGGACTAGTTAGCTGTGTACTTTTTCAGTGCCTCAGTTCTCTCGTAGAGTGCTCCTCTCAAGGGCAGGTTCTGGTTGTTTGGCTAAGACAAAAACGTCCCTATCTCTTTAAAACCCCTAGCTGACTTGACTAGGGCATGAGGAGTATCTAGTAAGGGTGGATGGAAGGACTGTGCTGGACCCTGGGAGAAAGGGAAGAGATAGTAGAGGGCTATGGGCGGTAGCAACCTGCTACCAAATCAATGGACAGTAATGACAAGTGGACAGAGAGGCTGACATCCCAGAGGCAGTGTGTAGCCCTGTTTGGGTGGATCGTAGCCACCTGGGGCAGAGAACGGAGGCTCTATCCATGTCTCGTAGCTTGTCCTGCCTATACAGTCTCCTTGGATTGAATGGGGCTATTGGCCGAGCCACAGACACGAATGCCTATGGTTCCTGAGTTCTAAGCCCCTCCGCTTTCACCATTAGTCCAGGTGAGTGCCTAACTCCTGGAGACCATAGTTAGCACCATCTGCTTAACTGGCTCCCCAAGCATGAGGCGCGGTTTGCCTGGAGATCTCCAGTGTATCTGATTTTCTGGAAACTGCCAGGACTAGTGAATCTGGCTCAGCCGGTCACTTGGGACGGCCCTTCACTGCTCTCCTTATCTCCAGTGTGCAGTGAAAGAGCAATAAATGGGGCAGGCAGCTCCGACACCTGCGTGAAACTCTTACATAACTTGTCCAGGATGGCTGATCTTTGCCTCTCTCAACTGCCTGGCAGCCTGCCATGAGCGTACCGGAGGTGCAGCGCGGGTTCCTTTAACTTGCACCTTATCTCTGAAAGGTGTCCGGGGTCTCCACGTCGATTGCACCGTAGCTCTGCACAACATAGACGTTGGTTGGTAGAGGATTAACGGAGATCATGCAGAAGAAGAGACTTGACTTTCAGATTCCAGCTTCAGTGGCCAGAGCTGGTCGTTGGGAAAACAGTTGCCGAATGACACGTGGAATCCCACGGTGCTTTTTTTTTTTTTTTTTTTTTAAGTTACTCTGAGTGGAATGACACGCTAAGCCATGGCTCGGGTTTATTGCTTAAATACAGTCTCTTAGGATGAAAGCAAGCCGGCCCATATCTCTAGTATGCTCAGGGAACCCAACAGCGGCGGAGTACAGCTGTCATTTAGCAGTTATATAAGCTACTCAGTCCAGCCTTTCTTTTTATTGCTGGTTTGTTGTGCATCGGACTGATAAGAATGATTTACAGGGAGGATGGCGGAGAGATAGCAGGTAGTTATTTTGTTGTGTTTTCAGAAGGGTTGAGGGAAGCGTGCGGTATCCTTTCCTCAGCTGAGTGCTGTATTCCTCACCAGGTCGCTGCATTTCAGTGATCGTGAAGATCAGTCTCGTGTATCTTTTGTCTTCCTTTTAGTGGTTGGATCACATAAGGCGCTCTATAAGTCTGCTACTGCTTCTAAGCTAACAGATCTAGTATGTTAGTTCAAGTAGTAGGGACTTGTGCTTTAAATATAGCAGTCAAGAATTCAGTCCACACAGACAGCCCATGCAGGAGGAGTGGTACATTTGTAAAGCACTCTGGGGTCCTTTTGAGAGGAGTCCTATACAAATGCTGGATTAATATTTTATTTAAGGCTGTCCACAAAAGCCAACTTCATTGAGCCAGAAGTGAAGTCCTCAAGTGGAAAGTCCAGAAGGCCCAAAGATCTCCAAATGTATCACTTCTGGATGCTCTTTCCATTATGATCATGTAGCTGCTAATGCAAAGCCTGTTTCATGTCCCCACTGCAATAGTATGCAGTTCAGTACAAACTTCAGCTCCCTGAGTGCCAAGCTAACCTTGGAAGCATCTTAAACTCAAGAGAACTAACCCCAGCCCCGTGCTCTCCAGAAGGGAATACATATGGAATCCTATCCGATGAAGCAGTGGCTTTAACATGCTGGTTCTCGCCTCTGCGCACTGTGGTTTGGGTCTTTTGGCCGCATGCTCTTTCCAACTTCTCAAACCACGGCAGCATTCGACACAATTGGTGGCGTTTAGTCCAGAGAGATTCTGGAATGGAGTCGTGTGGGATTTCTGCAGGATTCTGGGGCCTGCTCTCTTGCTACTCCCTACTGCCGCGTAAGGCCCTTCCCTCCCCATTTCTTCTTGCTCTGAACCTTTCATCCTCATTTGAAAAGGGAACAGGACGCTTTTCATTGCCCTATCACCATGGACTGGACTTTACCACTTGTAACCTCTGCTGTCGTGTCCTTAGGACTTGCTCTGTCTTCATGGATCTAGTGAAACACACACTCTCTTTGCATCCAGCAAAACACACACGTCCCCTGCTCCCCGATCCTGCTGCAGCTGGGCAGAATTCAATGGATATGTGCTCCCGGCGCCTCCCAGACCCCGCTGCCTAAAAGATAGCAAGCCTGTGATGATGCACGTTGTAGTTTGGAAGCCGGGGAACAGTACTTTTGTTCCCTCGGGTTTGCTCCTACTGAGATGAATGCCCTGAGTAAGTGGGAGTGACGGGCTTGCAAACGCTGGGGTGGAAGGAAACACAGCTTCATACAGCGCATCCCTTCCACAAACACCTCAACTTCCTGTTCCCTGAGCAGCGAGGTTTTCAGCAGGCTCTCAGTGCCTGTCGAAGAGCTGCTATCGATTGGAAAGATCTCGTCGCCTCGTTTGGCTTTGGCCAGCAGGGTGTGTGGTGCTGTATGAATCTCTCTCTGGTGTAGGGTGACCAAAATTTGCGGCTTTGTCTTATATAGAGTCCTATTACCCCCCACCCCATGTCCTGATTTTTCACACTTGCTGTCTGGTCACCCTACTCTAGTGTGAGCGGCATACGTTGAACTTGGACCGATAGGTCCTTTGTTTCCCAGTCCCTTCTGTACCTGCAAAGGGCTTAGGGTGGCGTGTTTTGAAATGAAGTTGCTGACTATCGGATCCCTTTTGTCCTTCCTGAGGCTTCAGTTACCTCTCGAGCCTGCTCAAAGATTCTCCTTCAGGGAGTTTCAATAGACACTACAGAGAAACGAGGGAAGGAAATGAAACACTGTGGGGTGTTGGGCCAGAACCCTGGAAGCAGTTCTGTGACCGAGCTGCCAAAGATCCCAGTCTCTCACCTCTGTGCAGTGCCTCGCGCGTCAGCCACCAAAGCACGGAGAGGGGGCGTGGAGCTGTGTGAAGTGGAGGGTTTTAATTTTAACTCCCAAATAAGCAGCAAAATTCAACGGCAATTCAACTGCACACGGGTTCTGAAAAGTGAGCTGGAGGGCAGAGATATAGGAAAGGTAGGGGCCGCTCCACAAAGCGGGGAGGGAAAACAAAAGTCCTTGCCAATATGCTCAGGGGGATGAAACCTTCCTGATCTACCCTGGCTGACATTCCTGTGTCTGAGTTGCCGTGGGCTCGCGGGGAAGACAGGCTTGTAAACAAGTTTGCAAGTCTCAAACGATACATGAATAGACACCACTAAATGAGTCTGAATTGTGTGACGTTTCTATTTCCATTGTCTGTCTGTCACATTCTTCACCTTGGCAGACCCAAGAATTTCAGATATGCTGGGTAAGCCCCCAAATTTTGTGATACTTCAAGTTCGGATTGCTCAGATGATTTCACACACACACACACCGCACCACCAAGTTACCACACACGTCACTTACGTTTTTTGGAGTCATGTCAGAAGTGTTGCCAATTCCTGTGATGTTTTATTTAGTGACTTTTCTTAAAACTCTAGATCTGGGAGTCCGAGAGACACCAGAATTTCAGCTTTCATTTTTTTTTTTTTTAATGTTTATAGCCCTCGTGGTTGTCAAGCTAAACCTGAAAACATGAACCTAGAGGTGCAAAAGCAAAACTGCAAATAAAAAGAGAACTGAATGTACTGTTCCTAAAATCTCATGGTTGTGTTTTGTTTGTTTTTTTGTTGTTGTTGTTTTGAGTCTTCCTCATAATATTTTGAATGCCTGGAGTTGGAAATTACGTAGCTGTCCCATGGTAATGGCTGGGGAAGGCGCTGCTGATGTTGGCCTGGGCTAATGCTCTGACCCTGGGCTATGAATGGGCTTCTTGCATTGAAGCCAGAAGCACTGCTTTTGCCCCATGTGTAAAATGGCCTTTAGAAGCCTGGCTGCGTTTCCCGGGGGTGAGCGCCCTTACCACGTGCTGAAGAAATAAAACTCTCTCTAAGATACTTTATATGGCCCTCATCACCATGGTATTGGAGCACCTCAGTTTTCTAAGACAGCAGTTCTCAACCAGGAGTCTGTGGCCCCCTGGGGGCTGCAAACAGGTTTCAGGGGGGTCCACCAAGCAGGGCCAGTATTACTCACTGGGGCTCAGGGCAGAAAGCCAAAGCCCCCCCCCCCTGTATGGGGCTGAAGCTTGGGGCCCTGAGCCCTGCCACCCGGTGCTGAAGCTGAAGCCTGAACAAGTTAGCTTTGTGGGGGTCCCTGTGGGATGAGGCCCTAGGCAATTGCCCTGCTTGCTATCCTCTTATGCCGGCCCTGGGTTTTATATGCAGAAAACCTGTGTTGTAGCACAGGTGAGCCACAGCGTTTTTATAGCATGGGGGGGGGGGGCGGGCTCAGAAATAAAAAGTTGAGAACCCCTGCTCTAAGGTATTTATTTTCCCCAAACCCCTGTAAGGTAAGGTTGTACTATTATCCCCATGGTGCAGAGGGGAAACTGAGGCACGGAGGCTAGGTGACGTGGCCGAGGCCACACAGGATGTCTGTAGTGGAGCAGAGAAATTAACCTGGATCTCCTATGTCCCCCGTGCTAGTGTTCCAATCGCTGGACCATCCTTCCTCCCCAAACCTCTTTTGGGTTTGTTCATTTGGGATTTTTACATGGCAGGTTCTGTTTTGGGGCCATTTTAGAGGATTAAAAGAGTCCATATGTGTCAATTGGGCCAGATCAGCCTGGACAGCTCGTGAGGTCTTTCTTCCCCTGCGATGGCTGGTTCCTGGGGGAGTGGGCTTTCGGTGCCCCCAGACACGTGAACAGCCTGGCTGGCACTGCATGATTAAATTAGTTTCTAGGAGAACAAATCCAGGATTAGTGTAGCTGTTTGCTGTGCTGAAAGTGGAGCCCTCCTAATTAGCTTTATGTAACGAGCTCTCATGGCTTTATGTAACTGGCCAGGGTGGGGTGGGCAGTGGAGACACAGCTGCATTAGTTAATTGGGGGAGCATGTTTTAATCACTGGGGCTGCTGAAATCTGGACTGGCCTTCACAGGTGACTGAAGAGCCCTCTTAGCGAGTATCCCGACCCAACAACCATGAGGAACGGACACAGCGATGGGCTGTTAAACAAGCGCGGCTCTCAGCTGACTGTGGAGAGTGGAGCGAAGGAATCCGCTGCTGGCGAAGGCAGTGTGATGATTTTTCCCCCCCCCCTCTCCTGTCATAGAAGCCTTTCCAGTGGCCCTTGAGAGCAGAAGGTTCTGCTGCTGTATGGATGGGGTTCTCCTGCCCACCCCGCTGAGAGATGTTTATAGAGCTTTATACTTCCTCTCTATAGGGTAAAAGGAGGAATGATTTGTTTCTGGTATGTGTGTCGGTGTTAGGCTTGATGGACCAGCTTCTCAAGGGAAATGGTAGAATTCCCATTGTTCGAGACACTTAAAAACTAGACTGGGTGCCGTCTGGAGGTACATTGCATTGAGTGGCGTGAAGGCTAGATCGTCGGAGAAAGAGAACCTGGTAATAGGTGTCTTCCCTCTTGGCTCTGGTGGGAACCTGGTGTTTTTCCTTTATCTGCTCAGCCATCACACCCTTCTACCTCCAATTCTTCTATTCGCTGGGAGCAGAAAGGATACCTGAGATGGGAGTCGTCAGCAGAAAAGAGCATCCACTTATGTGATGGTGGCTGGGGAAAGCTCCCCTCCAGAACGTGGCAGCATCATACCGTGGCCAGGACTCTAGACAGGTCTGTAGAAAGGAAAGAGAGAGGAGTGAAACAAACGCTTGGATTGCAAACTTCCCCAGGGAAGTTTGGCTCCAGGCCCAAACTTACGCAGTTCAGGGTTGTGCAGTTGGGTGTCTGGAGTCTGGTCTGTTTCTGGGACTTGTGTGGAGTTGCTAATGTTGGCAAAGTAGAAAAATCCTGTTTTGACTTGTAAATTAGGCAAATTAATCGGGACAATTCCAAGAGCAAATAGGAGTCTTCACCCCCCACCACCTGACATTGGTGGTTTTATTTTTGTTTTTCAGAATCTCTTTACTGACTTTTTTTTCTTAAAATCCAATCTAAGTTAGACGTTGCCCCCCCCCCCAGAAACCCAATCTTGAGAAACACCAATGAAACCATCTCTCGAGGAGCCATCTTCTGAGTTCATTCCAGTAGGCAACCCTTTGGCTGTCATGATCGCGTACTGTTACACTGTGATCTGTCACGAGACATCCTCCTGTTGTATCTGAATACTGTGAGACCACAGAGTAATGAGGTAATGTGTCAAAGTATCCTGTCACAGCACGAAGCGGTGATGAAATCCTGCTCAGAAGCAACTCCTTGCTCCACCGAATGCCCTGCAAGCGGTTTAGATTGGAGGTATGATGAGACCTTCCAAATTAGAACCTGGAGGGCTAATGGGAACACCAAACTCCCCATCCAGTAACACCTCCATCCCTCAGCCCGTCGGGGAGGAATATCGAGAGGCATTTTCTGGTGCCTGCGGCTTTGGTGCACCGTATTTCTTCCCCCTCCCCTGCCCCCGCAAAGGTGAGGTTAATTTGGCAGCTCTCCTGTGCATTTTCAGTGGGTCTTCTCCAGCAGCTCTTGTTCTGAGAACAGTCTTTCCTCTGTTTCTGTAACTCCTGTGGCTCCGAATGCAGGAGCTGTGCCCAGTGGGGATATCATATAACTGCCTTTGCCTTCATTCTTATGCAGGGCAGGTAGGCTGGGGGAGCGTGGCTGTCACTGCAGCTGCCCGGACAGAGAGGATGGACAGGCCTCTCTGACGCCTCTGTGGTGGTGGAAAATTGAAGGGGAAGAGCGTGGGGGGCGGGCAGGGGGAGCCGCGGAAGGGATTATTTTGTTCTAAACGTGTTTGAAAGTAGGATCTGTGGCCAGTTTCTTCACCCTTATTTACACAGTCTGTTCAGAGACCCACCGGGAGCTGTTTTGACTTCATGTTGATGAGGGATCTTAGCCAAGTATTTCTGCCACCTCGGCAGCTCGACAACGAGAGCTGGTCACTTGTCTTCATGCACCTCCCTTCCTTCGCCCGCTCTGGTCTTCCCAGACTTGTCTCTGCTGGGGGGTGGAGGATGAGAGGCAGCACTCTTCCCCTTCTCTAACTGCCCCTATCCTCTGGCCATGAGTTTAGCACTCCGGCTAACCTTAAGGGAGCCATCCAGTCTCCCAGAGACCCAATAGCGGACTCTGCTGTGGTCGGTGCAGGAGGGCAATGAGCAGGCAGAGCGAATGGATACCAAAGGTGGGGAGGCCAGAGTGGCAGGGATACGATATACCAGGGGTCGGCAACCTTTCAGAAGTTTAAGGTTTCACGTGCCAGTCATACATGTTAACGTTTTTAGAAGGTCTCTTTCTAGAAGTCTATAATATAGAACTAAACTGTTGTTGTCTGTAAAGTAAATAAGGTTTTTAAAATGTTTAAGAAGCTGCATTGAAAATTAAATTAAAATGCAGAGCACCCCGGGCCGGTGGCCAGGACCCGGGCAGTGAGAGTGCCACTGAAAATACGCTCGTGTGCCGCCTTTGGCACGCATGCCATAGGTTGCCTACCCCTGCGATATACGGTCAAGGGGGATGTTTCCGGTGGGGTTAAAGGGAGCGGCTCGGTTCTCTGAGGGATGGGATGGAGGGAAAAGGGTCTCCTGCCATCCCACTAAATGGCCTGTCAGCTTCTCAAACCTCGTCCTCTGCAGTGGTTTAGGAGGAGAGCGAGTCAAGTGAAGTGTTGGCAGTGAAATGCCGAGCAGTGTCACCAGAATAGTCAGTAAGGTTTCGAGCAAACCTCGGCCTGTTCAAGGCTTTGCCCTGGGACAGGGCAACGTGGGGGATTTGTAAGTCCGTACTAGGTGAGCAGAGGAGGTGATCCGCTGGCTTCGTGTGCGTACGGTCCCTCTGTCTGGCGCTAGGTCCAGCGGCTGGTGTAGCCTGCTACTCGCTGACCGCCCCGTGTGACTCTTGGGCATAAGTTACTGTAGCCTGGACTCTGAAGCTGGAGATCCCAGGCTCGATTTCTGATGATGACCCTGGCGCCTGTGTGGGTGCCCCCCTGGCTCGTTACGTCTTCAGAAACCCTCAGTAAATAACATGTCTGAGTTTTACACGGGACTAGCAGCCAGGAGTTTGTCTGCTTCTCCCCTAGGCCTCCTAATACAGGTGATCTACTTGGCCTGATCAGCTGTCCCTCGATTTCCCTAAGCGGCAATGCCTCACAAGACCGGGGATGGGGGCCATTGTTCTGAGCGGAGAAGTGCTGCTTTAGCAGACCTGAGCTGCCTGACCTCTGTGCAAAGGAAGATTTAGGGTGTCTTTTGTGTCTGGGGATGCAGTGGGATAATCCTCTTCCCTACAAAGGAGCACAGCCAGCATGGAGCCATTGCTGGGATCCCTCTGCCCTAAACTGCTGCACTTGGCGCGCTCGTCTGCATACAGCAACCTAACTGGGTCCTCCTTCGCTCCTTCCTGGCAAACTGAATAATTGGCCTCTGATCTCTCATTGCCCAGCGCAGAGATGGAAAAAAAAATGCCAACCTGCATGAGAAAGCCGGTAACGTCTCTTAACATCCTGGGATTGTTCCACTTCATACAGGCTTTCCTGCTGTATTCCACTATGTGTTCATCTCCCCCTCCCCCCCCCCAAGCTCCTACCCAGCCCCCTTACCCTCGTGTGTGTCCAGCCCACCACCAATGGGGCTAGTGGAGCTTTCATCTCCCGTGAGTGATTAAATTCATATCATCCAGACTGACAGCTTAATATACCTCAGTGAGGTAGCCCTAAATTAGTTGTGTCTATCTTGCCAAAGCTATTGCTGCAGAAATGCCTTCTGACAGCTACAGACTCTCAATGCCCTGCCTTTTTAATATACAGTACGGGTTACCTTTGCTCAGTTCCAGGGCATCCTTCCTCATGTTTCATATAAACTGATCTACCGCTGCTGGAGTTACTCAGTCTTTGTCTGTTGAGTGGAAACAGCTGCCTGAATCCTCCAAACGTTTGCTGCGCTCTGTGTGCTGCCCTGGGGCCGCTTGTCTGTCTTAATACGTTCAGATCCCTGTGTGGGCAAATGAGTTTATTAATACATTTTTCATTTAATTTCAACCATTTAGTGGAATTTTAGTGCTTGTGAAAGCAACTGGCTGACCAAAGCCAGGCCTAGAGCAGCGAGCCACTCCAAATCTCTCCTTAGCGCCTGAACTTGCCGGCTGGTCTAGCCTACTTGGCCCGAGGGGCCTCTGCTAATCAGACCGTGCCCACATCACGTAGCATGTTTCTGATGTGGCCAGATATCCACCAAGGTCTTGGGCCTCATTTGTGTTTGACTTGGTTGCATTGGTACAACTTTTCTATCTAGTTAAAGCATTGCTGTTCCCAAGCATTCAAATATCATAGGTTCTTTTTATTCACTTTCTCATTTGAGAGCCCTTAAAGTCACAAAAAAAGCTTTTTTTTTTCTGCAACCCCAAGTGCTAGAAACTCTTTTCCCCCCTTAAATGCAAGCTGAGATTCTCTCACATTCACGTGATTCTGGGAGCTGGGGGTTTAAGAAAAACTCCAAACATCATGAGGATCCTTATCAAATCTTGAGAGATGACAATGCTGTGCTACACCAGTGTAAACCTCTAATGTAGATGCACCTAACCTGGTTCAAGCCTCTTAACTTGGTAACCGACTGACCTAAGCAAGGCTTAAACAGGTTTGAGGGCATCTACATTAGGGGCTTGCACCAGCGTAACTAGATAGATAGATTGCCCTGGGGTGACCTTTCCTATGTAGACAAGGCCTCAGCTGAGCCCCCCCCCCCCCCCAAAAAAAAAAAAAAAAAAAACTTGCTTCACTGGAGTCCAAAGTTGGATCTGATGCTAAACATTTAAGCTGGAGTTCTGTATGCATTGCTGAGAAGAATATTTCCTTCCCATCAATGTATATTGACTAATAATAATTGTATACTTTATGATGTATTTTGCTTGAAGCCTCTTTTCACCTAAATTACTTTACACGCGTGTGTAAAATAAATATTGACCTTTCCCTGGGGTGTATGTGCTCCGCTCCTGTTTGAAGCAGGAAGGGGTTGAAAGCTTTTCTTACGCAGAAAGGAATAAGTTAGCCTTGCATGACTGCCTGTCGGATCTAGAAAGAAGAGCCGGCTGTTGTGGCTTGTTAAACTGCCGGGAGGTGAAACTGACACCTGTGTCTCCTGAATGAGGGAACCCAGGCAAAGGAAGCTAAGAACCCCACAGCGGGCGTATGACAGGAATGTTCCTAGAACAGGTGAGGCACTGCTGTCTAGTTTCCTGTCCCAGGAGACGTGTGACTTGAGCCCTGGCTAGCAGAAAGGAGCCCCTGCATAGAACTAGTAGAAGCAGCAGCATCCCCCTCAAAGTCTGTGTCCACAATAAGCACTGGGGGTTGTTTTGTAGTCTCCAACTAGACTCTTGCCTGAAACTTGGAGGTGTTTGGCCTAGGTGGAAGGAAGCTGCTGTATGTCTGTTCTGGTTGGAGCTGCATTGCGATTGTTTTCCTCCTGGATGAGATGGGAATTTTCTCCCCTTCCCCCCCATTTTGGGACCTGACTTTTGGGCCACTGCCCCCCACCCCCCGGGATAGCTGGTGGTCCTGTTACATTCCCCCTTTCTCTCTTCTACCCTCCTGTGGTGGGCCGAGCCGGTTTGTTTACCTGCCGCATGCGCAGGTTCTGCCGATCGCGGCTCCCACTGGCTGCGGTTTGCTGCTCAAGGCCAATGGAGGCTGTGAGAAGGGCGACCAGCACATCCTTCGGCCCGCGCTGCTTCCTGCAACCCCCATTGGCCTGGAGCGGCGAACAGCCAGTGGGAACCGCAATCAGCCGAACCTGCGGATGCGGCAGGTAAACAAGTCGGCCCGGCCCGCCAGAGGCTTTCCCTGCACAAGTGGTGGACCGGCTTTGAGAACCACTGCTCTAGACATTACTGATAAATGTAAGGTGGATATTCTACAAGAATTGCTTCATCCATCAGTGAAATGCAGCCACCCCCTGAGTGAGATGTGGCAGCTGTTTGACTTTTGGGGCAGGATGGGAAGGAGTGTTTGAAACACCTTTTGAACTGAATTTGCCAACCATACACCTGTTCTGAGGTGTAAGATTTGCGGGCCAAATTTTCTGCCAGTGTAAACCGGCAGAATTCTGCTGACTCTAGAAGTGCTCTGCCAGCTTCCGCTGTCTGAGAACTTGCCCCTATCGGTGGTGGTGTAAATCTTTCTTCTTAGCCTTTATTTTCATTCAGGATTGATACTTGCTGCTTGTTCCTTTAAACCTGTAACACAACGTTTGATTTTTATGAACCTCCTTGATCTCCGGGTTCTGGGGTTTATTTTTGTGGGCCCAGATTTTTAAATTGTGTCTGCAACACTGGAAGATGCATCTTTTTGTAATGCAACCTTCCCACCCCATAATGTGCATGACCCTGTGTTTGCAAACCTGGGTGACTCTCGATAGCCTCCTGTCCTGCATGCTATCGTTGTTGCAAATCTGGGTTTTTGCAGGTGGCATGCCCTTTTACTGCAAGTCCTTTTCTGCTCAAGTGACGGTTCTCATTGCTTTGACTCAAATGTAGAATGTAGTTTTAGCTCCTATCTAAACCTCTCCAGCCAACTTGGAGAAAGTCTTGTTCTCCTTGCCAAGAGCTTGAAGGGGAAAAAAAAATCATAATTACCACATTTAAAGGAAGGAATTCTAAATAAAAAGTTAATCTCCTCCAAGGATTAGCAAAGCATGCGGCGTCTTGTCGACGTAGAAGCACAGTTCGGGCCTTAACGTTTCAAGACGAGAGATGATTCTGTTCAAGCATATCTCGGTCATGTGCCGGCCAAGTGACCCATGCGGCCCTTGCAAACTGGAAAGGAAGGGATCGCTCATTTCACTGGAGGAGGAGGAGTTGCCCTGTCCATGTTTTGGGTGAACACCGTGAAACTCAGGCCAGTGGCTGACGTGCCTGTTGGTGTCTTTCCTGCTCAGGCTGTTGTACTATGCGGGAGATGAGTACAAACAGCATTGTGGCAGATGTGTTTTATCCTCTTATTAACTTGAGCGAAGAGGCCAGTGTGACTTTCTGCTCGTGGTAAGAAGGAAGAGCTTGGTGCATCAGGCCAACATTTCAAAAGTGGCCACTAATTTTGAACATCTCAACTTTTGGGGGCCCCTTCAGACCCCCCCCAGGGCCTGGTTTTCTGAGGTGCTGAGCATGTGTAGCTAATCGTTGACTGAAATTGTGGGTGCTCAGCACCTCTGAATGTCTGCAGCGAAATTAATGGCCACTTCTGAAAATGTACCTGGGTGCTCTGGTGAGCTCTGGAGATCTCCTAGAAGCATCTTGTTTGGGGGCACGTGGTATCCTGGCTGCTTATTATAACTTCCTGTAAGGCCTGTGCCTTACTGGAAAGGCACGGAGGTGTGTTGTCTTCCCAGGATGCCCTTACAGCAGCCACTGGGGCTCCTACTAGGAACACCACCTGTTAGGTGAACATGGTGACTGCAATGAACTGTTGTCTTGGTATGATAACTCCTCAGAGGGAATCTCATCAGTCAGACTCCTCCTCTCCAATACTCCAGGTTCCTATTTTTCTAATGGGGCCCTGGTATGTTGACCATTGTGCTCTTTCTCATCCAGCTAGGAGGCAAGAAGTTTGGGCCATACTGGATAGGGAATAAGCTTTATTCTCACACTTCTTCATTCTCAGCGGTGTGATTTTTATTGTGCCAGGACTTTTACCTTTCTTCGTTCCTCCCTGTTGCTTTGGGATGCAAATGGATTGTAGCAAAACCATGCAGATGCCAAGGCCTACAAGATGAGGAACACTGCATACAAATCATTGCAGATGAGTGCTACTAGTGAATTCCCCCGACACCTTAAGTTATCTCAGGGTTTGTTCCATGGGGGGTATGTCAAAGTGCCTTAAGGGACTTGTTGTGTGTTGTCAGGGTCTACACAGACAGTTAGCGAGTGCCAGGCGAATGCAGGGTAGATTCACACCCCAGCATACCAGGGGCTAAATGTTATGGACAAGCCCTCCATTGGTGATGCTCCTATCTTGTCCAAACTGCCAGGGATTGATGCTATCTTCCGCTTTGTAACTCTCCAGCTCCTCTGAGGCCCATGGAACCAGCCGGCTGTGTAATACAGATGCTATCTCCCAAGAGGGTAGGGCTTGGGGACTGACCTGATGTCGGCGTCTATTAAACATGTTAAATGAATTAATCTAGGATTATAATCAGTACCTGTTCCCTTCCAAATGGCCTCTGCAAGCTTCCACTTGTGGGATCCCATGCGGGCAGATTCTGGAATCTTCCAGAGAACCGTGTGGCTTGAAGCGGTTTCCATTCTATCCAGGGTTTACAGTTTGGAGCAATGGCTCTCAGCACCCCCATTATATAAAATGGTTCCAGCACCCTTGATACAACTGGAAAAAATACTGCTGATTAAGTTCTGAGCTCAGTTAGACTGGACAGTTGCTGGGCAACTGCATCTGTGCTGCATGGTGATTGCGGGTGAGGGCGCCGTACCTCAGTGTATCTATGTTCTCATTGGTACATCCTGAAGTAGATGAACTACCGTATTTTATATAACACATTCCCACAGAGTTTTAAAGCTTCGTCTGAGTGGCCTATTATGAAAGAGTAATAAATAAAATCCACCATTGTACAATTTCTCCTGCGGATCCCCCAGAGATGTCTCGGGTTCCCCCGGGGGTACGCGAACCACAGTTTGGGAACACCTGCCTTTTCGGGAGTTACTTTTGTTCTTCGATTGTCAGTTGGCTAATCAACTTTTCTTGAAGTCCAGATTTGCTCCACGAAGGAGGGTAGTGTGCATGCAAATACCAGGCTTGCCGTGTGGAAAGGGATGCAACTGGGGTCCAGTTATTTGGAAAATTTGCCTCAATCACAGGACCATTTTTCTTCTCAACCTAAAGTCTTGAGTCTCCCAACTGGGATGCAGGAGTTCTGGGTTCTCTGCCACCAGCTGCCCGTGTGACCTGGGGCATGTCACAATCTCTGTGTCTGGTGCCCAGCTGTGAAGTGAGGATGATAGCACTTCCTTCCTCCCACCTTTTGTCTGTCTGGTCTATTTAGCCTATCAGCTCTTTGGGGCCAGGACTGTTTCTAGCTGTTATGTGTATCCATCCATCCACAGTGTTGCTGTAGGATCTGAGCACCTCACAATCTTTACTGTACTTAACCTCACCACACCCGTGTGAGGCAGGGCAGTGCTACTATCCCCATTTACAGAAGGGGAATCGAGGCCCACTGAGACTAAGTGACTTTCCCTTGGTCACACAGGGAGTCTGTGGCAGAGAAGCAAATTGAACCTGCGACCTAGGCCAGTACCCTAACTACTGAGCAATCCTAGTGTGATGGGGACCTGATTTGGGCTGAAGTCTTTTGATGCTACTGCAGTAATAAAAGCACTGACAAAAGTTAAGGCATTGTAAGAGCAGGAACTGCCAATCCTGATTTCATCTGACTTGGCTGTGTACGTGTTGAGAACAGCGACTCGTATTCAGCGTGTCCCTGGGCAGCGACGGGTGAGCTACAATGCTTTCTTGGTACTCCGTTTTCTGCTTCCCTAGAGAGCTGGCATCCTAACTTATGAGTAGCAGCTGAATTTTCCTCTGCATTAGACGCTCCCGATGACTTTTCAACTTTGGAGACCCACCTCCCTGTGGTGGAACTTCCTATTAGACTGGAGATGGCGATTTCAGCCAGCTGTTAACACTGAGAGCCCTGTATCGTGGCTGAAGCGTGTGGGCAGCAGGAAGATGGGACAGGCAGCACAAGGGGAGGAGAACTGAAGAGATGGCAAAGCAGGTGAAGGGATGCTGTGCATGGGATAGATGTAAGGGTCTAAGGAATGGATGGCACGGTGCCCTAGGCTACCATACACCCTTGGCTGCTAGGGCTGGGGACACGGCGAGGAGGACTGGCCTGGGGTGCCACTGGCCCGTGATGGTGGAGGAGGAGTGGAAAGGTGGAATAAAGCCATTTTTGCACCTTCTCGCCCTGAGTTGCACCAAATGCATCTTGGCCTCAGGAGGGGATCTGGGACTATGTAGCTGGTCACCTGAGGATATTATGAATATTCATATTTGTAAAATTGTAATGAGTTATGCCAGATAGGCCATGTAAGGTATCGGCAAAAATGTTATAATTTGCCAGATATGATGATCTCATTTCTGTGTTTTGTATCACTTTTGTATTACGGGTTATAGATCTGTATGTCTGTATTTCAAACTTTGTGCTGTGCTTCTGGGTGACACCCCCAGACAGTTTGGCATCAGCACTGCCTAAGCCTGCTTCATGGCCCATTAAGGACCATCTGCTAGACCAGTGGGTCTCAAACTTTTGTACTGGTGACCCCTTCCACATAGGAAGCCTCTGGGTGTGACCCCCCCCCTTACAAATTAAAAATACTTGTTTTATATATTGAGCACCATTATAAATGCTGGAGGCAAAGCGGAGTTTGGAGTGGAGGCTGACAGCTCGCGACCCCCCGTGTAGGAACCTTGTGACCCCCTGAGCGGTCCCAACCCCCAATTTGAGAACTGACCCATTGAGAGAAGGCAGATACACCTTATGACTCAGCAAGGCATTCAGGGACATGCCTATGGACAGAACTCTAAGGTTTTCAAGCCATGTACTGGACAGCTTGTGTTTGAAACAAAGGAAGCACAGGCCGCGTGGCAAAAGACTATAAAAGGCAGCTGCATCTTCTCCACTTTGTCTTCATTCCTGCTCCTTACCTCTGGAGGAACCTTTCTACAATCGAAGCTCTGACAAAAGACTGAATGACCCATCCAAGCTGTGGATGTGATCCAGGGGGACTTTCAAACCAGTAAACTCCCCAATACTGCTAGGAACCTGATCTGTGGACTGTGAAGTCTTTGTATGCATCTGACAGTTTTACCATTTAACATCTCTCTTCTTCTTCCTTTTTTCTTTCTAATAAACCTTTAGTTTTAGACACTAAGGGCTTGTCTATACTTACCGCGCTGGTTCGGCGGCAGGCAATCGAACTTCTGGGTTCGATTTATCGCGTCTAGTCTGGACGCGATAAATCGAACTCAGAAGTGCTCCCCGTCGACTCCGGTAATCCTGCTCGCCGCGAGGAGTACGCGGAGTCGACGGGGGAGCCTGCCTGCCGGGTCTGGACGGGGGTAAGTTCGAACTAAGGTATGTCGACTTCAGCTACGTTATTCACGTAGCTGAAGTTGCGTACCTTAGTTCGATTTGGGGGTTTAGTGTAGACCAAGCCTAAAGGATTGGCTGGCAGTGTGGTATTTTGGGTAAAATCCAAACCTGTACTGACCTGGTAATGTGGCTGACCCTTTGGGGGCAGAAGAACATTTTGTTTATGTGAACAGAGTTATTTTAAATAACTTCTCACTGTACTGGACCTAGGTGCTGATTGGGAGCCAGAGAACTGAAATACAATAGGGGGCTCTGATTTTTTTTTGCTTCTTGATAACCAGTGTGGGGGATCAGAAGCACTGTTTGTGACTGGTTGGGAGGTTTAACTTCAGTATTACTCCCAAGACTGGTGGGTATCTGTTCTCCCTTTTGTAGCCTGCCCTGACCTTGGCATTTCCAGTGAGGGCTGCCCCAGGCACCCATGGGTCACAGCCTATGCTAAGCAAAGTGGGATGTGATTTGATTTTTTTAAATAGTTGATTGCTTATGAGGCACTGGTGTTGCAGATAAACGGTTTAGACCATTTGGAAACTTTGAGGGCGCATAAAGCCTCGGTTTCTAGAGCCGATAGTTCTCATGGCAGCAATTGCTGGAGTATTGCCTGTGTTCAGATGGATGCAGGGATGGGGTCATCAGAAAAATGTGAAAAGCCTATTTTCTGACCTGCTAGAGCTTAATCGTTTGCCTTCCTGGCCTCGGACGTTGGCGTATCTCCGTCCCTGCTGTTCTCTGCCGGTGGCTCATAATGGTGTCCTCTCCTGTGGGCTGTAGTATTTTGGGCTCATTTCAGTCGTTGGGTTTTGTGTGCAGGTAATGGGTAGAGTTGGTGGCCTGGGCTATACAGGAGGTCAGACTGGATGATGATGGTCTCTTCCGGCCTTAAGCTCTGTCTATGACGGCAGTACTACAATTCTTGTACTATTGGGAATCTGGGGCTCCGGTGGTAGAGACCATTGCTTTCGAGTGGTTCGTGAGCTATTGGAACTTACTGCCCTGGGTCCTTTGGCCTAGCAATTGTGGTGGATGTGGGTCCGATGCTGAACGCAGACACCTCAGACCGGCTGGATGTTCGTTCACCGTTACAGAATTGTGACGCTTACCCAGCAGCTTTTGCAGTGCAGCGTGCTGAAATCTGCAACCGGGGGCACTGATACAAGCAATGCACGGCCTCAGTTTTTTTTCTCCGAAATTCTTGTCCTTGGCGGGCTGTCCCCATCCCCCAGAATGCGGAGCACGATGGAAGCTTTCCTCTGTGCATCAAGAGGGGTGAGAGAACAATACGGTGGCACCAGCAGTAAATGGCTTTTCTGCTGTTCCCTTCCACCATTTCCCTCTCTGTGTGTTCAGCATTTCACTCTGGCCAGGGCTGTGGGGAGCAGGGTCCTTATTAATCGGACTTGGCTTCGGTTGAAACCTCTCTAAGTATCAAACTGGGAGACGAGCATGTGTGAGCTGGTGAAGTTGAAGCCGGAAGTACAACCTGTCTTGTCCAGGCTGGGGTTTGAGACTGTGTCGGCTGGAATGTGCCACAATCTAAGTGTCCATCTCTTCATCCTAGGCCAGACAAACCCCAAAAGACCCAGAGGCCTCACCTGTGAAAGTATGGCTGAAAGGGAGTAGCTGGAAGGAAAGCTTTGGCTGCCGGTCATTTACACCTGAGCTTGGCTCAGCAGGGGAAACGCTCCGTGACTGGAAGAGGTTAAAACTTTGCCCCTGTGTTTACTTTAGTTGGCTGCCACACTGCATAATAATCTGTCAGCACTTCAGGTGGGGATTTATTTGTGCATTAAAAATTGCCTGGGGCGGGCGGATGCAGACACTCTGCAGCATGCTGGAAAATGTGCCTCCAGCATAAAAACAGCCTCTCCAAATATTTCACCCTTTTAATAAGTGCATTTAATTAAAGTCATATAACTTTTTTTATTATTATTAAAAAGAAGGGAGGGGAAAAAATTCATGGCCTGCTGAGGCTACAAGCAAAGGCTGGAATACAAAGAGGGGGTTTAACCGCTGGCTCTTAATGGAAAACTCATCAACAACATGTTGTTTCTCTTTATTTCCCACCCCTGATTTGATTGGGGATAGAAAGTCAATGGGACTTTCTGGCTTTTCTCTCTCCATCCTAAGGAACCGTTTCTGTTCTGTTGAAATGTTGCAGAATTATTAATTTTTCCAAATAAAGTTGCCAGATTTTGTTGTTCTTGGACGTGCTTGTAAATCTATTCCTTTTTTCTTTTTTTAAAAGATGGATCATCGTGAATCTCTCTCCACTATTATTATTGTAATAGCTTCAGTGATCTCATAAACCAGGCTAAGATTTCAATTCATCTCTGGGGTGGTGGTGACGGGAGAGGAGCAGTGAGGCGGCCAGATATTGGAGACCCTCTGCCTATGAGGGTGGTGGCCTTTGCACAGTGCAAGGTTTGTGGGTGATAACCTACAGTTGAGTTGTGGGGGTGGAGAGAGAGAGCGAGTGTGTCCGGGCAAGAATACGGGAAACCTAAACTGCAGTGTGCCATGGGCTTAAACTCCATAGCCTCTGCTAATTACACAGCCCAAGGGAGCAATGTCTACTCTCCAGACTAGTTGGGGGAGGCCGTGCAGAAAGACCTAGGAGGTGGCTGCATGCCCTGGACCTGGTTAGGGAACGGAGACAGGTCGTCAGCCATCGGTCCTGCTGGCTGACATGCAAAATGTTCCAGACGGCTTCAAATAAAGGGGCATTTTAAAAGCCTGCTCTTTATTTGCATTCCCTTCTGCGGTTCTGGGTCAAACTAGTTACTCTAGAGCTGGGGACTATTAATCCCATGTAGAGCTTTTCATCCACAGATCTGCCAACAGGTACATACAATAGCTCTCCTGCATACATCTAGGGTTCTGCAGCTCTCCAGTGAGCACCCATTTAAGGGCACGCTCTACACTGCAAATTGCATGTCTAACCACCTCCCGTAGATGCGGAGGTCTTTGTGACTTCATCAGGCAAATGGGATGCTGGGTTGAACTACAGCATATAGCTGAGATCGAGGCACACTGGAAGAACATTGTGCATAGCCCAGGTCTTGAGTGGCCCGGAACTATTGCCGTTCAGAATGGCGTTGCCTTGGCAGAGCTGGGTGACTGGCTCAGAAGAGCAGAGGCATCACAGGTCTGCATTGAGGTGCATTGGCTGAGTTGTGTGTGTGGCAGGAGGGAGAGAGAAGACGCTAAACCAATTGGGAGCCGGATCCCGGTTCCTTGCTATGTTACTGTTTACCCAACAATTTCTAAAGAAATGGAACTTAATTTACTTGTGTAAATACACTTCATTACACAGTTAGTCTGGGTGATATTGTGGGGTGATGGTGGTGGTGGAGGGAGGGTTGGGTGGGTGTGGGTGTGGGTGCTCACAACATGACTATAGTTACACCAGTGCCTAGTCCAGCTCTTATGAGTGTTTGTTTAGGTTGGGGAGACTCTTTGAGATCAGAAACTGGCAAATGCTTTCTTACTGGAGTTTTCTCTTCCTTCATGGAACCTCGGGGACAATGTCTGTCATTCAGTCGGGGGCACGCCACCTCCTGCGGCTGGGCTGTGCACGTGCCAAGCTTCCCTGTCTCTCTACTCTCACTTTAATGTCACAGCTGACATCTGCGGTAACACTGGGGGCGAAGGGGGGGCTGAGGAGCAGGAGGTGGATTTCAAAGCAACTCTAAGATCATAAGTTCCATTTGATCAAATTCCATACGGAAATGTGGTGAGAGATCTTTGATGCACAAAGCTCTCTTTATTCCAGCGCAGAGCACGTTAACGTGAGATGTGCTTAAATGAAATTACACCCGTAGGTAGAGTGGTATTCTTTAGTTGGTGTGTCGGATTCCTGTTCAAGGTGCCTTGTAATGCAGCTGTGCCGTAGGAATTTTAAAGGATGATTCTGCAGTTTTTCTTCAGGGCTAGGGAGGAGAGAGAATGTGTCTGTGTCTCTCTGTCAGGGTTACCAATGCCCCGAAAATACATTTATTTTACACATTTTTTTTTTATTTAAAAACAACAACAACAACCCCGAATGACTACAGTATTCTATGTAACCGCCCCAAATGCTGCACAATCACTATTGTAAACTGTAGTGATTTAGGTAATTGCCTTAGAAAGCTGTAGTACTCTTCCTTTATCGGGATATAATTGAACTCCGGTGCTGCTGGGGCTGAAAACAATAGCTGCTGCAGGAGATAAATGATGCTATTGAGTGGTGGTGGTGGGTTGGAGCAATGCAAAACCGGTGAGTTCTGGTCTGTGTGGCCCAGGCAAAGCCAGAACCTGCATGATCCGTTCACTGTGATAGGCAGAGAATCAACCCTGGCAAGTTTGAATTCTACATTTGTCTCCCTTCCCTCTTCAGAAGGCTACTGACAGATTGGGAGAGGTGGCAGCCCAGGCCTGGTGACAGTCTCCTTTGAAGAGTCTTGGCAGGAAATAACTCCAGACCTGGGGAGGATGGTGGGAGGGCTGGGGGAGAAGGCCACTGGCTCCCCGCTCTTCTCCCTGAAGACCTTCAAAAAGTAATGAAGGGTGAAAGTTACGCTTGTGCGGCATGTGGTAGTTGGTGGGATACCCTGTTGTGGGAAGAGGAGGCTCTGCAAGGAGAATTGACCATAATTGGGGGACTGTTCCCAAACTGTGGCTGAGGTACATGACTAGACTAGCTGAGCCCAGATGGGTGGACTGTGGTTTGCAGGCGTGTGTGTGTGTGACACGCAGCCCTTCTTATCCTTCTTCAAAACCCCTGACCAACAGCACGGTGGATGTCACTTGGCCAACAGCCACTTCATGAGCTGCTGCACTGCACTCAGCCTGAAGCGGGAAAACAGAATCTCCTGCATAAATCTTCCAGAATTGAATTTTGTTTTTCTTTCTCCTCCTCTTCCTTGGACCCTCCTGAGCAGCAGGGATGAATCTCGTACTTGCAATACGATCTCTTAATACCATATGTGCCCCACAAGTGCATGGCTAGAGATTTGTCGAGCTGTAGCTGACCCCAAATACTTTGCTCACCAGTGAGCATGCTGAACAGCTGGAGGAAGCTTGATCTTAACACTAGTGCTTGGAGGCACTTGCATAAAGCCTTGCAAACATTTACCTAATTATGCCTCTCAAACTCCCTGGGTTATTTTTTCCCATCTGCAAAATGGAGGAGAAGAAGGCAAGGTCAAAACTTTCAAACGAACTGCTATATTACTCAAGAAAAGTACCCTGACTCTCAGGCTGCCGAACACTGATGGCTTCCATTGGCTTCCCCAGGAATTTCACCCCATGTAACATGCAATACAACGTGGCCCTTGGATTTTGTGTTGTGATGAATGTAGCAGCCACAGTGTTGGCGAGTTTCACGCTGTTTGGGGAAGAGGGGATGGTTAATTTTTGATTGGCGAAGTCTGAGTTTGGGGCTGGTTTGTAGGAGAATGCCACAAAAAAAATCTCAATGCGTCTTTTCTCTTTTTCATCCTCAAAGGCTGTTTTGCCGAAACGCCAGCCTGACCAGGGCAGGATCAAAACAAGCTCTGCTTTCGTCTCAGGCCAGTCCTCCCTGCAAGCAGTAGGGAGGCCTTTTAGCAGCCATAGATGGTCACGCATTGCATTTCCCCCAAAAAGGGAAGAAGGAACAACTTTTATCAATGCACTTGTCAGAAATGTCTTAAAAGATGTTAGTGTCGTCTCAGATACATTGAATGTCTCAGTATGCTGCCGCATTGCAGTACAGTGACCGGATACGCTCTCTGTTGTTGAAGATCACTTCCTCCTTTGCTGCCTGAAAGAGGAAAGTGACCGACTGCCTTGGTAGGGTTGGGTTAGAAATGGGGTCTATGGGGGCATATGCCATAACAAACATTGATCCCTGGCTCTCTCCCAGACCAGTCCTCTTAAGCAGCCTTCTGGCCATTTTGGAGCTCTGGCAACAGAGACTGAAAGGGCATTTGATAGCGGGGAAGGCAGGTAAGTAGATTGCAATGCTATGCCTTGGTGTGTTTCCCTTCCCGGTGGACTCCTTTAATCAGCATTGCACCGATGATGGCCTTTGATCCTGCTCTTAGGCAGTGCTCCTTTGATGGTCATGGCTTTTTCTGCCTGGGGGGGGGGCGAGGCGAGGCGAGGGGGGGATAAAGTCCATGGTGGGCGGGTCTGACTTTGACTAGAAATTGAAACGAAGCTAAAGTATGGTCGCAACTCAAGATAATTTCCTACCCCTGGTGAGCGCTCCTGTGGAAGTGTATGGTGCTAGGAGCTGTTGCTTTTGTGGGAGTTTGGTTTCCAGGGTTCTGTCCCTCCCTTGTGTGAGATCTTGTTGTGCCTTTGGAATCCAGGCCAGAATTCTAGTGATTAAAGTAATTTATAACCAGTTAGCTTCTGCCTAGTGTTGAGTAAATGTCCATAAAGCTATTCTTAAGACACAGTGCCATATGTGCCAAGGGAGAGATCCCGAACTGCCTTCAATGAAGTGATGTCCATGTACACCAGCTGAGGTTCTGTCTCCTTGTATTTTTCTGTATTGTTGTTCCCAACTGATGGCTGTCTAGCCTCCGGGCAACCAACTCAGTGGCGCGTGCGCTCTCTCTCGCGCTCTCCGGTTTCTAGTGAACAGTCCCCATAGCAGCACAGGACAGGGGTGCACAATGGCGCTCAGCTTCCCAGCCCAGTAACGACCCCCTCCGGGTCAATGCTGATACTCACTTGTCCTGTGGGACAGGAGAAGTCTTAGCTGCCACTGCTCCCTGTTCTGGGACTCCGATCTCTAAAGCTGTTAATCCAGCACATGCCACCCCTCTGCCCTGTTCTGCAGGGCCTGATATTGTAGGCCAGGATTGTCTGTGAAAAGCCACCTTTTCAAGCTGGAAGCACTGCTGCAATGTACTTGCAGGCTGGTGGCTTGTTTCGGACTCTCCCTGTTACATCCTTGTGTGATAAATCCTACTTACTGGACCCCTGTCCACTTGTTGGTTGAAAAAGCAGGCCTGGGAGAGCCAGGTTGCCCCGGGTTAAGCCTAACCTGGCCAGTATGTGTGTTTGGGGAGAGGTGAAGGTTTTGGCAGGTGCGATTGGTCATCCCTGAGCAGACCAAGCAGGGGGAGTCATTGCAGGGGCTCCTGGCGTTGCGCTTCTCTTCCATAAAGTTGTGCCAGAACAACACCAAAATCAAGAGCGGCAGCTGCTGTAGAGAAATGACTCAGCCCTGGCAACCCATGTGGGAGGCATCTGCCTGCACCTCCCATCTAGTCTGTCGCTTCAGGTGCTGTTAAGAGGATTCTTAATTATTGCTTCTGATGGTTTTTATTGGTTCTCTTTCCCACCCTCCCAAGAGGGCATAGAGTTTAAATGTCCTGAGTAAGGTGGCTCAGCTGAGAAATTATATCACTAGAGCTGGTTGGGGACATTTTTTTAAGTGTATAAAACTCTCAAAAAATGGTTTTACTGATTTTTGTGAAGAAATTTCAACCAGCTTTAGAGCAGTGTTGGCTGAAAAGTGCAAAAAAAAATCAGTTTCTGTAAGTTTCTAGTACTCCATAAGCTGATATAAAATGATGCTTTTGACTCTTCAATTTTAGATCAAAGGAAACAGCAAAGCAAGAAAGGACAAGCATAACGCATCTGCAAGAGGGAGCACAGGGTAGGCGTCTCCTTTGGAACAGGCAACAGATGCTCTGAGAACAAGATGGCTGCTGCGCTCGACACACGAGGGCCGGGTCTTAGAATTTAAAAGTAGCGGTAGCCAGGAAACAAATTGACATTGCCGTTTCTGACCTTTTTTAGCTACAGACTTAATGATCATAAGAGTCCCTGTAAAATTCCAGCAGGTATTGTTGTAATACATTGTGTTCAGTGGGACAGGAAAGGGTGTAAGCGAAATTACAGTAAGGTTAGCAGGAAGTGCAGAGTAGGGTTTTTTGATTTTTCAGGAGTACAAGCTTTTCTGAAGTGAGCTAGGCAAATACAGCAGCTCTACTACCAGTGCCTAAAATGTGCAGTCTCTCTCTAACTAATTATAAGAAAGCAGCTGAACCCCCTTCCCCTCCTCCCTCCCCCCCCCCCGCACCCATCCCATGGACCAGTTCACATGACTCTCTATTTCTCTGTCCTCCCCTCCCTGTCTGGAGTTAACGCCACTTGTTCTGTTTCAACTGAATGAACACACAAAAAAGGAGACCCACATTCCTTTGCATAATCTTATTCAAACATGGCATGGCTGCAGTTTCTCAATTAATCAAAACGTTTCACTCGCCTCTCATTTGTTTTTCCTCCCCCCACCCCCAGTATCTTAATCAGAGGCCTGGGTCCTGCCCAGCTTCTCTGAGGTCTGTGCAAGTGGAGTGACACCTGTCCAGGTAAATAACAGGTGACTCCAGTCTGGTGGGGAGGGGAGGGTTAGCTTTGATTATGGTAAAAATAAATAATTGATTGCTTTCTCCAAGTAGACTAGAGAGGCGGATGGTGGGAAACAGACCAGGGATTGAATATAAAAGGAAATGAGCTAAGTAGCCTCACTGAGCCACTTAATTTTGCTGCTTTCTCTTCCTCCCCGACTTCTTGTGTTTGTGTGAAGGATTCTAATGACCATTTTCTTCTGTTTTACAGTAAATTAACTTAGCTTGTCTTCTGAGTATCTACTTTCACCCCTTCCACCCCCCTTTCATTGAGGTGCATAAGACACTGTCTCGTGAATTACACTTTAAATAAGGCTACAACTTTGGCATGTATGTTTTTAGTAAATTTCAGGGGAGAGGTGCAGGAAAACCCCCGATAAATCACGGGGAGGGTCACCAACTAACGTCATCTTCACTACATCAACATACATGGCGTATAGTGCGGGTGCTGAAAGGTGAGGCCTGGAGAAGGGGGGAGGGTTTGGAGAGTGAGCTTACCTCGCAGCTGTGGCTTCTGTCCCGCGGGTCTGGGCTCGGCTCGCCTCCCCCCTCCAGGCATTGTAACCTAGCGCATGGGGTCACAGTGCCACCCCATGTCACACTGCCCCTCACTTTGGGAGCGTAATCAAATGTGGGTTTGTTTTTCTTTGACAGCCATTTCCAAGACTGTGTCCCTTATTCACGATTTCCATGATGTTCGTGATTTCTGTGACACAATCCTAGCCCTGTAACACTTTTCATCCAGCCCAAAGCACTTTCCAGTTAACCGCAGCTATTCTATAGGATAATTGCTTTAACCTGCCACTGAAATGCAGCCACCTCTGTGGTCGATTGCATCAGCTGTCTAAAAGCACATTGTTGAACTACACAAATCTAGGACAGGACTTGCAGGAGCATTTTATGTTCTGACAAGGCCACAGAGGTAACTTTAAGTTGGAAGAAGAAAACTATTTGTGCTCGATGGATCCTAGTCCAGTTAAGCCTTCTCCCTCTGCACCTTGCAGGAACATGCCAGATACTAACTACTGCAGGGTATGATATTAGTCAGGATATTGGACTAGATGAACCTTTGAAACAGTCCGGCGTGGTGATTTTTGTTCTTCTGTATGTTTAACTACATAATTGTGCTTAAAATAGCTTCATGGTGTCCTTTCAGTTCCATCACCTCTTCTTCTCCTTCCCAACTGGCGCCCCTGTCCTCCCAGAGTTACTCCCACTGGGAAGAGAATGGGCCCAGGTTTGCTCTGCTATACCAGGTAGGCTGTAAAAATCCATTCTGATTTGGCTCTGGATTTCAAGCCACTCTGGCGGAGAAGTTCAGATTGGGAGTGCCGTTTTGACTCTCACCCCAACACTGGTATGCTCCCACTGACGCCCTGCACCACCTTAGCAGACTATGGGATGCTTGGCTGGTTGAGTCACACCTGGGCTGTTTAGTTGACCGAGCCAAAGCAGGGAGCCGAGTTTACGTTAAGCACAGAGATTGGCTGCAAGGACTGGCCTCCCGAGAAGGACAGCCAATGTTCTGGGTACCACAGGACAGAGGAGAACATCAGAACAGGAAGGGGGAGCTCCTTGAATCCTGGTAGATTGGGCTGACCCCATTTTTTTGCCACTCCTCCTCCTCCACCTCGATTGACTCTTTGTTTATGGAACCTCTTGGGACAGTTACGAAGGCAGTGACCTCAGGAACCGAATTAACCTAGGTTGTGGGTTCACTTCGCTTGGAATGTGATCCTAGAATGGCTTGATTCCCTTTCCGCTTGTTGTATCCAGCACATTGTCTCCCTTTCCTTGTGCATCCAGCTACCCTCTCCGTCTAAGGGCTGGTCTATGCTGGGGGGGGGGATCGATCCAAGATACGCAACTTCAGCTACGCGAATAGCGTAGTTGAAGTTGTGTAAGTATCTTGGATCGAATTACCTGGGGTCCAAATGGCGCGGGATCGACGGCCGCGGCTCCCCCGTTGACTGCGCTACCACCGCTCGCTCTGGTGGAGTTCCGGAGTAGACGGTGAGCACGTTTGGGGATCGATACATTGCGTCTTAACGAGACGGGATATATCAATCTCAGATAAATCGATTGCTACCCGCCGATACAGCGGGTAGTGAAGACGTACCCTAAATCCCTCTGCGGCGCACACTTTGTGCATGCTGTTTTCAAATGCTTTGTAAGCCGTGCCCACTCTGCGTAGTGCTTTGTCCCTCTCTAGTGGGAGCTAGGCCACCTGGAGACCGCAGAGCTTTCAACAGCCTTGGCAAAGAAACCCAGGTCTCTTAGGCTCATGCATTAAGATCCCAGGTTCAATCCCCACTGCCGACGACCGATCCAGGGGTGTTGGCGTTATGTCTCCATTTGGCAGAGGAATATAAAAGCATCTCCATAGTAAGGTTGCCTGCACCTTTTGTCATGTAGTGTATTGTGTTGTCTGGTTCATTGAGAATCTAAGTTCCCCATGACAGGGCCTATGTTTTTACTCTGCATTTAAGGGCCAAGTTGCATATGGGCTCACAAGGGCTGCTTATTTGATAATCCATAATAACGAGTTGGTTGACCGATTTTATTCCTCATGTAAACTGTCACATGGATTTAACCATTTTTTCTGTTCTTGTTAATTGGTAGTGAACCAAACTGGACTATCTGAGAACATCATTGATGCTGACAACTATTGGTCAAATCTGCACAACTTGCAAGCAACCTGTAGTCTGAATAACTATTCGTGGTGTGTACAGGTCAATAAGTAGCAGTGAATAATGAATGAATAATCCTCTTATTTGCATGAATAATCTTTCCGACCATGGCTCAGAACAGTTTGAACCCAAACCTCACCAAAGCATGAGCATCTACCATTTGACCTTAAGGAGTGACTCCATTTTCAGGCAGCAGTAGTAGATTGTTGTCCACTGTGATTTAGCCATTAGATGGGTGAGACAAGTACATTACATAATTGGAAGTAGTGGCCATTCACAGGACTGCTCTTCCTCAAACAGAAATACCTCCACACCAGCAAATGTGAGGAGCAAATTCCTTGGGGTGTGAATGGGGGGTAGCGTGACCACCCATCCATTATTTTAAGGTGTATTGAAATGTATTAAAACCGATAATGAGTACCAATTTAGACAAATTGAAGCTTATGATAATTGCATTGTATACTTGAGGGCAGTAAGAAATGAACACTTGAGAGAAAAATACACGATGTCTCTTATTTTCATGTGGTTTTTCCCTATTTCCATCCAATAAAGGTGGTCACCCAGTGGGGGAATCTAGTGGCCACTTGGAATTTGGAAAAGAAAATTGTTTGCAGGATTTAACCAGCTCTTGCAATAACAGTCTGTTCGTTTCCATGAAGATAAGTGCTCTATCCAGACCGCCAGTGCCGCAGGGAATGTCTTCATAACTATGTTTACTGGATTTCTTCAATTTCATGGAAACTTTATTCCTCTCCTTCCTTCCTTCCTTTTTTTTTTTTTTTTTTTTTAATAAGAAAACTTAAACTTGGAGCCATAAAAACCGGGCCAAACTGCAGCTCTAAAGTACTGCTCTTTGCCTGAGACTGCTCTTGACCAATTGGTGAAGAGAGCAGAATATGCAGCATCCGATTTTCAGGCAGCAGCATGCGCCAAAGGTCTGCCTTCCAAAACCTGATGCATGCATGCAAATGGGGGTGTCTGCACATGCATGCAGCTAGTGGGTTGTCTCATTGCCTGTAGGCGCATGCAAATACCAGCCCACATTAGCCTTCTTCCCTTCCCTCCCCTTCACTCCATATCATACCCTTAACCTCGGCCGGAGCTCCAGAGGTGAAGGGTTATGCTGCCTACGTGCAGACTGTGATCGCCTCTGAGCGTTGGCTGCCAGCTCTCATGAGTTACGGTGTATGGGTCAGGTTTTATGGGTGTTCTCTGCTAGGGAGGGGATGCTAAACTGATCCTCTGGTGTCATCTCTTCAGAAGGCCTAAGAATTGCCCTTGTAATCTGCTGCATCTTGGAGGATAGATGCTTTCCTACCTAATGTACCCCCAGGGGCACTAGACATTCCATCCAGACTTTCCTTTGCCCCCTGTAATCCTGGATGGGAGGGAACTTATAAACTCTTCAACCACAGTGAATAGGACATGAGCTTGCAATACAAATAGCAACACACCCCAAAAACAAACAAAAAAAACCCCGTGCAATTTTGGAATGCACACACGGAGGGCTCACCTTTAGTAATAGTTCTTCTGTATGTGATTCAGGGGGCGTGTACCTGGGACACTGGCATTTCAGGGCACCATGATACTGGGGGCAGGCAGACAAATCAGGAAGGATTCAGGGAAGAGCTGGAAGGATGGATGGATGTACTACTATGTGATCCAAGAGACAAAGGACTAAATCCTAGAATAGAGGTGTAGGACTGAAAGGGACCTGGAGAGGTCATCTAGCCCCGTCCCCTGCACTCAAGGCAGGACTAAGTATTAACTAGACCAGTGATTCTCAAACTTTTGTACTAGTGACCTCTTTCACATAGCAAGCCTCTGAGTGCGACCCTCTTTATGAATTAAAAACACTTGTTTATATATTTAACAGCATTATAAATGCTGGAGGCAAAGCGGGGTTTGGGGTGGAAGCTGACAGCTCGTGACCCCCCCACATAATAACCTCACGACCCCTGAGGGGTCCCAACCCCCAGTTTGAGAACCCCTGATCTAGGCCATTCCTGGCAGGTGTGGTGTATCTTGGCTACAGGACAAGGAAATGGTAGGAGTGGGAAGGGGGAGGTGGGAGAATTTATTCTCCAAGAATTTGAAGGCTGCAGACTCCACAGAGGGAGGGGAAAGGGTTGGGATTCCCTGGGGTATGAGCAGGAAGAATGGGATGATTCAGCAAAAGGAAACGTAGTTTGCATTGCAGTTAGCCCGTGGAACAGTCTCCCAGGGAAATGGGTGAAAGCCCAGTTGCTTAACTGGACCAGACAAAACCCTGAACTCCAATAGGCACCAGCTGGTCCACCCCTTCCAGGAGATGAAGAAGACCTCTGCGACTCCGATCTGGGGATATAAATGGGGTCGGACTGGGAGGGCCGAGCTGAGCATGGTAGTCGTGGGAATAGTCGCTGTGGTGCCTGGTTTGCAGCCGTCACAGCATGGAGGCAGCAGGAGTTTCTCTGCTGTGCATAAATCACTTGAGTCTGGTGTGTGGGTCAATCCCACCCATCACCCCATAGAGCACTGAAAGCCTTTATTATTCAGCCTGCAGATGCCAGGTAAGCTCTGTTCCTCTATAAAACTCAGGCAGGCGCTTGGCAAACATGTACTTGCCAGTTCTGTGTGTGTGTGTGTGTGTGTGTGGAGGGGGGAGGGAATTTGCTTTCCAACCCACTCTAGTTCCACCACCTTCGCTTTTCTTCAATTACTTTGTTTGGTCATTGACCTGCATTGGCAGTTTCTTGCCCTCATGAAAGGCGATTAGAGCCCTTTGAGGTGGGGAAGAGGAAAGATCAGCAGAACACAGAAACAGTTGGATCCTATTCAATAAAATCCCGTATTACACAGGCAGGGCCCTTAGTTTTCCTGCTGTGTCAGTAAATCGGTGTGTCCTACAGTACTTGAGCTTTACAGACCTAACTCGTGTTACAAGCCCTGAGCGGGGCTCTCTGTGATAGACGTAAGTAAAAGGAAGAGAGTCCAGTTGTCTGCAATTTAGGGTCATGTTAAGAGAGACTGTCAAGAGTGTGATGGGGCTGGTGGACTGACGATGGAACTTGGCCCATGATCATCAGCATCGTCAAAACCAGCATCTGTCTATGGGTGTCATTGAGGGCAGACTTTGGCCCCTTACACGTGAAAGGAATTCCTTCCCGATGATGCTCCTTTAGATTGGTAACACTGAAACATTTTTTTTTTTAAACGGCAGCGTAAGGACCGTTCCCACGACTACCATGCTCAGCTCGGTCCTCCCAATCCGACCCCACTTATATCCGCAGATCGGAGTCGCAGAGGTCTTCTCCATCTCCTGGAAGGGGTGGACCAGCTGGTGCCTATTGGAGTTGAGGGCTTTGTCTGGTCCAGTTAAGCAACTGGGCTTTCACCCCTTTCCCTGGGAGACCATTCCACAGGCTAACTGCAATGCAGACGCCGTTCCCTTTTCTTTTTGCTGTTCTGCTGCTGCTCTTGCTTTTTTTCTGCACCTGGCGTGGTGGTGAAACTGGGCTGGGGTCAGCCTCATTTTCTGGTTACAGTCCCTAGCTAAGTTTGCTCCTTGATTCTTTGTACCTGCCCAGGGTTTGTGTTCCTAGCACTGCAAGGAAATGCTTTAAAGCAGTGATACTCAGGCCTCAGTGACTGAGGAGCCAAATTAGCGACCAACATTACCCAGAATACCGTGAATTCATTTTCTCTCTTTATCTATCTATAATATAATACATATTGAACACAAACCCCACGCAGGTACGAAGAATCAGGACGCAGAATTAGCAAAAAAAAATTATTCTCACAGCAAAATGACTGGCCAAGCATTCTACAATTGGTTAATAACATCGTAAAAGCATCCTGACTAGTTAATAACTTAGATCGGTTAATAATTCAATCACACTGTGTTTTAATGTCATGCTGCAAAGAGCCACAGGAGACACATTAAAGAGCCACTTGCGGCTTCCGAACCTGTCTGAGCATCGCTGCTTTAAATCCAAGGGAAAGGGGCTGAACTATGAACACTTTCTTTAGTGTGAGGGGCCCAGCACAAAATCTATGTGCAGCTGAAGTCCAGGTGATGCAGAGACCTTACACCGACCCTGCATGGGGAGACTACATTTCACCTTCAATGCATTCTGCTAGAAATAGCTTGTCCGTCTGTCTGTCTCTCTCAACTTAAAATCAGCTCTAAGTGCAGAACGGCTTTATTGGTTTAAAACCAAAAGCTCTCACTGTGACCCCCTGACTGGGGTGCAGCACACTTCGATGGCAGCTCACACTGCCGGCGAGGACTTACAAAAGGGACTGGTGATTGCAGATGCCTTTCAGAACGGCCTGGTTTTGTTTGTTTGTTTGTTTTTCACAGGGTGGGTGCTCTGAATTCTCTGAAAACTGGGTCCCTTTTTAAGGTGGCTGAAGTGGAGCACCCAAAATCATCAGGCACTTTGCAGGTGACCAGCACCAATGCAGAAATCTAACACGGTTTGGGGATTTTGTTTGTTTGAATGGCCTGTTATTTTTAACCCCCACCCACTCCCTGATCTCTATCTCCCTCGTTTGGGGAGAAGAAAGAATGCAATGTATTTTTTTTTTTTCTCCAAGCGGGGAGAGGGCCTAGGGTTAAGAGGTTGTGTGCTCCAGGTGTGGCCGGGCACTGGGGCTCATGTGTTTCACTGGTGAGAAGGGAATTCATGCTTCATTTCTAATGACGGAGCACGGCAGGTAGAGACACGATGCGCCTCGGCTCGCAGATGTGCGGTTAGGCAAAAGACCGTTGCAGATGTTCTTGGAATTCCCAAACCGGATACAAAATCGCTAACAGGATACATGGAAGATGGAGCTTTGCCAAGAGTTTTACATAATGAGAGGATCATGTTATGCCTTCCTCTAAGTCAGAGCCTGGCTAGGGTTGCTCTCCAGCTCTTGCCTGCACTCGAGGGATGTTTTGGAGAATCTTTTGATCAGAAGAACCCCACTTGTGCTGTCATTAATCACAGACTGTTCCTAGAGTCACAGACCACTCTGTTTACATCTGGGGTGACCAGCTCCTGGCCGGCAGGGCAGCTCCAGGGCAAATGCATGGAAGGGACAGCCAAGTACCCATTGCTCTGGGCCCATTTCCCTTCCCACTGCAAAGCTGGTCTCTTCTCTAGTTCTCTTGCCTCCTTTTTGTGCATGGGTATTTTCCCTCTTTTTCTCTTTTATGCTGTATTTATTTAAAAAAAAAAAAGTGGTGAAGGGGAAAAATTCCATAGTCATATGGACCAGTGTTTGCACAGCAGGTTAGCACAACACACCTCTCTAATTTTAGGAAAGAAAAGAAAACCAAGACCAGGACTGCATTTTAGTTACCCATATCCAAGCTGGGTGCGTATGTGTTATTTGGTGGTGTCTGCTTAGGAGAGTTGTCTCCACCAACAGGACCATGTGATGGTCCTTTCAAACAGCTCGGTGGATCCCAGAGGCCGTGTTTTGGCTCTCTACTGTATTTATTCACACGGGTCAGCCTCCGGGAATAGGGACAGACTGTAATTGTTGAGTAGGAAACCCAGCAGAGGGCAAAAATCTGGCTGGCTTCCCTCTTCATAGCATTGGTCCTGCACTCTGCATGGATTTTGGAGGCTAGGCATGAATCTCTTTCCTCGTGCCTTTAACCTGCAGTTTCATTGTAAGCATGGTGGGTGGTGCGGGCATCAGCGCGCCACACTGAGTGTATGATTAGCCGGAGCATGTGCTCGGGAGGGATTTATTTGTTACCTCAGGGATCGTACATGCACTCCCTGCCAAGAATCCGACATCTGCACAATTGGTACTTGGGCAGGAAATTTTAAAATCCATGTACGTTCCCTGAGGTGAGGAGTGAAAGGGGCTGGGTTGACATATCTGTCTCTGCTCCGTCACAAGGCCAGAAATAAACGAGCAAACTGAGCCATGAGTCTCGAGTTCAGGACACGCTGGGTCCCCAGACGGACTTCCAGCCTGGCTCTGTTTCACCAGCGTGTGAAGCTGCATGTTTGCAGGCGGTGAAGAGGCACCATGTGGAGAAGCAAACCGGGACACTCCGTTATTTTTGTCCTGCGGAACTGTTAAATTGGGGTCTATCCTGATTTCTACATCAAGATGGAGTTCCACGTGCGTCTCTCTGCATTTGTAAGTGAGTCTGATGAGATACCTGAATGCAGGAGTTGGCGTCGTCATGTCCTCTGTATGCAGGACAAGGTGGTGGCAGCTCGGCGTAGCTAACACATTCTGAACCAACCCAGGCCTAGACTGGCTTTAACCCACGATGGGCACAAACTCAAAGGCCTTAATTTGTAGGTGTCCTTCTGTTTTTTGAGGGGCTGGAATTCACAATGGGGTTCTCATGAGGTGATGGGTAACTTTGGCCAAGGACACGTGGGTGAACCCCATTCCTAAAGGGTGGCAAAACACACCCGGGATTTTCAGTGCCTGCTCAGTGCATACAAGGCATTCGGATACCATGGTGATGGGCACAGTATAGAAACCCGGGAGGAGGTTTTTAAGTTGAAGGCCTGATCCAAAAGACAGGTTCTGTGCTGCACACTTCTCAGGAGGCACAGCCCAGTGGGAGGGAGCGGGCTTCTGCACTGGCTTGGGGATGAGATGCCGCCCCCAGCATAAATTAAATACTTTACAGTTGGCTATGGACTGCACAGCAGCCGCACAGAATATCCACTGGGCTCAGCGCTACAGAGACGCCCCGTCAGGCCTCTACAGCAGAGGCTGCAGGTGGTCAGCATAGAACCATGTACACAAGCTGCTTCTGAACTGGAAGAATCTTCCCCCACCAGCTGGAGCACCTTTGAGAGCCCCTATGTGCTATGTGTAGTGATGTGGGCCAGAACAGGCCCCTGGGTATTGCCAACCAGACGTTTATAGACCACAAAGCTATCCCCTCTGCCTTGTACAGAGACGTATTTCCTGGCTCTCCAGGTCCTGAAACGTCAAACGAAGAAGAAACTTCTTGTTACCTTCCTTTTAAAAAGAAGCGTGTATCCTATCGTTTTAGTGAACTCCGTAAATGCCCTTCAGCTGTGAGAGGTTACTCGGATATACAGCAACTCTATCCCTGCTTGTTTGATTACGCATAGGCTGCAGGACAATAGTCGTGTTTTTTTGTTTTTTTTTCTAAAGGTACGTGCTTCTTTTTGACACACTTTAAGGGATTAAGGTATAAATGCAGGTGGGTTTTCTCCCCTTGCTGTCACCTGGACATCGCCATGGTGATAATCCTCCCTGAAACAAAAATAAAGAGCAGAACCGGTTGGACAGAAAGTGCAGGCTGAGAAATCTCGGAAGGAGCAGCAAGTCAGAGGCGAGCTCTGTAGGGCCACAGAGAGGGCACTGAGGATTTGTGGGAAACTGGTTTAGCTTGGGAATTTGATCAGATGAAGCATTAGGGAAGCGCTGCCGTATTTAAGTCACAATACCCTACCTCTATCTTGTTGGGATTAGGTTGGGTTATTTTGCTTGGAGAGAAGAGCTCCTATCTACCCCCTGCTTGGGAGATGAAAACAAAACCATAATGCTAGTCTCTATGGAGCTTAGGGTGACTGTGTTTCGTCCCTGGGCAGGAATGATAATCTATAGACTATGAAATAACTTTCCTGCATGTATATCCTAAGAACAAGTTTGGTAGCTAAGCAATATTGGGAGCGTGTGCAAAACGCATGTCGGGGCTGAGGTGTGGGGTTGGGGCGTTTAGAAGAAAAGCAACCAAGGGGTTGGAGAAGAAGGTTTTCTAAGCTGCAGCCTCCTACAGGACTGTCCGTCGATTAGCCCATTGAGTTGTCATTCCATTAGCAGGCCGAGGGACGTACTGGCCACCGCTTCCAGCAGCTCCCATTGGCCTGGAGCAGCGAACCGCGGCCAGTGATAGCGACGATCGGCCGAACCTGCGGACGCAGCAGGTAAACAAACCGGCCCGGCCCGCCAGGGGCTTTCCCTAAACAAGCGGCGTCCCAAGTTTGGGAAACACTGCTCTAAAGGTTTCAGAGAAGGAGCCCCCTTCTCAAGCCATGGTCATTTTGATTTAAGAGGCAATTGCTTTGTCTCCAGGTCGGAGAGAGACTAGATCTGCCCTACGCAGCGGTCTATTGCCAGTTGCCTGATGGTGCAATGGACCAACATTCTCCCCAATTCTTTGAAGCCCCAATACAACCTATTTGCCTATCTGCACAGAACGGGTGCAGTTCAGGGCATCAAAGGTATTTTATAAGCAAGAATGGAAAATTATCGTAACCAAATGGAGAAGGTTCAGATGCTGACGTATCAGGGTATTGTATCATCAAACAATTACAACCCATATTTGCGGGGGACCACATTCTGAAAGAGATCTTTCCTGACCCCCCCCCCCCGCCCCCTTTTCTGGCCTTCAAACAATCCTCCCAACCTCACTAAACTCATCATCAAAAGCAAGCTCCTCACAGACCAGAACACCCCAACGCAAGATTCATGGGCCTTACGATGCCTATCACAACATGTGGTGTACCTGATCCGGTGCATCAAATGCCTGAATAATAACCAGGTGGGTGAAACTGGACAATCACTAGACTTTTTTAAATGAACTCACACAGAAAAATAAGACAAAAACCCCTATCACTCCTCAGTAAACACTTTTTCACAGAGTGATTGCTGCATATCTCCACCAGTCACGTGGCTCAAAAGCTTGTCTCTCTCACCAACAGAAGTCGGTCCAATAAAAGATATTCCCTCACCCACATTGTCTCTCTCATATCCTGGGACCGACATGACTACAACTACATTACACCCTCCATGTCTGGTCTTTCAATGCTTCTCCTCAAGAGAAACCTAGCATCCAAAGGGGAGCTGTGGAGCTCAAATTCAGAACTTTGTTAGACACCAATAGCCATGGACTTAACAGGGACACAGGTTCTATGGTTCATTACAACAATTTGTAACACACCATGCTGCCTGCCATCCTCATTTGCCCACTTCTAACCCTTTATGCATAACAATCTAACCCCCAATTGCCCTTTTCATTTCAAGTGACCCCCTGCCCCATATGTGATTCCTTCCGCTTAACAATCTGTCCCAACTTGCATTTAGCTCAGAGCCTCTGCTTCCTTCCCCAGACTGGAAGAAGAGCTCTGTGCAGCTCGAACGCTTGTACCTTCCACCAACAGAAGCTGGTCCAATAAAAGATGTTGCCTCCGCTGCCAGCGTCTGATCTTTTTGTTTTTGTTGCCCCCGCCCCCGTAGCTACAATTAAGTGTGCCCCGCTGGCAAAAGAAGCCCCATAACTGGCTGCCCTGGGCTTTTACCATAGACTGACTTTGTTTTCTCTCTCCTTCCCTCCCTCCCTCTGTCCTCTTCCCGTCCTGTGGTACCTATGCTCACCCACACCACTGACAGCGAGCGCACTCTGTGCTGTATTTCCCACAGTAGCAGCAGCTCATCCTCTCTGCTTAGGCAGTGGTTACAGCAGCCTGGTGCCAGGTTGATCTGGCTTCCTTTCATGGATCTCTTCCCCGGAGCATGTGGCAGCCGAGAGAGACCTATCCAGCACGTGCCAAGGGGAGCAGGAAACCCGAATGATCTCGTGCCACGCAGCCGCAACCACTGACACTCACTGAAAGGATCCTTGCATGCCATGACCCATTCACGTCGCTGGGGGGACACGAGCAGCCTCTCTGAAATGGGGAGTGTCACTAGGATATCCTGGAGCTTACTTCTGTTGCGGTTTATTTCCCCGTCTTAGAGTGACCTTCCTATTGTCACCCGGTCGTTTGGTTTTTCGTGGTGAGATCTCTGTTGAGGGACACTTATCTTTGTCCCCTCCTTGATCTAGATGAGATAGGAACTGACTTCTACACGATTGGGTAAAAGTCCTCCTCCCTTTCCTAAAATCACAGGGAACTAACTAGACTCGGCCGAGTAAGTAGTGGAGACTGTTTGTTTTCCTTCTTTCCCCGGAGGTAGCCCTTCCAGCGTCTGTCTGTCCTGGACAGTTTATATTTTGGGTAAACCCCAAGAACACAGAGTTTACTTTGAGACATATCCCCTTGGGTGGAACCAGCTAAAGAAAGATGGTGGCTGGGGAGAGAACTGGGACTCTCCTGTTTGCAAGGTTTGTTTGAAGGTTTCTGTGGTCTGAGCAGAGGCTGGCCACAAGAGCCTGAGGATGTTTGGTGATGAGATCATGCGGCTGCTTATTTAGGGACCACCAGCGAGCTCCCGAGTGCTTCAGAAGCCAGCCTGCTGCCACCTTTTTGATATTGCGAAGGCAACTATTGAGAAACCCTTTTTAACTGGGGCTGGTGGAAGACTGGGAGGGAAGCTGCGTTCTTTGGTGATGGGAGCCACTGCTCGCAACTGCAGCAAGGATGGAAAGTGTAACAGTGGCTAAACTGTGTGGTGCATGAAAGATTCTGGTGGGTTGTTCAAATGGGGGGCAAGGGAGCCCCTGGCTGGCTTCGGAGACCACCAGGGCTCTATAGCGTGTCTGGAGTTCACACACAGCAATGTGTTCAGATGCCTCATGCTGCCTTCTTCTTTAAATACCAGCCTGGTGGGTTTAAAGGCATAAATAAATTCACTTCAAATGGTATCCTTTGGTGGTGTGTCTAGTCCTATTTATTATATTTTATTGATCTTGCAATTTGTTCCATAAAAAGCACTTCATTTCATGAAAACTTCTGTATTTGCAAATATATGTTATCTTTCTAAGGCATTATGGCCAGATTCACACCTGTGCATGGTTTTGGGGACACAAGCACTCCTTAAATTCAGTCCGGGGCCGGATTTTTAACTTCGTCTGACTGACCTGGTCCCGCCCCCTTCGGTGGTGGCCCCGCCCACTTTTGAGTTCACGCTTTCCGACTCCAGACCCTCTGGTGGAATAAGGGGTCACCCCCCCATTCTAGGCTGATCCACCATCTTCAGGGGCCTGCAATCCAGACTTTGACTCGAGGCCCCAGATTAGGCTGGGAGCGTTACCCTAGAGCCCATTCAGTCATCTCTCTCCAGCGCTCTTGAGAGCCATGCTTTCATTACACAGCCTCACAGGTCAATTGCACCTTCCACAAGGACTGGGCAATTGATTCGTTGAAAACCCTGCATCTGGGAGGGAGCCAGATGGAGAACTGGGAGAGGAGATGGCTGCAGGGCTTTCAAACGTCCCTGGAAGCCAATGGCACTGCAGAGAAATCTCCCCATTTCTATGTGCGGCTGGGCCAGGGGCACTGGGGAAGCTACCCTGCCTTCCAGTGGAAGCCCGAAGGAGGCCGCAAAATGCGGGGCCAAGCTGTGAGTGTCAAGACTCCTGTGATGTGCAGGGGATTGCCAATTGGGGAAAGACCCATTTTCGATTCTCTCTCACGTACCAGTGGGCTCCACGATGCTGATACGGCTGCTCCTGCTCAGGGTGGGAATTGTAGACTCGTCGTGTGAAATCTTGGCCCCGTTGAAACCAATTAGAATCTGGCCATTGATTTCAATTGGGCCAAGTTTTGGGGACACAGATTGTTTTAAGGCCATTGCCATCATGTAGTCTGACCTGCTGTGTAGCAAAAAGCCCTAGAACTTCACCCAGTAACTCCCATCCCATTGTAACAGTGGGGGACCCATCACTCTGTTTAGAGAAGGGACCAGAAGACCTCTCTGGGTTCCAGTTTGAAGTAGGCTACCAGAAGTGGTTAATATAAGAGCCCTGTTTCTGGAATTGGCAGGGGGCTCTTTACCCTATCCTGGGAAGGGAAGAGAACAGCAGAGCAGCCCAGATGCTGGTTTGACAGAGTTGCTGTTGATGATATGTTACCCAACAGGTTCTGATTTGACACTAGCTTTTCATTGTTTAGCAGAACAAAGATGGCCATTGAATAGGCTGACTATCTACAGGTGACCTCTCCCGCTTCCTTTCAGCTCTAGGGAGCTTCTTCAGTATGTTCTGGCTGCGTGGCGATTGCCTCGGGATTCTGGACAAACACAAAACCAACTTTTTTTTTTTTTTTTTTTTAAACAAACAAAACTGGGCATGCCAGGCACTAACCTCAGAGTGGTCTCCCAGTTTTCAAAAGCAGCTTCTGGAAATGATTAGGAGGTGGATAGACTTGGGAAGATTTTATTTTAATGGGTAAATAACTGTAACCATGGATTTCTCCCAACATCTCCACACCAAACAAACTCCTATAGCTGTTGATGGAAATTTACAGCGAGGGAAGGAGGCTTGAAGGTTGTGTATGGGTAGCGATACCTACGTACCTCATAGGTGCATCAGCCACTCTGGTGGCTCATAGCCTGGCATGCAAAGGGGTGCTCTCTCTGTTAGCTCTCTGTCTGCATTCTCCTGGTCCTCTGTGCCGTCCCAACACTGCCACCTTTCCCACAGATCCCCCCCGAGACGTGGTAGCTCTTACTCCTTGTTTAGTTCACTTCCCGCTATCCGCACACTATGCTGCACAGATTTATTGCAAACTCAGTGACCCTTTCCTGACCCTGTGCGGGGTATAGAAAAGGGGGAGGGGAGGTGAAATAGATGAAGGGATGGGTGGCTAATTGTGGTACGGGTACCACTGGTGTGGTATGTGAGGTGGATGTTCCATCTATTCACTTCACAACCATTTTTTTAAGAAGGTGGGAAGTTTCGGGAACCTCTGGGAGTAGAAGCCCAACGGTTGCTGTTTAATATCTGTGATTTGCATGCGGATGGAGCAGGCTCCAGCTACGGTATGTTTGCCTTGGAGATTTAACCTGGAGCGCCCCCTATTCACAGCAGCAGTAGCGTATGTACCGAAAAGCTGGCTGGCTGTGGGATGCAAACTGCCTCAAAATCCAAGCGTTAAAGGGTATCGCGGCTAGGGAGCTGGGAACAGCAAATGATGGGGAAGTGCAGAGATTTGCAATAAACTGAGGTGAAAGGGACACTTGTGAGGTTGGTCGACCCTGCCAGGAAAACTGAGCTCACAGCAGCTCCTGTTTGGGTCTCTGAACACAGGTTCACAAATCCCGCCTCTAGTCTTAGGGGCGCTTTGGGATTGCGGTGCTCGCACCGTTACTGGGGCTTTCTTTAAGACTTACCAGCATGAGCTGGGAGGGTGAGAGCGAGAACACATCTATAAATTGTACATTACTGTAATGTTCCCAAACACTTCCTCTTCAGTACAGCGTGTACTCCGTGGGTTACTACTGGAGTGTTCGGATAAGAAATCCGACGCACTCCTGCAACTTCCCTAAGGTAGATTGGCCTTGTTTAGTCTGGGGTTTGCCCCAATTACGGTCCTCGATGCCCAGCCAGAGGTTAGCGAGCTGCACTCGTGTGAACGGACGGGTAAAGCCATTATTCTGATGCTGCTTTGCTCCAAGTGATGGTTTCTAGTGGTTCACCCTGCCTGTGCCGGTGCAGCTCTGCCAGTAGCCAGTCACTGACGACAGTTAACAGGGCAAATGCCCAGTGTAACCGCGGCCATAGATTTCTGTTCTCGTTGTCCCGGGCAATGGAAGGGTGATACTGACATGACTCTTCCAGGACTAGGGGTTGTTGGAATGGTTTAGGAGTAGTGGGTAAGGACACATCACCTGGCATCCCTTTCCATCTTTTAAATCTCCCCTCTGCTCTAAATGCACCCTCTTCTGTTGTAGCCCAAGCGGCTGCTGGCCTTGACTAGTGGGGCATTAGGCTGAGCAACCAATTGTAAGCCCAAGCAACAGAAGCAGCCCTGAATACTCCGCAATTCGCGGGCCAGTTAAATCGCCCCATTTGACATTAGGCATAAGAGGGGAGCCGGGTGATGTCAGATGCCCCTTGACCACCACCACCTGCCCTAGCCACTTGGGGCCCCACAAGTGGAAAGCTGGCTTTCTGCTGAGCGTGGTCTCTGGGATCTTTGTGGTTCAGTAATGGAGGGTCTGGTGCAAAGTCCACTCCCTTCATGGCTGCCTGATCCAGGCCTGGGACGCCCTGTGTGGTGGGTGACGCTAGGCAACAGGAGGTTCATTCGTTAGTCAGTCTGGGAGCTAGAGAGCCAGAGGGAACCGCAGGGTCTGTCTGTCTGCCCAGCAGCATCAATAGAATCTGCCTGATGGGACTTGGCTGAAAAGACTGTCTCTTCTCTAGCACGAGAGACCCAGCACAGGAGAGGGGGCACTGAAGACCATCTGAGAATGGAGAGGCACTAACTAGACTGCACTTGGATTGCTAGTCTGACAGTATAATGAGGTCTTTTTTCCGCTTTCTCCGTGCCAGGTACCTAAATAAATCAAATGACATTGATAGCCCTCCTCCTGGAAACTCTGCAAATCCTGCTCTCCTCCAGCTTTCACGGCCTCTTTTCCTATCTCCAAGCAGAAACTCCGATGGCTCAGAACTTGGAGGCTGGCCCATTTGACCTGAAGCACTGGCTCCTCCAGTCCTTGGCTCTGTCTAAGCCTTTCATTTAATTTATGTTCCGCTGAGATGTGATGCTCCGCTTCTGGGAATGGTCCTAGTGCCCTGAAACTGGCACTAGTTGTGCCGTGAGCATTTAAGACAGTGGGAAGCTTTAGGGACAGGAATGAAGTAACTGTAGCTAGACCTGCAGGTTTGGCAGAGCTGGGCAAAAGAGCAGAACTGAGGGTTGCTCGTGTCCCTGGAAGAAGCTCATCAATGTGCAGCCTCCCCTGGCTTGGACGATGGAGGCTCTCTTACCATGTGGCCGTCACATTGGCATCAGCTTGGACTCAAGTCCTTTGCTTGTTGCCCTGCTTTGTTACAATTGCAGTGGATACTTATCCTAGAATATCAGGGTTGGAAGGGACCTCAGGAGGTATTTAGTCCAACCGCCTGCTCAAAGCAGGACCAATCCCCAGACAGATTTTTGCCCCAGATCCCTAAGTGGCCCCCTCAAGGATTGAACTCACAACCCTGGGTTTAGCAGACCAATGCTCAAACCACTGAGCTATCCCCCTCCTTCCTTCCTTCTATGGCTTGGGGGGGGCACCTCACATAGCTCATGTATGGCCACCCCAAGCTAGGGTTCCTTTATCCAGCCCTTTATTCTCTATCGCTGTTCTTTCCCCACCAAATCTGGAGAGAGACCACGTTACTCTCTAAAGCAATCCTTGGAGAGAAGGGGAGGGAGCCTGTTACTTCGAGTCCCGTGCCCCTGTTATCTCTGTGGTGCATCTAATCTCTGTTAGCTTCCGGCTATCTCAGCCCAAGCCATCTCTGGCAGAAGGTCTTCTACAGTCTGTGCCAAACTCAATAGGTCCCTGAGCCGGTCCTGCCTGCTGTCTGTACTGGAGTGTGGTTTTGTGGCTGAAACCACCATGCTGGGAGAGGAAGAAAACCATTCAAGCAGGCTTAAGAGGTCAGTCCGCATTCTGCATAGTTTCTGTATGTGTCTGGATGAGAGTCTGAGCTGTGTGCACCCGTCAGCATCGGCAGTAAATCCTGCAGGCTACAGGTGGAACGTGACTCCTCTGAGCGAGCTGCTGTTCCCACAGACCAGTTCCTCTTTAGGAGATGGAAGGAGCTGATTCATACACCGGTTCTGTGTGGTTGGCCATTTGTCTAGCCTTGAGGTGGTGCCGGGGATGGGCGGGGGAAACATCCCACTCTCCACTTGTGTGGTGTGCAAATTTCATGTCTGTGTCTTTGGCGTAGCAGTGTCCCAGGGTGGTGGTGGGGGCAGACTCCCATGATAGTCCCTGGGCAGGGGGAGCCAAAGAGCCCTCCTTCTAAGGTTAGAGTTTAGCACTGATCAGAGGATTTATCATGCAGGATAACGCAATTAGTCTAGCTAATCAAGTTCGCTATTTATGCCAGGACCTGATTCCTGGTGCTTCAGAAGAAAGCAGCGGTCCTCCTCCCAGTGTGCCCTGGCCAAATGTGTAGTGCAAGGGGTGGGGGTGTATATAGGTAGGAGGGGGTCATACCTTCCTGACCCCAGCAGGAGAGCTAAACCCTGAAGGATGAGATTTGATTATACTCGTTATCTTTCAGAAAACGTTCCTAGAAAAAACTGAGCTCCACCCTGGCACGGGACTCTTCGTACTGCAGTGCACTTTTATGTTTCCCAGGTGTGTGTCTCTGGGTGTGCATGTGCTCTAGTGACCTTTGAGGGGTCCAGGAGTATTCACTTTCAGTCAGCCTCGTGGCTCGAAAGTTAAGCAGAACTCAGCAAAAGTTCAAACGTGTACATTAATTAAAAGCATCTCTTAAACTCTGAGGCCCTTGGTTTTACTCACTGTTTGTTAATAATCCTCTGGAATCTCTTCATTGTACCCCAAAATAGCTTGTTTCTATAGGGCGGCTTGCTGGCCCGGTTCCTCTGATTTGTCGTAGTGGGGATGCGCATGAGCAGGGTCGCTTTGTTGTTGTAGGACTGGTGATCCTGACTCTTGGGTTGTTGGCCGTAATTACTTTTAAGGAAGAAGCATTGATTTTTAAAAATGACAGGAAGAATGGACTGGACTTTGCAAATATCCGTAATTAAAAAAAAAAGGGGGGGGGGAAAGTGTGAAATTTGGTGTCTTTGATCTTTCAGTGTCCATGTAAAATAACTTCTGCAGAAGCTGGTTCACTGTAGCTCTGCAGTCTTCCTGGGAATGGGCAACAACCAGGCCCTTAACAAGACTTGTAGTGAAAAGAAAAATTCTCTTTTCCAGAGAGACGGACCGAGCTGTAGTTCAGGTGTGCTGGCAGAGCTCTGTGGGACCTAAAGGCTAGAATAGTTGGCAGGGATGCAGGGCGAAACTGAGGTGCACTGGCTGAGCTGTGAGGGGTACTCGGCGCTGCAGTAGCCGGTGAATATAGGTCAGACTTGAGTTGCGATGGCAGAGAAGTGTGCTCAGGAGTGTGATAGGGGAGGGGATGGGGCAGGGGTGGACGACTGCAGGTCTGGAAGAAGATGCATTGGCAGAGCTCTGGAGGGGGTATATGTTGGGAGTGAGGTGGAAGAGTTCAGGGTGTTGAAGTGCCTATGGTGAGCCCAGCACTGGAGTAGGACTGAGGTGCATTTTATATTACTGTGGGGTGGTGGTTTGGGGAAGCCGTGCTGGATTAGCACAGGGTGCTGTAGGTCAGGACTGGGGAGGTCAGGGGTGCATTGAACTTTGAACAATGGTTTCCTCCGCTCTGATCAGTCATTTCTGCTGCCCAAAATGCCCCCCCCCCCCAACCTCTCCTCCAGATTTTTAACAATCGTTTTTTTTAAAGAGGGCTGGAAAGATTTCACCAGCTCCACTCTGAACAGATGCTGTGACGGGGGTGGGATGGGGATGGTGGGTGACCGCGCTGCTCCTACCAGTTCAGTAAAAACTGCTCTAAGAGGAAAGCAGGGCCTAGTGCTGTTGGGAACAGAGACTGCCTCACTGAACCCCACTTCCTCTCCCCGCCCACCCCCCGAGCCCATGGCAGTGAAAGCAGCGTTATCCCAGGCACACCACTGACATGAGGCTTTGAGCGAGCCTATTAAATGGGAATTGGCCAAGGCACCTGAAAAATGAAACCAGGGGCTGCACTGTTATTCCCCCCCCCCTTCTCAGTTAAAGCCAACAGAAAATAAAATTGCAGAATGTGGGCCTGCCACTGCCTCTGTGACAGCCTGTGGAGTCCGTTACCTCAGTGGGGCGGTGGGTGGGGGCGTGAAAGGTGAGCACTGCCCTGGGTGCTGCCTGCCTTTAAATTAACACTGTAAATTTCAAGTCATGCTGAAGGTGTTCAAAGAGAATCAGTAGTTCCATGTGGGGCAAGGCCAGTTTATGGAAAAATTTGTTTTCCTGAGCGATGACGTGCCCCTGAAAATCAGGCCCGTCGTGTCACAAGCTGGGCACCTAAAAATGAGGATGCTTCCTTGATGATATTGGGTTCAGTGACGTGTCCTAGGTGGCACAGAGAATCTGTGAACGTGGAAGTTATTAGCTCCCAGTCCCGAGGTCCTCTAGACCTCGTTTCTGCCTTGAGGTCTCTGTTTGCTCCTGTCCAACTTGGGGATTTAGATCACCACTTATCACCATGGCATCCAAGTGCCTAGCAATAACGAAGTCCCTGGTGGAGTTACTTAACCTCTGTGCCTTAGTTTCTCCACCTGTAAAATGGGGCTAATCATAATCCTAGGAGTGGAAATTCAGTAGTTAATAGGGTTTGCAAACCACCGCGGGTAGAAATGGCAATTGTGATCATGTGATCATCATGTATGAATGTAGCAAAAATAAACAGACAGTAATATCCGTGTTTTTGACAGCACTCTGCTTAACGAGGCCACTGTTAGCCAGTGCCAGGTAAGAGAACTGCCAGCTCTCTCTTCTACTGCGTTATAACATTTCTGTGTATGACGTTCCAGCCATTTGATAGAAGAAGGTAAATATTTTCTCTTGGAGGAAGCAAGCAGGATTTTATATTAAAAATACGTTTGTTTAAATTCTTCTCTTTACATAAATTTTCCCTGGTTAGACTGGAGCAATTTGAAAAGTAAATTGTTGTGTGGGCCTTTTTGTTGCTCTTTGGAAGGAAGTTAATTAATCCTGGTAATTAATGCAAATGGCTTTTTTTTTTTTTTTTTGTAATGCGTTACTATCTAAAATCGTAGACCAGTTAGTCTATAGGGCCAAAGTTGTATTGTCTTGGGTGTGTGTTTGTGTGTTAATTTCATAAGAACAGTCCTACTGGATCAGACCAAAGGTCCATCTAGCCCAGTATCCTGTCTTCTGACAGTGGCCAGTGCCAGGTGCCCCAGAGGCAATGACCAGAACAGGTAATCAGCAAGTGATCCATCCCTTGTCGCCCATCCCCAGCTTCTGGTAGACAGAGGCTAGGGACACCATCCCTGCCCATTCTGGCTAATAGCCATTGATGGACCTATCCTCCATGAACTTATCTAGCTCTTTTTTTAACCCTGTTATAGTCTTGGCCTTCACAACATCCTCTGGCAAAGAGTTCCACAGGTTGACTGCGTGTTGTGTGGAAAAAAATACTTCCTTATCTTTTTGTTTGTTTTAAAGCTGCTGCCTAATTAATTTCATTTGGTGCCCCCTAGTTCTTGTGTTACGAGAAGGAGTAAATAACACTTCCTTATTTACTTTCTCCACACCAGTCATGATTTTATAGACCTCTATCCTATAATATGCATGAAGTAACCTTTGCTAGGCTTTCTCACTTGTGGTTTTTCCTCCATTTCTCTTGCCCAGGAGGGTGGAAACATTCATATTTGTTGATTTAGTCTTTTAGCGTTGTGCTGCGTGCTCTCGTTAGCATCGGTTGTTGGGAGAAGAGTGGAAAGTGGTGAATTTCATGGTAGTGGTTAGGCCCTGCCAGGGTGAGTTTCCTTGCTCTTGCATGAGTCCCTGAGAATGTTTTGTCTCTGGTACAAGCAAGTGTTTTTCCATTACCCTAGAGGGGCAGAGTTGGTATCAATGAGCTTCTGTCTTGGAGCTTTAGGAGATCTTCTAGGGATCTGGTTCTATTCCATTAAGAGCCTTGAAGACAAAGACCCTGGCTGTGAACTTGACCCTACACGCACCCATGCGACGAGACCCAAATGTTATTGCCATGAGAGCCAATTATATGGCACATGGAGAAATTCCTGGTTTATAGGAGCAGCAGTTCTTTCATTGAGCTCTGACACGTGCTCTGTGGCTGTTTTGCTCAGGGGCTGGTAGTTCTTTCTCCCTCTCTCAGACACGCTACATCTTGCCTGCATTTGATATCCACCTTCTGCAGGGGGGAGGAAAGAGGGGTGGGAATTAATCAGCTTAGGGTCAGAACAGGAAAAAACACTGCTTAAATTTTTAATCCCCTAGGGATAGGAATCAGCTCAGAGCTGCGGAATGAATTTGCAGACTGATGTTTTTCTCTCCCCCTCCTCCCACCCTCCCCAAAAAGCATTGTTTGTTAAAATGCTAGTGCAGTCAGTTCTACCATGTTCTGTCTCCTGCCCACCCTGGGTTCAGTCAGTGGCTTGGGCTGAGATGAAAGCAGTTGGAAGTGTCTTCATCCTCGCCCATGGACATTTTTGTCCTAGCTCAAAATTTGCCATGAAACATCCGGTTTAAAACACTCTTTAAGCCTTTCCATGCACTAGTCGCCCCCTGTGACTTTGTCCATTGGGGTCTTCTCTGCAGAGCCTACACACACCTTCCAGGATTGGGCCCATAATTTGGTTTCATTGGTTGTCTGCTCAGGAGTGGAATGGGAGGAGGTGCTTCAGGACAGCAGTGAGGGGCATAAGCAGAACTGTGGAACAGAGGTGATCATATAACACAGGCTGGCAATAGCTGGGTATGGCCAGCTTTTTCTTTCCCAAACATTAAAATCAAGAATCCAAGTGAAGCCTTCATGACAAGATGCAGGAATCGCTGGGGGAAATTCCCTGGCCTGTTATGCTGGAGGGTCAGACTGGATGGTCACAAGGCTCCTTTCTGGCTTTAAAACCTATTATTCTGAAGTTTTTCTTTCCAGCTTATTAACCTTTTTGCAAAACTTCGCTCCAGAAGGATTGACCCAAACTCTAGTACAAGAACACTGTGAGGTGGTCCAGGCTGTTTACAAACATGAATGAAGCTTCACCACCCTCCTGGGAGGTAGAAATGGGAGCGCTTACCTCAGTGGTAAAATGCTGCCCCATTCGGGATGGAATGTATTTACTGTTTTCAACATAATGCAACAAAACTATATATATGACAGCTGAGGTCAGGACTGGAAAATACCAGCTTCAATTGCACCTCTGCCAGGCACATAGGCCAGCTAATTATCAGAGCTGGATCAGACACTGGGGTTATTACTTCTTGACTTATGAAAAGCACCATGGGATGTTTCAATGAACACAAGTGATCAGGACTTGACTTCAGTCTCGGTGAAATCAACAGACTTGCCCTAGTGTAAGTGAGAGGAGAATCTGACCTAAAGAAACCCTGGTGTGCTCAGATTGAGGGTAAGGCTTAGAAAAGCCCAATGTGTATCCAAGCAGGGCTGGATTCAAGAGTTCCCAGCCCACCCCTTTGGGGATCGTGAACACCCCCAACGTATGTGGGTGGGTTTGCAACTAATGTTGGTGTTTAGATATTTTTTCCTCCAGTGTGTTTGAATTTCTTTCTGGGAATCTGAGCTGCATTATAATTCTTTGGTAGTGAGAAAGGAATGGATGGAGAGGTCATTGCTGTTTGAAGAGACAGATGGGGAAGCTCAAAGATGCAGTGATCTTTGCTGTCTTTCTTCCAGGTTGCTCTGAGATAGGCAGCATTGCTATTCATTCCCCCAAAACAAGTGAGCATACCGCCCTCCCGTTTCCCTCTGTCCTGTGGTTGAATCACAGTCTTCGGAGAAGTGGCTCTAGACTGTTCAATCCATTGCTTTACCTGGTAATCCACAGCGGTCTTGCATGACATTTTTCAAAGCTTACAAATCCAGTCAGGATATGGGGAGATATCGCAGTAGGTGGGTTACACCTGTTGGCCTTTAAGAGGGAAGAGTTTGCTGTGGGATTAAATGGGATTGCAGGGCATTCTTGGGTGAAAGCTGAATTAGTCTAATAAAGGAGGATTTAGGTTGGGTGGGGGTGGGGGGGACGCTCAGATTCCACTGGCTGGATTTACTTAAGGTCTGTTCAGCATCAACACTCTTAGCTGCTTACCGCAGTTCTCCATTTAACACTCCAGTAGCTCTGGGCCGGAGCAAGCCATTGAGTCTGATTCAGGAGTTCACTCCGTTTGTAGTTAGCAGCACAGAAGGCGCTTCCTCTGGGGGCGGCCAGACAGATTCAACGTGACTCACGCAGACCAAGGCTTTCTGTGTGGGCCAGGAGTAGCTGTCTCTATTATGCACGACCTCAAAGCCCTAAGGAAAGGGGAAGAGATGGCGAATCCCTCCTTTCTTGATTAAGGAGCTGAATGGCTGAGTTTAGATTGTGAGACAGTGAGAGGGGTGATGGCAAAAAAGCACCAAGTTTCCCACTGGGGCTTTTCCCAGGATTCTTCTGGGTGAAAGGGGTTAATGAATTTCCTCAAGGGAGAATTCCAGACCCAGGCACTCGTCTGAGGTTAGCACAGACTTCATTAGCTGAGGCTTTTCTGTGATTTAACTCTGGATTGGAGTTTTGTAAACCCTTCCCACCTTCCCCCGCACAAATGTCTTTGCAGTGCCCCTAATCAAGGAAACAATTAGCAGAGGCCACTCTCAGGCCATCTTCACTAGATGGTATGGTCTTTCAAGTGCCAAAAATGGTGCTATTGGGAGGAAAAAGTCTGACATTTTTTAGTCCATTCTCCTTCCAGGACAGAACACAGAGTTAAAGTTATCTCCTACCCTGATGATGTGAAGTTCAGTCTACTAAAATCTGGAAGCCACTATTTACCAGGAATGGCCTTACAGCCTAGTAGATCTTAAACCATGATGTCATGGGTCACTTGAATAAAGCTGCCACTTCAGTTGTCCAGCTTGAGAGCTACCAGGGTGTAAGGACAGGGCAAACTGTTCGTGGTTGTAGCTAAGCTTGCCAGAATTTGATTTAAAAAAATAATTTTGATGTTTATCGTTGTTTATTTTTAAGTCTTTGTTTCAGGTGTTTTATTAATCTAAATTGAAAATGTTGTGTGAAATTATGAGGAGGGTCAGCTAATAATTATTTAATGACCGTAGATGTTGAGATTCACCCATTAAAACACACATTGCCAATGTCGCATATCAAAATATACAAAGTAAATATCCTTAAATCAAACTCTAGTAAATTCTCAAGCAGTATTTTGCTTACTTTGCCTATCTGTAAATTTCTGTTGCTATTGATGGACATATTTTTGTTGGCAAAATCAACATTTACTGATCAAAGTCTTATCCTTCCGAGCCTAGTTGTAGCTAAGTTTAAAAAGTGACAGTCCGTTGAATGTGTAGGAGCAGTTCCTCCCCCTTTGTTCTCTACTGTGCTTTTTCTGGCTTTGGTTCCCCTTTGGAGCAATTTGCAGAGGGATCCCATTTCAGTGGATTATCTTGGAAGCAAGCGAGCAGGATGGGAACTTTTGAAAGTCACCCCTCCATCCTTTTTGTGCAATTATTCTCACGGAGACTCCTGCAGACCCACCATTTGACAGAGGGGTAGTTTCTTTAATCTAGCTCATCAGAGGCTGTGCCATGTACATCACCAAGGGGCTGAATGTGGACCATGGCAGGCAGTTTGGCTAATGTTGAGTTGTGACTGAGAGCTGATGTGCTTCACAATGACCACAGCCGTGATGGTACAGACACTTACCCACGTTTGTATAAAGTAAATGCCATCCAGAGTGGGTTTGTATAAAGTAAGTGCCATCTGTCTGAGAGTGCCATCTCCTTTATCCCCTTCCAAACTTACTCAGCTGGTATTTCATAGGGCTGTCATCTCTTCCTTAGTCTCCTTAAAATTCCCAGCAATTCAGGATGTGTTTATATGGGTGTATCTGCAGAGCAGGTGCTACAGAGAGACCCTGAGAACTTCACACTGAATATGCAGGGAGAGGTGTTCCTCTGTAGTCACTGCACATCTGAAAAAGTTCATTCTCTCACTTGGAGACCTTTTAAGTTTTTTCAAGTGTATGTCCCTGTGTGTCGACCAGTGAATGCAAAGCAGTGTCCGCAGGCCTGTGGCACTTCAGGCCTCCAAACAAGGGTGCATTGGGAGGCGTGGGCCTGCCGCCCCTCAGTTCCTCTTCTGTTCCAAGGAGCAGTGCTTTGGGAGATGCAGTGATAATACCGTGATCCTGTATTCTACCGTGTGCCTGCCTACCTGCCTCTATCTCTAATCCTCAAGACCTTACTCAGACTGCATCAGGAAAGAGCAAGGGTTCTCCTCTTAGCACCGTCCTGGCCAAGACAAGTGTGGTTCTGGAACCTCCTCCACTTCTCTGTGGCAATGCCTCTCCGACTTCCTCTCAGAAAAGCTCTCCTGTCACAGAACTAGGGAACCCTGATCCATCCCAACCCCAAATTCTTGAACCTGAGAACATGGTTCTGAGATGGTTCTGGAGCATGGAGCTAACCTGTTTGAATAAGATCTAGTCAGTTCTCCCATCTAGCAAGAAACCCAGTACTTGCAAAACTTACCTTCAAAAATGTAAATACTTCCACTCCTGGCATTCTCATTGCTCTTCCCAAGCCTCAGAGGGTCTACTCTCCAAAATCCTGGACTATCGGTTGGATTTAGAGACACAAGGTCGATCGATGGTCTCACTCAGAGTACATTTGGCCACTATCACAACCTTCCACTCACGCACCGAGCGCTTCAGTCTTTGCCCACCCTACTATACCTAGATTCCTCAAGGTCTTACCCAACTTGTTTCTGCCTGTATGGAACCTGGCCCCTGAATGGGACCTCAGTTTGGTTCTCAATGGTCTGAGGAAACCTCCCTTTGAACCGATGGCCACCTGTTCTCTCGTCCACTTCTCACTCAAGACTTTGTTCTTCATAGGCACTGCTGCAGCTAGACGAATGGGAGAGCTCAGTGGTTTTATGGCTGACCTGCCATATACCACCTTTTATAAAGACAAGGTTATGCTGCATCCTCATCTTTGCTTCCTCCCAAAGGTCTTTTGGGGATACCCTATTGTATCAAGAGTGTTTCCTGCCAGTGTTCTAACCAAAACCTCACAGCTCCAGAGAGGAGACCAGCTTATCTACACTAGACATCAGAAGGACCCTTGCCTTCTACCTTGACACAGGACTAAGGCTTTCCAGGCTTCTCTTAGGCTATTTGTATCATGTGCAGTGAGGATGAAGGACCCACCTGTTTCCACTCAGACTGTCAAAGTGGGTTTCGGTTGCATCTTTGCCTGCTCTGAAGATGCTGGGAGGCAGGCCCCTCGCAGAGTGACAGCAGAGTCCACATCTATAGCTCTCCTGAAGGAAGTTTCCATAACAGAAATTCGTAGGTCCTCAACTTGGTCTTCTAGTCCTACCTTTGCCAAGCATGACGCCGCCTGACCCGCTTCCAGGGATGATCCTACCTTCGGTGACGCAGGCCTCCAAACTGCCTTGGACTTGCATCCTCAGCACCCGCTTTCTCGTTCCGTTCCTGCTTGGGTGTCTCCGACAGCGGAGCAGCTATAGGGACGTACACTCCCAGAAGGAGGAGAGGCTGCTTCAAAACATTTTGTCCCTAATGGATGCTTCCCCTTCCACGCTCCTTCCCCTCAGCTGTGGAGAGTCTGCGTTGTGGTCGAGAAGGAGCTGAGTAACCGCAGGCCCATGCCTCACGCTATGCCCTTGTTTGGAGGCACGATGTGCTGCTTTGCGCAGGTGTGGGCTGGCGGAAACGGCTTTGTATTCTCCAATCAAGAGTGCGTGGGCGCCCACACACATCCAACAGTGGAGCACCCGTCGGAGGAAAACATCTTGGAAAAACTCAAGTTAATGTTAAGTGACCTCTCCTTTTATGGAATAGGGTAACTAGAGTAAATCTGGGGGCGGAAGGGACAGACAGGCCCTGCCCCTGGGTGACTGAATAAAGCATCCGTCTTCCATATGGCATAGTCAAACCCCCAAGAGCTTCTACTGGTGGAGGCATAAACACAGTCTGCACACCTGGCTTCCTGTCTGTGTTAAAGTGTAGGTGAAGGGACGGACTGTTGGAGCTGCAGTAGAAGAGGTGAAGTGGTGGGAGGGAGGGGACGTTCACAGGCAAGGAGATAGCTGGACTGATGGGCTGTCAGATTAAATTATCACAATGTTATCTTGTGTGGGATGTTTTTTAATGAAGGTGCCAGGTCTGAATGAAATCTGCCTCCAGCCTCTTCTGTGGGTTACCTGGAGGGTTTCCAAAGCGCTGACGTCACCCATGTTTATCATCTTGTTTGAAGAAAATCCCCTTCTCCCTGGTTCCTTACTCTTTCATCTTCTTGTCCGTTTAAACATGACAGTTATCTTAAAGGGCCGGTACTCTTTTACCAAAAATATGGAATACGGTGGGGATGGAGGAGGGCAGAAATCTCACTGGCTAGGAAAAGTCTAAATTAATTGTTCTAACTGAGCTAGGTCTCATCTTCCCACAGAGGTAAGGTTCTGAAATGCAAGCAGCTGAAGGATGTTGTAGAAGGTCTTCATAACCATGCAGTGAGGGTTAGCCGAGGGTGGGGCCTTGCGTTAAAATGTCACTGAGCTGACCGAGATGGGGGTTGTTTTGGATTCAGGTTCAAGCCTGTGTCCTGATCTGAAACTTGGCAATCGTCCCCCTTTAATAGGCCAAACTAAACCCCCAGTGCCAAACACCCCGGGTTCTGGGTGCAAAGTTTTCAACCTGGGGCTTCTCTCTGATGCATTTGTTCTCTGGCTTGATCAGTAGCCTTTTGGTAAATCTTGGGGGGGGTCACGCTGTCTATCTGGCCACGCAGCAGGTTCAACACAGGCAAGCTTGTCTCTGCGCTGCCCCTCCAGTCTGCCTCATTTGTGACCTGGTAGGGACCACTGGCTGAGAGCGAGGCTCTGTTTCCATGGCATTCAGTCCATCCCCTTTCAGCTGAGCCCTCCAAGAAGGGTGCCTGTTGTGCCGGTGTCTTTATGATGTGTGGGCATCTTATTGGAGACTCCAAACTCCTCTTGGGTGGGTTGGCAAAGAGCCACTGAATACTAGGACTTCTCTCTCATCCCTGAACCATCTCCAGAAACTCACCATTGGCCTGCAAGTGAAACGCGTCCGTGTCACGTTGCCTGTGCTCTGAGCGCCTCCACTTAGAAGATAACCCTGTGGCTGCTCCGGGGGTTGATTGTTCCTCTGACATGAGAGCGGGAAGCTGCTGCAACGGTGAAAGGAGCCGCAGTCCTTTACCACACATTTTAGTGGCAAGCCAAGGCACGTTCCATGGTTTTCAGTGGCCGATGTGAATTCTGACTGGGCTCTGGCAGGATTTTGGACCCAGCCTTGGGGGACGGCTTTAGCTATTCTTGACTTCAACTGCCAGAATAAAGGGGACCATCTTCGTGCATCCTGACTTCTATTGGGCTCTTGCATGTCATCCATTATAGGCAGCAGGGGCGCGAGAGCTGGTGTAATTCCAACTCATCACCAATTTTTGTGTGTGTAATAATAGACGAGTGTGTGAACATGTAAGTGTGTTTAGTTAAAGGGACCATTTTTCCATGACTCATGGTGGCTTGCAGTATAAAAGGGAAATGACTCACCTTTCAATTGAACAAGAACGCCTGAGGCTGAGCTGACAGCACCTGTCTGGGACATGGTTACTTATTAACACATTACCGACAAGGGTGGCATGGGAACAAAACGCTTGCTTCGCTTCCTCCAGCTTAAGAAGCTTTAATGACATCTATGCCGAGGCGCTCTGTGTTTTTTGGCAGGGCTTTCGCGTTGACTGTGTAGGTCGGTAAACGATGATAATCCATTCAGCCCAAAGCTCTGGGAAGACGATGCAGTCTTGCAACAGAGTCGGATTATTTATCAATATTACGTATGTGTTTTACAGTGGTCTCTAGGGGGGCCCAGCAGAGGTCGGGGCCCCATTGTGCTAGGTGGTGTCCCAAAGAATTTACAATTCTAAAGAGGCGGGCCACAAGGGTGGGAGGGGAAACTGAGGCACAGAGAGAAGTGACTTGCTCGAGGTCAGAGCCAGGAAGAGAACCCCAGTGTCCAGTTTTCCATTGCAGTACCCCTAGCCACTGGACTGCTCAGATTCTTCTCAAAGTAAACTGCTTCCCCCACCCCCTCACTTACTTTATTTGGAGGAAAGTTCAGGTCCCACAGCCCTGGTCAGTGAAGTCCTACCATATTGCTTATCCGGGGAGGGATAGCTCAGTGATTTGAGCATTGGCCTGCTAAAACCAGGGTTGTGAGTTCAATCCTTGAGGGGGCCATTTAGCAATCTGGGGCAAAAATCTGTCTGGGGATTGATCCTGCTTTGAGCAGGGTGTAGGACTAGATGACCTGCTGAGGTCCCTTCCAACCCTGATATTCTATGGTTAAGAAGGGAAGAGACAGAGCAAATTTCCTTAAGGGACTGCTTCCATGAGTGAGAGGGGAGTTTACTCCAACTTTCTTTCCTTGGCCTCTCCGCGGAGAGCGAGACTGCATCCCCACTTAGTTCCAGAGGTGATGGGTTTTGTGGGGTGGATTTACCCATCACTGGGGGTGGCATTGACACCATTCACTCTTTTCACGTAGGTCAGCTGTAGCTTTCTTGATGAAGCAGGGAGTCTCTGGGGTGAAAAGCTCTTAGTCAACCATTTCATCAATGACCACAGAGGAAACCCGATTCCATGTCTCCCTCAGGGAAGCCTTAAATGCTGAAGGTCTTCATCCTCTCTCTAGCCTACTTCCCCTTGCCTCTCTGCTTATCTGAAGAGTCCACAAGATGGCGCTAGACTATGACCGCTAAGAAACACCGGCGGGTAGCAAGGCTTGCGCCTAAATACTATGGTGTGGATGCCTATGTATCTAACTACGACTCCCAGTCACTACCAACAAGGCCTGGATTCACAGTGAAGGTCAAACTGGCGACTTTTGCATAAGACTTGGGGACACTGCCTGCAAAGCCCCCCTTGACTGATCACATAGATTTAAAGCAATGATTTAGAAGTCTCTTTGTGTAGAGTCCCAGAACTCTTTATTTGACTATGCAGAAACGGACCCCCACAGGTTTACACCCCCCACAGGCTTGGAGGAAGAGAGTAGAAGACAGGAGAAAATAGAGGGAAAGTGTCTACTTCCAGCTCTTAAACCCTCCAACCCAAGTAACTTCCATTAATCATAACGGACAGCATTGCATCCACTGATCAGCTCAACGTTCCTTCAGTACCAGTGCCATATTTGAGGGGTATCCCAGGTTTCTCAATGCTGCAGCAAGCTAAGCAGCTCTGAGTTTCCCCCCCGTGAATTGTGGGAGCACTTCTCTGCCTTTCTGGAAACACGAGGCGAATTGTGGCAAGGGCTGTTGGAGAGTTAGCAGCGCTCAAGCAGTGCTAGCTTGCATGCACGCTGCAGAGCGATGGTGGTAGCAGCTGAGGGTTGTGCTCACTCGACCTGGAACCTCTGCTCCGGACAGGCCCACCCAGCTTGAGTGAAAAGCACCACCATGCTCCAGGGAAGGGTTTTTGTGCCTGGACAAGACTTGAGTTAGGGGCAGTGCTCAAGTAAACTCTGCAGTGAAGACGAACGCTGGCATGCTGTTGTGCAGTTGTCCATTACAGGGTTTGTGCCTGCCTCTGAAGTATCTGTTAGGTGCTGGCTGCTGTTGAAGGCAGGATACTGGCCTGGAGGGACTAATGATTGTACCATTGCCAGGTACAGATTGGAGATCAGGAATGAGAGTGAAGGCGTCCTGTATCACATGCCATATGACCCATTTGGTGCTAACAATAAGCTGGAGGGACACGTACCCTCTCTTCCCATCCCCCATTATCTGCCCAGCTGCAGTGATTGCACCCAGGAACTGTAGTCCAATCTGGTAAGTCAATTCCTGAGACCATCTGGGAGAACATGCTGACATTTTTCTGGGTGGTCTACTAGACTGAGACATAGTCTCTCAGGAGACGCGAAGGATAGGCCATAGCTGTCCTTGTCTACATGGACTGTCATGCTGGAGGATGTGGTGCATTGACAAGCAAGGATTAGGACTCAATAGGTCTGCTCCATCTCAGTTAGATTTTTTTCCCTTTTTTTAAAAAAAAATTCCCTTTCCTGGCTGATTTTCTTTTACAATCCAGCCCTTCGCTCACTGAAGATCACTCTGGTCATTAAGCACGTTCGAGCATGTGAGTAAACCGGCATCCCAAAACTATGAATCGCTTTAGGGCTAGAATCAAATCATTGTCTGGTATGTAAAGGGACTAAACGCACAAACCACTGTCTCTCTTTGTTCCACCCACAGATTTTATATCTTCTCCTCCCTCTCCGCTTTCAGAGGAGAGGGCCAGCCTGACTGCTTGTGGGTTATTTAACAAATTAAAAATAGTCCTATCCTTTCTCCCCTCCCCCAGAGTATTCCATCATATGCTTCAGCCCCTGGAGAGCCCATGCTGGGACAGGAAATGGGACAAACTCTCCAAGTGAGTGACAAGAGAAGATGGTGGTGTACGAAGTTTAAAAGCATGTGGGATCTATTCTCTAAGCTACATAAGTCTCTGTGGGCCAGATCCTCAGCTGGTGGCAAATTGGTGTAGCTCCATTGAATTTCTTTTTGTCTGTTGCAGCACCTTCGTCAGTTAATGAGTGCTCTGATGAAGGGTGATATTATGATCAATGCTCTCAGGAGATCTGGGTTCAAGTCGCTGCTCTGGCACAGATGCCCTGTGTGGGCTGGGGAAAGTCACTTAGGGCAGGTCTACACTACCCGCCGGATCAGCGGGTAACGATCGATCTATCGGGTCGATTTATCGGGTCTAGTCTAGACACGATTAATCGATCTCCGAGCGCTCTCCCGTCGACTCCGGTACTCCACCGCCGTGAGAGGCGCAAGCGGAGTCAACGGGGGAGCAGCAGCAGTCGACTCAGCGCTGTGAAGATGCCGTGGTAAGTCGACCTAAATATGTCGACTTCAGCCACGCTATTCTCGTAGCTGAAGTTGTGTATCTTAGGTCGATCCTCACCCCCCAGTGTAGACCAGGGCTTAGTCTCCTCCTCCTCTATACAATTGGAGATAACCAACCCTCCTTTGTCTTGCCTGGTTAGATAGGAAGCTCTTCGGGGCAAAGTTTGTCTCTGCCTATACATACTTACAGCACCTACCATAAAGGGGCCCCGATCTTGGAGGGGATCGCTAGGTGCTATAAAGAACTCCCAATAATTGGATCTGCCTCTATAGCTGCATTTTCCTAATTCAGCATCTCTGATGTAAAGAATTCCCAGCGTACCAGTGGGGTGAGGGCAGAGGGTCTCAATGCGGGGTACCCTGTAAACAAGAGGCAGCTGCAAAGTAGTTCTGCTCTGACGGGTGCTGGGGGGACCCATGAGGCCAGAACTGTCAGAATGGTTTCCTGGCCTGTTTCGCTGTGCTGCCCATGCAGTTGCGCTGAGCCTATCCACAGACCTAATTCCCAGCCGCCGGAATCTTTATGAATTAGAAAAGCGGGAAGTAGCCAGAAGAGACGCAGCCGTTCCCAAGCTCTGGCCAAACCCCTGGAAGCACACGTTTGGGGTGGGGGGGGGGGGGCAAAGGGGGAAGCAAGAAAGTCTCAAGCAAACAAATCTGAACGCACATCCTATTGTGGTGTTTGGTTATTGCCTCCCTTTGTTTTCTCTGGACGTAGTGTTCTTCCTGTCCTGCTGCTGTGTGTGGAACTGACCATCTGCGGCTTGGGCTCTTGTGCGTTGTCCAGGGCTCTAGCAGTTCATGCTTCTTTCTCTTCACCCCCCGAGGGAGGCAGTGTGATCTACTGGTCAGAGGGAAAGGGACCTGGAGCCAAGAGGAACCTCGGGCTGTAGAGACCTCGCTGTCCCACTATGTGTGGGGCCTTATTGTATTGGCCAAGTCACTTGACCTCCTGGCATCTTGAGGATCTCAGCTCTCGGGTAACCCGATGATAGTGTACATGAGCCAGGCCGTCCTGGGGAAAGAAATTGCATATGCATTATTACTGTCCATGTAGCTTCCATCCTGGGGGATCCCCAAGCATTCTGTAGACCTTGGGTAGGAATCCTTTGCCCCCCATTGAAATGCAGTGGGGTGGGGAGCAGAGGACAGGGTGAAAAGTGCTTTTAGGAGCACTAGGGATTGTACAGTTTCTCCAGGTGCAACAGCAGGGAATTTCATAATTAACAGAATAATGACCCCAGCTGGAATACACCCAGCACACCAGGGCTCAGATCCTGCCCTAATGAAAAGCACCACGGGGGGGCGGGGGAGGTCTAGTAATGAAATGGACAGAACACTGGGGTCACATCTCTTCTACAAGACGGCAATGGGTCACTGGATCAGAAGATTAGATCTTCAGTCCCCAGTTCTGCTCCCTGCCGTGATCTGGGTTTGCTTTAAAGTTCTTCCAACCCTTCTTTGCTTCCTGGAGTCCCAAAGAAGCTGATGGCGTGTTGTCTCTCCTCCTGCCCAGTGGCATCCTCAGCTTAGGAAGCAGGTAGATCCCATGGGGGGATCTAAGTATGGAGACGGATGTGTTATGAACACCTGCTCCTTCCTCTCTGGGCTGGGATAACATGTAGATACTCTTCTGAGTACCAGAAGAACCATCTAATGAAGATGGGAGGAGGCAGTATGGTGGTAGTGGACAGAGCACTCGACTGGGTCTCAGAAGACCTGGGTCCTGTTCTTGGATCTGCCTCTGGGCAAGTCAGTTCTTCCCGTGCCTCAGTTTTCCCATCTGCAAAATGGGGATAACAATGCCGACTTCTTTTTGTAAAGCGCTTGGAGGTCTACTGGTGGGAAAGGTGCTGCTAGGCATCATTATTAGCGTGCAATAGAAACCTGGACGTACTGGTGTCGTCATTACTATTTTCAGAACACCTTCCCTTGTCATGCTAAGTATGGACGTGAATTCTGGGATCCAGTGGGGAGCCGTGCTGCTCCTTTAAGGCCAAGCTTGAGCGAGGCACTTCAGGAAATGGCTTTGATCTCCTGCGGCAAACCTTTTTTCAAATGAGCCGCGTGGAGTGCGCCCTTCCCCCCCACCCCCATGGACCCGCCCTGGGAGAGGGCGAGATAACCGATCAGATCCTGCGCACACAGCTGCACTATCTGTGTTTTATGGAGGTTTGATTGCTGCCTGCCATGCCGCTAACTCAAGGAAACTTCAAAAGAATCAGATTGTAAGTGCACCGCCTTGTGCAAAGAATCCTGAGTCCTGTGTGTGTGTGTGTGACTGTGACTGCCAACCCAGCGCTCGTTAAGAAATCTCTTTGGCATATCAAATCTTACTGCAGACAACGCTGCGGAGCTTTCTCTTCTCTTTTCTGTTGCCATCAGGGGCTGGTGAGGCCAAAACTGGGCTAATGGTTTCCTTGCCCCCGTGGCATTCCGTGCCTGTTTGGCTTTGCTGCCCACAGGGAAGCTGTGATGCTTTTGAGTTGCATCGTGGTTTTCGGTTGGCAGCGGGAGGAAGGTGCTCCATTACATTTTGTGTTTTGGATTTAGCCTTGTGAATTAGACTGACGGGAGCACCCAGAGGTTCACAGGGTGTATTGCATTTTTCACTCCTCCAGCTTTGCTGATGCACCTCAATCCCCATTTGCACCCGTCTCCCGCATCCTCTCCGCGCATACACCCTCCTACTGCAGTCCTGATCCCTCACACGCAACCGGGCCCAGGCACTTCAGTCTGGGCCTGTTAGTCCCGTCTTCGGCCCCCTCCTGAGCAGAGACCGCTAGCCCTCTTGAAATTGCACAGTGATGATTTTGAGGCAAACAAAATGCCCCTTAGTCCCTAGAATGAGTCTGAAACACGTGTCTGCCGAAGTGGGTATTCACCCACGAAAGCTTCTGCTCCAATACGTCTGTTAGTCTACAAGGTGCCACAGGACTCTGTCGCTTTTTACAGATCCAGACTAACACGGCTACCCCTCTGATACTTGAAACTCACTGTCACTTGTGCTGATAGTGTCTGGATTTGAACCCAGGCCTGCAGTACTAAACACTCCTGCACTGATTCCACCATATGGAAGCTGGGACTCCAACTGGACACCATGTAAGACTATAACTCCCTTCTGCGCTTCCCACCCACCTCCTTCCATCCATGATGTATGTTAAGGTCTAAAAGCTTCACAGTAAACTCTGCTGAACTACGGGGAGAGGGAGAGGTATGTTTGCCTCACTAACCAAAGGCAAGGAAGGACCTGGAACTGGGGTGAAAGATTTCTGGTGGGGCTCCCGGTGTATGCCAGCAGCACAGGGGTTAACCGGCTGAGTTGGGGGTGGAAAGGAGAAGCAGGGTTCTGACCTCTTCCACTCCCCCATGCCGTTCTCCTTGGCTGCCGCGATTTCATCCCGGCAGTCAGGAGGCTGCATATTGATCTCTGGAGGATCGGCCAACGTAACACCACAACATAAACAGAACATCTGGAAGCTCTTAAAGGGTTTTATTTTTAACACATTTGCAAGAGCCGGGGACATTTGTGCACAGGGTTTTTGCAAACTCCTAGGAGCTGCATTATTTCCTGCCCCCAATACCCAGTTCACCCAACAGCAGGCCTGGAACGGGTCCCCTGACTGTTTATATCAAGAGCCATCTTGTGGCATTTCTGACGTGGCTGACACCTTGGTGCGTAGGTGCCAATCTTATCTGAACATGGTTCACTCTCCACAGCTCTCAGAGATATGAGAGGTGCACTAGGGTGAATGAGTCATGTGTACAGACCTCTGCTTCTCCTGTATGCCATTAACTGGTATCAACAGGAAGGGGAAGCCAGGCCTGGCACCCTCATTAGGATACCTGTTAACGATGAAATGCTTTTGATTCTTTGACTGAAGGGGGAGGAAATAGGAGAGAATAGAAAAATCTAATTTCTTAAAGGGTAAGAACCTCCAGAGGCCAAATAGAGTTGAACGGCTCAGAGTCACAGTGAAAGATTTGATTCCCTCCGTAAGGTACTCTTTTAAAAAAGCTGCTGTTAGCTGGGTGTTTTAAACTCTGCCTGTGAGAGGGGACTCCTCCGAGGGGATGTTTACACCTGGGGCGGGGCGTGGGATTTCCAGCTCGAGGAGACGTGCCTGCGGTAGCTCTGATCGAGCTAGTGCGCTAAAAATGGAGTGTAGCCCCGGTGGAGGGGCTTGCTGCCTCACCTTTCGGACAGGGACGTACTCAGAGAGGTGAGCCCCTCCTGTCACCCGTGCCGTTGTGGCCACATTACCTCGCTAACTTGTTCAGAGCTACCGGGTATATGTCTGCCCGGGCCAGGAATTACGCATCCGGGTCGACGTGTTAGACATACCCCCAGAGAGGGGAGGCCTGGGTGCGATCCACTCTGACTGTACCCTTCATCTTCACAGCTCTTACCGCTGGACCATCCTCTCGCCCCTCCCAAACGCAATCCTGGGTCCACGGCGGTTTTAAAAAACCAACCCAACCCTCCTGCCCCGACTCCTGTAGGACCCTTGGCATTTCAGCTGAGGAGGCAGGAGATGGAAGGGGGAGAAAAGAAAATACAAGTATTGTACAAGGGAATTCACTGGGGACGCCAAAGCTGCGTCAATAGGGACAGGGCTTAGAATCGGCCGAGCCTCCTTGATGAAGCGGTTCCTTGGTAGCTTGTCCTCAGTAGGAGTCGCAAGGCCGGATCAGTGCTCTTCTCCCCTCTCCCTTGCATTGTTAAATGTGGGAAGACCACGTTGCCAGGAATGTTACCGCATGGTTAGCTGTTTGGAGCCTGATCGTCATGACGGGTCTCTGCATGAGGGATTCATCCCCGGGCCACTGCCCTTCTGCACTGGGCAGACACGGCTGGGCTGACATTGCTTTGTTACAGTCACTTGGCCTTTGGCGTCGTACGTTCCAAACGCTGCAAGGCAGATGCTGTGCTACCCAAGAGGTGGACTGCCTGATGTCATCTCCTTTAGTTCCCACGCAGCTGACTTCTTTAGCCTGGAAGTGGCTCGTGCAGCAGGAGCTGCATGTACGGCAGTCCTGCCCCATTTCCTTTCTCAACCCTCCATTCCTACACCTTGCTTCCTCCTGTCTCCACCAGGATATGTGTACTGACAGAAGGGGTGACCCACAAGCTCCCAGTATTTCCGCTCCTGTTCATCATCCCCTGACAAGTGCATGGAGTTGCTGGGCAACAGGGAGGAAGCCCCAGTTTGAATCACGCAGGTTTGCTGGTTATGGTGTGTTAGTTTCCCAGAGCAAAGTCGCATTTATTCTTAACCTGCTCAAAACCTAGAGATTTGGGGGGGATAGAGGGCAGAAGAGGAGCCAACAAACAGCATCCAAAATACTGAGCCCCCGTTATCCATGGCTTTAAGTGCAATGTTGTTACAACAGGCTTAACTTCAAACCAAGACCGTGGTTAGAGTGGTGATACTCAGACCTCAGTGGTTCAGGAGCCAAATTAACCATCAACATTACCCAAAAAAGACACAGTAGTGTCAATTCATTGTTTCATTATCTGTCTATCTATTTTCACAGCAAAATGACTGTCCAAGTATTATTATTTTATCAACTACAATTGGTTAATATAGTAAAAGCAGCCTGATTGATTGGTTAATAATTAAATCTAAGGTATTAACCACACAGTATCAGAGGGGTAGCCGTGTTAGTCTGAATCTGTAAAAAGCAACAGAGGGTCCCATGGCACCTTTGAGACTAACAGAAGTATTGGGAGCATAAGCTTTCGTGGGTAAGAACCTCACTTCTTCAGATGCAAGTGTTTTAATATCACATGCTGCAAAGAGCCGCAGGAGACCCATTAAAGAGCCACTTGTAGTTCCCGGGCCTCAGTCTGAGTATCGCTGGATTAGAGCATGGTGTGGTTAGTCAGGGCTCCTGAGTTCTGTTCCTGCGTCTCTCTTTAAGGCACTGTTCCCTACTGCTGGGTACTGGAACAGTGTAGCTGTAATCTTTCTGTGCCTCCGTTCCCCCTGGCAAAATAGGGTAATAGTATTATCTCCCAGAGGCTTTGTGATGTTTCATCAGTGACTTGCAATTCGCTTGGAGTCCCTTGGATAAGAGGGGGCTATGTATCCGTAAAGTCGTAGTAAATGATTTCGCCATCTATGTGTTCCCAACCATGGTCCTTTTGTTTGTTGAAAGGAATCGAAATGTCATTTCCAGACATCCGCCTCTACCTGTTTCTCATATTCATCAGCCCTCTATCATGCACTCTGATGTGATCAATCCAGAGCCATACTAGGCAAAGATTTATATTGCAGATCAGTTTCTTAATCGCACACAAAGATGACAGGAGCCGACCCGAGGAGCAGATGTCATTTCTTGGCTCCCTGGGGAGATCCAGCTGAGGACATTGCTTTTCCCAGGAGTGAGGTCAGCACAGCCTCCGCTCTTATCACTGAATTACAGCTCCTTGGGTTGGCTGGCTCAGTTATCTGCCGACAGCTCTTTGGCAGCCTATTGGAAACCAACTAAGAGGTCTCAGACCCGTTTCTAGTGCAACGTGTCCACATCACACAATCCTCCATCCCTGCTGGCATCTCTGAGGGATGTCATGTCATCAGAGAGGTCAAGTACTGAAGAGAGACGGAGGCTGAATTCCTTTCTCCCCTAGAGGGGTCAGGATGGGACGCGTTGACTGAGCAGCGTTTGGGGAAGCTTAAATGGTTGCTGCTCATGCCACGCTGGCTCCGCTGCTGTGCGGACACCTTGAGCCTCCTGGGTAGCGGTCAGTGTGGTACTGAGCCTACATTAGTAGCCTTGTTCTGCCCTGACGTTGGCTTGCGTTGCGGTAGTGCCCACCGGCTCTCTGTGAGCTGAGGGGTGAAAACATTGTCTAGTATCCTCGTCAGTGGTGAATAGTCTACTATGGACTGCTGCACCAGCCACGGTTGATGTGGTTGCATCAGGCATTGTGTAGTGGTGATCCCATCTCTGGCTCGATCCGTTGTATTCGGTGCTGTACAGAAGACGGTGGCTTTTGGAAGACGTTGTCCCTGCCCCGAAGAGCTTAGTCTAAACAGACGCAATAGACAAAAGCTTGTGTAAGGGGAGCAAATCTAACCCAAATGAAGAAGGCAATATGAGGTGCACTGCTTGGTGGTGTTTCACATTTCTGTATTGCGGTGGAGCCTGTAGGACAGCCAGGTCAGCGCCGCACTTGTGCTCGGGGCTGTATATGGAAATGGTGATAGTCTCTGCATCTAAAAGGTTGGAGGGGTCACCTTCCATCACTCCCAAACTACGCATTCCCCGTGCTAGCCAGGGTTGGCAATGCTGTGTACTTCACTCTCTCCAGTCCTCAGTCCTCCTCCGCACGCTGCCCCCAACATAGCTCAGGAAGGAAGGAATTGATTAAAAGTCCTTTGATTAGTTACCCTGATACCTTGAGACTGCTGGGAAAGCAGCACCTGTTACCCGCTTCTTCTCCCCTGTTGCAGCAAAGTAACATGTGGGGGTGCAGTCCTTGTGGACGGGGGTGCAGTCCTTGTGGACTTGGGTTTGAGTTTGTACTTCCCAAGGGCTTGATTGTGCAAGGTGCCGAGCCTCTCCCAAGAAGCGCTGAGAGTTCGTGAGTTCGGTATGAATTGAATACTTAGCTTCCCTCCACAGATGCGAAGCACCTTACAGCAGTGGGCCCAACATTTTTAAGGGACCCATCAGGCCTGCTAGTTGATATCTACGCTTGCCTGCATTGCTCCGGTCTTTCTGCTGGCGCTGGAGGAAGTGGGTTCTGTTCAGTTTAGTAATAGTGGAGGAAGTGCTGATTCCTTTGTTACAATCCATTGCCCGACAGACCATTCACTCCCTTGCTTTTTTTTTCCCCTCTGCAGGTTCTGTGGTGAGAGAGGGAGGAGAATTCTGGGCACGTGGACCCGGGACGCTAACAGGAAAACCAACCTGCTGCTGGAGCACGGGTCAGGACTGTCTCTGCGGAAGGGGCTTCATTCCACCCAGTAGCCCTTTGGGAAGTGAAATTCTGGGAAGCTTTGCCTGCGACCCCTCAGTCTGCAGAAGGGGAACTCTCCACCTGCAAGACCCGAAGTAGAGGCGTTGTGGGGGGGGGGGGGGGCAGGAGCTCAAGTTTTGGAGGCTGTGGTGGGATCTTTCAACTAGTTGCCCTCACCTTGGAAATGGACTCCTGGCCAGCTGCCCGCAGTGCAGTTACTATGGTTCAATTTCTCGGCTTTACTCGGCTTCCTCCTGGCTCTCATTAACCTCGAGGTTCCCATGCGGAGATAGGACTTAACCAGCCTCCTTCAAGATGCATTCTTATGGGCCTTTAGACTTGGAAATTCTCCTCTTGGCCAGGAGACTTTCAGGCCGGATAGGTTGTGGTAAACAGCTATGTGCTTTTAAGCCAAATGGGAGCTTGATTTCCCTGCTCTTTGGAAAGAGCCCACCGTTCACCCATTTCCACGGAAGCAGCCGTGGAATTTCCCCCCTCCTCCCTTCTGACGTCTTTGGGTCTTGGGCCTGTACGTGTGGCTGGTTTATGACCCAGTGCAGAGAGCATGTTGCTCCAACAATGCAGCCCCTTGCCGTGGCAGTAGCAAAGGTGAAAACTTCTAAGCCCGTGCAACGCTGGGAGCTGAATAAGGGGAACAGCTGTTGGTGTCTGGCTGGTGATGAGAGCACGTTGGCATGTTTGCTGGGATAGTCGCATGAGATGCGAATCCTCTCATGGCATAGGGAAAACATGTGCTGTATGGTCCTGCATGCGTCAGTCCAGCGCAAGCCCAAGGAGACGCCATCGAAAACAGACAGGGCCAACGTGTCGTTGCAACCTCATTTAAAAAATAAACCAGGTTGGGTGGGGGACCAGGTGAAGGAACGCAGGAGATCTGTAACCACAGTGAGGGGGAAGATCAACGCAACAGTAACAAGCTGGGGAACTGTGTCACCTTCAGCATCAATTAAATGTCGCTCTTAAAAAAAAATCCATTGCCTCCCTTGCTACTCAATTCCTTCTGCCTTAGCTCTGAGACCTCTACGCTGGGCCCTGTCAGACAGCTGGAGAGTGGAAGTGTCTGATATAAAGGTGGTCAGCACCTTGGCAACCTTAAGTTTGCAAGATGGGAAGTTTTGCTTTCCACTATCTCCGACACACACACCTCTATTAAAGGGCACAGCCTGACACGGGGTGAGCAGGAGTTCAGGCCCCAACCTGCATCCAGCTCAAGTGGCAATTCTGAATTTTAATTCCTCCCCCTTAGAGTGTGTGTGTGTGTGTGTGTGTGTGTGTGTGTGGTTGTCAACTCCCAAACCTGAGTGTTGTCATTCCCCACCTCCCAGTATTCATGCAAAGCACAAGAAGGTGCTCTGTGGAACTATACAGTAAAAAGAGATCTAACTAATACAGAGATTGACAATATTTTTCAAAACGGATAAGATTTATGCCTTCTTCAATTCTCCGTAGGAGCTATTTTCTCATTGAAGACAAGTTAGAATAAAGACTGTATGTTTAATATGGTTGAATTCAGTGTGTGATGATGCTTCTCTTATCAAGGGTCTAGATCAGAGATCTAAAACATTTCATGGTTTAAGTTTGTATGGTTTCCTGCACACCTATTGAATTGGTATCACTATGCCTTGGCTTCCTGGCCCTGCTTTGCATTTTGGGTTCAAACTTGCAGAAACTCCGTTAGAAATGCTGTATGTCCCATAGTTTTCGTCTTGAAACTATCCTTTGGCCCAGACTTGTTCAAAAGGTTTTGAGACCCTTTTCGTGCCCTTGGACTGATATTTGAGAGTGTTATGAAACCACGAATCAAATGATGGTTGAGTGGCTTGTGGTTTTGTAGTGATGGTTTTGTGTGGCTCATAATGAAAGATGTAGGGAGCCGGCTTCACATTTGTTCATTCAATTAAGGAGCCCCGTTTTGCTGATGGACACATTGATCGCCATTTGGTGGGCCATTTCACGTACCTACGTGCCCAGCTGCAGAACTGGGAGTCTGTTAGTGGTGCAGAATAGATCTGATCAAAAGGATGTTCTCCTTCCTCCATTCTCCAGTGACCCAAAGGCAGGTCAGATGTTGGTCTTGAGTCTCCTCTCGCCTATACAAGCCTAAAATAGAATAACTTTGGTGGAAGTTGTTAGTCACACTGGTGCAAGCGAGAGGAGACTCTGTGTGCAAACTACTCCAAAAACATGTTTCCCCACATCATGTAGTGCTGTCTTGTGGCAATGATATACTTACACGGTCCACAGAGGATCCAAAGGATAGGTGTAAAGAGCTAAATTGGCTTGAATGCAAGAGTAATCCTGTGGTTTATTCAGCTGCTTGAGTGCTGTTGAATGGTTGTACAGGTATTTCTCCTCCTGGATGCACGAAGAGTTGAGCAAAGCTCAGTGCATTGGCATTCTGCAGCCCCAGCCGCAATACAGCAGCAGTAACTAGTAGGAACAGTCCTCAGGGAAATGATAGGGTTCCTGTCAGTGAGTCAAACCTGGATATTCATGATTGCTTTGTGTCCCGGTATTGCTGCCAGCTGAGGATTCATCATACACATCTGCTAAAAATACAGCCTAAACCGTTTATAGGGAGAGAATTCAAGCCAGGGCTCTTATCCTGCTTGTTCGAACAGCACTGCTTCAGTGGGCTACTGACTGTGTCCCTAAAATGTCTGTGTGAAGATTAGACTCTTTCAGTCAATATAAAACCCACCGCACAGTCACACTGTGCATTTCGGGGTAACATACATGTTGGTGTATGGCAAGTTACACAGGGAGTGTGAGTGTAACTTACCCACTCGGGGGAGGAATGATGGGGTTATAGCAGGAAAAACAACCAACAGGCAGCTATAAAATGTCTACACCCTTCTTACACCCTCCTGTTGGTTGCTTTTCCTGCTACCATTCCACCCATTCCCTAGTCTGTAGCAGTGCATGGGATTCTTCCATCCTAAATGCAGGACTCTGCACTTGTCCTTGTTGAACCTCATCAGATTTCTTTTGGCCCAATCCTCTAATTTGTCTAGGTCCCTCTGTATCCTATCCCTATCCTCCAGCGTATCTACCTCTCCCCCCAGCTTAGTGTCATCTGCGAACTTGCTGAGGGTGCAGTCCACACCATTCTCCAGACCATTAATGAAGATATTGAACAAAACCGACCCCAGGCTCAGCCCTTGGGGAACTCCGCCCAGGCTCCACTGTCACTCTGAGGCATGTGAATGATTTCTCCCAGCAGCTCGGGGGAAGTGGATCCCAGCACTGCTCATTGTGAGACGCTTCCCTCTCGGGGTTCATAACTAATATTTACTTCAAAGGCTGTTTGCTCTTCTTGTCGGTCGGTTGTGTAATCCCAGCTTGTTTAGAGATGGAGAGTCAACACAAGGCCGGGCCATTGAAAAGAGACGGGTGTGGGAGCTGTGCTGCCATTTACCTGAGTAACGAAAGAGGAAAACCAACCTGTTGTTCTTGCTAATAAATACAAACGGGAAGCGCAGATAAACTCGTGGGCATTTATTAGTTTGCTTTACGAAATGCAAATATTAAGTCGAAGCTGACTTGGTCCGAGCGCTGCCTTTTGGCTTTTGTGTGCACTGGGCTGGCTGGCGCCTGGGCTGGCCGATAAGAGGGCACTCCATGGTTAGCCAGTTATGCTAAAGGAGGGTCTTTTGAAATGCTTTTGTCTCCCTTTCTTTGGCTCTGATTCTGCAAGAGGCCGAGCGCCTCCGGAGAGGTGCGAAGGGCCCTTCCTTGCCGTCGGCTCCCAGGGGCCTCTCTTGGGACATTCTCAGCACCTTGCATGGTGAGGCCCTTCGTTTTGCAATCTACTGCGGGGAGGGTCATCGCGGCTAACAGACATATCCAGGCTCCAGTACAGAGCTGCATGGGGCCGTTTGATTTCCTAAGCACTGCGCCAGCGCTAATGCTGAGCTTTTCATCTCCAGGCCCAAAGCTGGCAGCAGCCAGCTACTGCTCGCTATGCGATTGCCCTAGCGAGCCTTACACCTATACACAGCCTGTCTCCGACGCAGCCCCATGCGTAGCCGCCTGCCTCTGGAGGCTTCTGTTCCCCTCTGCCACTGTCAAACATCATTACAGCCACTTAGACTGACCTATCCTATTCCTTAGATAAACTGTAACCTCGATGAATGCTGATTACGCTGCGGCCTCTGTAGTAGCAGTGTGCACGAAAGGAAACTGGCACTTACTTTTGTCTTTCACAAGCCCCAAAATTCATGTAGAAACTTTAAAACTGAGAGGCTGATAGCAATGGCTGGAGCTGGCATAGCATTGTACTGGGTCTTTATACACACACACACACACCTGAGCGGTGGTACCTTTCTGTTCCAGTATCAACTCCACACCCAGCCCTGCCAACACATCTTAGTCTTGAATTTATTCATAGATTTAAAGACAGAAGGAAGCCTAAGACCGCCGAGTATGACCTCCTGTATAGCACAAGCTCATAAATTAAAGCAACAAGGAGTCTGGTGGCACCTTAAAGACTAACAGATTTATTTGGGCATAAGCTTTCGTGAGTAAAAAACCTCACTTCTCTGATTTATTTGGGCATAAGCTTTTGTGGGTAGGTTTTTTACCCACAGAAGCTTATGCCCAAATAAATCTGTAAGTCTTTAAGGTGCCACCGGACGGCTTGTTGTTTTTGTGGATACAGACTAACATGGCTACCTCCTGATAAATTAAACCGTTACCTTTTGTAACAAGCCCAATAACTTGTGTTTTGGCTGAACAGTCTCTTCCAGAAAGGCCTCCAGTCCTGATCTGAAGACAGCCAGAGATGGGAAAACCCACCACTCCCTTGTTCCAATAGTCAATCACACTCGCTGTTAGACAGTTGTTCCTTATTGACAATTTGTATCTGGTGTCAGTTTCCAGACATTGGTTCTTGTGATGCCTTTCATCATCAGGTTACAGAGCCCGCTAGTGCCCAGTATTTTCTCACGGTGAAGGTACTTATACACTACACTCAAGTGACCTCTGCGTTTTCTTTTGGATACACTAAACGGACCAAGCTCTTTAAAGTAGCAGGCCCCGTGCTGAACTCAACTGTTGGTGGTTTTCAGGTCCAACAGGAACGAGGCTGCTCAGACTCACTAACCTTTTCACTCCATTGGCACATAGGTCGATGGAGGTGAAAAGGTGGCACCACCCTGCAGTTCACCCTGGTTCTGTACTGCTTTGTCTTAAGGGAGTGGGCCCAGTCTGCTGTCTAGGGCTACAAGCAATAAATACCAGCTAATATTTCTCCATTTGAAATTATGGTGAATTTTAAAAACCTGATAGATAAATTGGGGACTGAGTGGAGTGGTTTGTGGGGTAGTGGAACAATGCACTTGTTTCTCATCTCTAAAGAACAAGGGCCAAACACATCCTTCCTGCATTGCTATTGGTAACATTGAGTTGAGACCCAGGTGCAGTTGGGCTCCTTAGGGTTGAAATCTTCACTTTGGGTCGTAAGTGAAAACAAGTGGCGGTGTATGCACACCAGACAATCACTGGACAACTGGATCTGACTGAGAGTGTCTTCTCGGGAGCAGCCTGGAATTGGACGATAGGGAGGGCTATAGGTCAGCTGCGTGTGTGTGTTGCGGGGCAGAGCAGGGAAACACTGGACCAGCAGAGATGCTTTGTTTCAGGATGGAGGCGCATCACCAAGATGAGGTGCTGGTAAGAGGTGTCCCTGACATCTAGCCATGCTACACCTGGCTCAAGCTGGTGCTGTTCACACCCATCTCATGTTTATACATAATTACATTTTTTTTAAATAGAATATCAGGGTTGGAAGGAACCATCTAGTCCAACCCCCTGCTTAAAGCAGGGCCAATCCCCAGATAGATTTTTGCCCCAGATCCCTAAATGGCCCCCTCAAGGATTGAACTCTCAACCCTGGGTTGAGCAGGCCAATGCTCAAACCACTGAGCTATCCCTCCTTACCCAAAGGAAGAATTATTCTGAAGGAAAAAGCCCCATCTTCTCCACTTCCACCCACCCACCCAGCACCATAGTACTTTGGGCGAGGTTGGGTTCAAGTTCTGGCACTTGTTTCAGTGACTCTTAAGAAGCCTCTGGACCCCACCCTTTCTATCCCAGCTTTACCTAGCCCCCAGCTCAAAAGCAACCATTTAATAGAACATAAAAGGCTGCCACTTGGTTATAAGTAAACACCATGAGCTGAACACCATCTTCACTCACAAGGGGCCTGTTGCTTTGAGCCTTTCTTTGGAGTGGGTTCTTGTCGTCTTGTTCATGTGATTTTAATAAACAATCTATCCCATTCTCCCGCCTTTTACTTTTAAGGCAGAAAAACAACTTTCCCTTTTTTCTGTCACTGAACACCCTTTGATTTTCATCTTCTTGCTTGGCAAATGTACTGTTAGGGCCCTGGATGAGAGCCGGGTATCTGAAGAACTTGGCTGAGAGATGGTGAGCCAAAGCAAGTCAGAAATGGTCTCCAGTAAAGGCTGCCGAAGATGAAAAAAGGGGTAGTGTTGTCTTTTTTTTTCCTTCTCCTTTTTTCCATTTTGCAAGCTTTTCAGAGCGTCTCCCTCCCCCCCTCCTGCTTTTGTGTGAGGTGAAAGGCGCCGCTCTCATGTTTCTGTGACCCCAGCAGGTAGCTTATTGTAAAACAGTTCACCAGGAAAAGGAGGGTTGAAGGGAACTACTTGTTTCAGCACTTTTATTTTGCTTTGAGCTGGATGCAGCAGAGAGGAAAAGAAATAAGAATTACTGCTGATTTGACTTGGCTCTGACCCCTAGCTATGGATCGCTGAAATCCATTTTAAAGCGGTACTGTCAAAATGCTTAAAACCAAAATCTTTTCCAGCCATTCCTATGCTTTTCTTTGGTTCCTATCTGAATTTCACTTATCGTGGCTCTGCTTCCCTTTCTGGTTCTCGCTTGTATTGTAATGACATGTTGCATGGTTTAAATAGGAGACTTTAGCATTGCAACACTGGCTGCTTGTGCTAATGCAGTAACTCTATTAGTGGCTAGCAATAGTAGGTTGTTATCCTACAACCATTAGAAGAGGACATGATACATAGTCTTCCAGGTGGGTACTCTAGCATAACACTGCTGTTAGGATTGCCAACTAGCCATGAAAGATTCCCTTAAATCAGGGGTTCTCAGACTTTTGTACTGGTGACCCTTTCATACAGCAGTCCTCTGAGTGTGACCCCCCCCCATGCATTAAAAACACCCTTTATATATATATATATATATATATATATATATATATATAAAGGGTAACACCATTATAAATGCTGGAGGCAAAGGAGGGTTTGGAGTGGAGGGTGACAGCTCGCGCCCTCCCCCCCCCATGTAATAACCTCATGACCCCCTAAGGGGTCCCGACCCCCAGTTTGAGAACCCCTGCCTTAAATGTTCTCCCTGCAAATCTAAAAATATGTCCTAGAAAGATTTTTTTTTTTTAATTATATTAGGTCACGCTTTGATATGGCCTCCTTTTTGTGTATGTGCAAGATGGCCTATGGGCTGAGGTTTGTAAATGGTTATGCTGAGAAGTACTGGTGACGGCCTGGATCACAAACCTTTTTGAGATTGGGTGGGAATGCATCCTACAATTAACATAACTGTCAGGACAAGCCAATCGCAAGGCCCCTCGTCCCAGAGTTCTGGACTGAGTGGGTGGAGGGGTTTGACTGAGTATTCTGTGTGTCTGCCTCTAAGTACAGTATGATCCAGAAGAAGCCTAGAGGAGGATTCTGGGGTTGGCTAAAGAGGCGTGGGGCTGCACGCAGAGAAGCTATCTCCTGTTTTCTGGTTCCTCATGCATCTGTAGAAATAGGACTTGGTACATTCCTTGTAAACAAACAAGATTGCCTCAAAGAACCTACCAGACTCCATCATGGGTTCACAGATTCCAAGGTCAGAAAGGGCCATTGTTGGCTGCCTGTTTAACAGAGGCCAGAGAACTTATGCAAAATAATTCCTAGAGCAAGGACTCAGGACCTTTCGCCCTGTAGGCGGGAGCCATACCACTAGGACATCCAGTTGCTCCATTTCTGCTCCAAACTGGAACAACACCAGGGCCCCAAATTTTGACTCATCACCCTGGTACAAAAGAGGCAAAAATATGCAATCTCAGCACGGCTGCTGGGGCATGCAGATATGGGCACGCACATTGGCCAGAGGAAATGGTTGTTTGTAGCCATTTTGCATGTGCACCAAAAGGAGAGGCTAAAAGTTTGGCCCATTAAGTTTTGGTAAAACCCTTTTTATTTTTATTTTTTGTTCTTCGCTGTATTTTCAAAACTTGCATCTAGGGGGCTGGATCCTCTGTGTGAGTTCCCATAGCAGCTGAAGATTCCTCTGCCTATACGCTACCCAACTTTGGTGTGGGAAGAGGGAGGGGGCAGGAGCAGGGCAGAATCTCGGGGACAGTCACAGCTGTTATAACTTAGAGGACTTGGAGAGGCTGCTCTAAATTACCCCCAGGCTCCCCAGGACTAGAGAAGTGGCTTGTAACTAACCTCTTCCCACCACCGCAGGTACTGGACAAGCACAACTCACTTGGAGCTGAGGATCTAGCCCATTGATTATCACAAGCCCAGTTTGGTATTCCCTCCCCAACCCGTTTACAAGGCTCTTTTGCTCTTTCCACGTTTTTCTTTCTTTTCTGAACACTGCAGTGAAATCCCCAAATAATCCTCCAAGAATCTGGGACAGAACTGTCTGGTGTGAACCTGAACCAGCTTGAACTCTGAAAGGGAAGGGGGGGTCCCCTGTCAAGGCAGTGTTTGGAGAAGGGATCCGGCTGTTTTTAGAAGCGAGAGCAAATGCTATTACGCCAGCTGGGGTCACTGACGGAAAGGAAGAGATGGGGATCGGGGCTGGGGTCGCTCTGCGTGGAGAGTAGCAATAATGCTGCCAAAGAGAAATCCATTGGAGTGGCTGTGTGCAAAGGGTAGATCTCTCCCTGCCTCCCCAGCAATGCCTTTATGACCTGAGCAGGAGCAGTCAGGGGTGCAGTGGGTGAGATGAGACTTTTTCTCTATTGCCTGGAGAAGGGGCAGCAGGGTGCAGCTGGGAGGCTGGTTCCTAGTCTGTTAACTTTACTGTAAAATAATAATTTGTTTCAGTCTGAAGCAAACCAGCAAAGTAAAAATAAATCTCAGCAGGTAGGAGTGAGCGAGGGAACTTGGCTGGATTTGTGAATGAGCTGCAGCCTGGGGCACGGAGAGGAGGGAGTTGCTGGCGGCTTTTCCCATGTGTTTAGCTACATCCTTCTCTCCCTCCCCCACCCGGTTTCTATTCTAACCCCTATCTCCTTCCCATGTCATCTGTCCCTGCATCATCTGGTGTGTATTTAGAAGGAGTTCTAGATGCTCTTTGAGATGTTATTTCTCCTCTGGGGCCCATAAAACCCATCTGCTTGAGCGGCTGGCCAGCTCGGGGGGAATTTCCAGGCCTTGGGGGTCCCTTACACCGATGGCTTGCAGATTTGGATGTTGCACACACTTTGTTACATTGTTTGTTTTGACAGCTTACCAATGTCAGGCGTGGTGGCTGCAGGTGTGTGCCGGATGTCTCCAACCAAGGGGAAGAGAGGGGGCATGTTGACAAAGGCACCCTGGCTCTCCCTGAAAAGTGCTTGGGGCCCTTTAATGAAATGTAGAGTGAGTGGAAATGTTTGGGTTGAAAAATAGCCTCTTCTGGACAGGACATTTATTTCTATCTACATTTTTCAGTTTCCGGCCAAAACCCCAAACACCAGAAAATCTCCACCAAAAAAAACCACAAAAAACAAAAAAAAACGCAGATAAAATCTGAAATGGTAACTTCTATTTTCTTGATTGATTTATTTGGTGGAATTCCTTGATGTTTTCTGACCAGCTCTGAAGGTGTTAACACTTTGGCCATTTTGTTTGCCCCTTTCTTTGGAGGATCTCGATGCCCCTGGACAGACATTGAATTTATTAAGCCACACACCCGCATCCCTGAGCTATTTCATGGGTAGGGGATGGGTCAAGTGAGGTGCTGAGGCGCAGGGTCTCGCAGGCAATCGGGCAGGGGCAGGACTGAAACCCAGAATCCATAGGGCCAGTTTACCAAGGGTTGTGGTGGATTCCCCATCATGGGCCATTTTAAAATCGAGATTGGATGTTTTCCTAAAAGATGAAACTGGAGCTAATTCAGGGCCGTTCTATGGCCCTGTGTCATGCAGGCCGTCAGACCTGATCGTGTCAGTGGTTCCTTTTGGCCTCGGAATCCATGACAATCCTGATTTCCAGGATCTCGTTCTAACTACTGGACCAACACTAACTCTCCTTATCTCTGCACTTATCTATTCAAACATTCGCTCTGCTCCAGTGCCACTCCTGGTCTACAGACCTCCCTTCTTCTTGTAGCATTTCACCTCCTCCGTTTTCCATAGCCAGGGTGAGAGATTCGAAGGAAAAGGGCGTTAGCCCGCACTGTCAATGCTGAGAGGCTTTGAATCTATGCAGCTCCCTCCACCTTTCCCTCCCCGGCTGCAGCATGGACAGAAACAATGGCTGGAGGCAATGAGACTGGGGGCCTTTCTACCTCCCAAGTCACCCACTGGAAAAAAGCCAGCCGAGGGGTGTAGTCAGTGAAGGTTACCAGCTTGGCCACTGTAGTGTAGACACTTCCTACGTCGACGGAAAGGGTTTTTCCATCAAGGTAGTGAATCCACCTCTTTGAGAGGCAGTAGCTATGTTGAGGGAAGAATTCTTCCATAGCCCTAGCTGCGTCTACAGTGGGGGTTAAGTTGCTCTAACTACAATGCTTAGGGTGTGAAATACGTTAAAAGCCCTGATCAGTGTAGCTAGGTTGATCTAATTTTTAAGTGTAAATCAGGCCTATTTCGCAGTCTAATGCAGGGGAGGCTAAACTGTGACTTGTGAGCCACATGTTGCTCTTTTACAGTTAAAGTGCAGTTCATGGAGCTGCCCCACTTTCCACCTACCAGACTGGGACGGGGGGCTTCTGCCCTGTGTGTGTGTGTGTGTGTGTGGGGGGGGTCTCTCAGGGCTTCAGCCCGGCAGGGAGTGGGGTCTTGGGGATTCAGCAGAAGCAGGGCTGCAGCCCCGAGCCCCAGCAGGTACACCCGGCTCTTGAACTTCTGAAGATTTTCATATGCAGCTAGGAGGGTCAGTAAGTCTGGCCACCCCTGGTCTAATGGATCTTGCTTTTAGCAAGTGTTGCGTGAACTCTTTGAGAAGTGGTGGCTCCTCTCTATCCTCGTTGGGTTAATAAAACCATTTACATTTAATTGTATGTAAAGCACTTGTGTTTGAGCACCCTTTTTCAAATGGAATCAGAAAGCTGGGCTTTACGGGCCCCTATCCAAAGCCCGTTAAAGTGAAGGGGAACGTCAGTGGGTTTGCGGTTAGGCCCTGTGCATCAGCCAGGATTACTAATTTCTATTTGTGCTACTTCTTTTTGGAACCACCTTCTCTTTGAGTCTCTCTCAGTCCTGGCCTTGCCTCGTCCTGGGCTGAGCCCTACCCTTCCCACTAAATTACAAGGAAAACAATCTTGACTCACTTTCCCTTATCAGTTCGTTACGAGTCTGATCCGTATTACACACGCCTGACTGCTCTTGCCCTTTCTGCCTGCGCGCTGGAGTCGCTGACCCAGATTCAGAGGAGCGGGGAAGCGTAACTCGCACCTTTTTCTGCTTCTGCAGAATTAGGCCAGTTGACTTCACTGGAAGCAGAGTCAAGCCAGTACTGAGAGCTTTTGCGCCCCCGCCCCCCTTTCAAGTTTAAGGGAGCAGAAGATATAAACTACACCAGGTTAGGCTCAGTCCTGCGTTGGTCTGGTGAAAACAGGTCTAAACGAGCCTGAATCCAAGACAGCCTAAGTGATTAGCGGGGAGCCCTATAAGAGGATGTCACTTGCATATCACCCCTCAATGAGGCTCAAAGACCCAGATCCTCACAGGTATGTAGGTGCCTCACTCTCAGTGAGGTTTGTGGTTTTGCCTCAGAGAAGGGCCCACTTCACCTTTTGCTGAATTCACAATTGTTCAGCTGCCTTTGAGGGGAGCTGATCTGAGCCCCAAGTGAAGCCCGGAGGGGCTCCTGGGAAATCAATGTCGAGGCGTTAGTGGGGATGCTGTTCAATCCGGTCTCTGACAGCTTTCCCGGTCAGCAGGATGCCCTGGTAGCTTTACAAAAGCACTTTGAGAATTTCTTAAGCAGGATGTCAGGATGGTATAAAAGTAAATCCACCTCTTTTCATCACCTTTTCATATTCTGCCCGCACTCAGAAGGGTTTGTGCCAGCACCTAACCTTTAAAGAGATGAGATTGTATTCCAGCAACTCATTTCTTTCGGTTTAGACCGTTTAACAGAGCGTCTGGAACTAAACCACGCGGTGCTCAAGCGACAGCTCTCGGATTGCACGGGCAAGGTCAGGGGAGGTTTCATTCTTGGCACATCTGGGTTGTTTTTTAGCTCGGACGAGGACAGACGGGTGGACACTGCCAACTTCGACCCTGTGTGCTGGAGGACTCGTGTAGACCGAGAGGCTTGTGGTATTTGTCACTCGCTAGTTCCCTCAGGTCTGACAACTGGGGGTGCAGCTGCGTGATGATGGGGCCATAGCTTGCACAGCCTGGCTCAGGGCGTGTAGGGATGCTATCAAATAGTTAAGGCCCCGCATTGAGGCTTTAGTGTTTTACTTAACCTAAGAAGCAATGGGTTTAAACTACAGCAGAGCAGATTTAGATTAAATATCAGGAAAAACTTCCTAACTGTGAGAACAGGGGGACAATGGAACAAACTGCCTAGGGAAGTCGTGGAAGCTCCTTCACTGGTGGTTTTCAAAAAGAGGCTGGAGCCATCAGTCTTGGATAGTTGAGACACAACAAATCCCGCATCCCGGCAGGGGTTGAGACTAGCTGACCTTTGCAGTCGCTCCTAGCCCTATGGTTCTAACTGGTCCACACTGGTCCAGCTCGGGTACTTCTATGGCCTCCGTTGTCATGGTATCTGAGCATACTACTACTAGCCCCATTGGCCAGATGGGGCCCCGAAATACCAAAAGACAGTCACTTGCTCCAGGTCACACAGGAAGTCCACAGCAAGGCAGGGATCTGAACCCAGGTTTCCTAAGTCCCAGGCTACCACCCTAATCACTGAACCACAAATATTCTAAAACATACATTTAGCAGCAATGAGCTAGTGCATGAGACACCCCCGCCCCCCCCGCTGTATATTGTAGCTATGACATGCCATACACAACAACAACATCCTGGAGGATTGCCTGCTCCCAACTAACCCTCCCCCACTCAGGGCTACTATTTAATAGGACTTTTTTTCCCAGCATGCCTTTCCAGGGGCTGACCCTTTAAATATGGCAGAGAGCAGGTCCTGCAGCCCGTTAGGAGCCATTTTGTGGCTGTGTGCTGCCTCTTGCCCTGCCCTTCCACCAAGGCTGGGCTGAATCGTATTGGAACATTTAACCAGGTAGGGACCGTGTTGTGCTGTGTTTGTGCAAGCGCCTAGCCCAATGGGGTC